>NC_142207.1:17585000-18185000 GCF_049639895.1 Pseudopodoces humilis | reverse complement strand
TTCACCACCTCAGCCTTCAGCAGTCCCACTAAATGCCATGATAGACTCTCACGGCTATGACAGGGTTTTAGTAATTAGCAGGTGATCCATTACGTTATGAAAAATAAAATTTGTCTCAAAAGCCTCCATTGTAGATTTCTCTATCATTCATTTATGTGAAACTAAAGATTTCTTCACACTACAAAGCACAATAAACAAATCAAAGTAGAACACTGTACTTATCTGAAGACTACCAAAGTCAGCTCAATTTAAAAAATAAAATAAAATAAAAGCCCCTTCTTGAAGAACCTATTTTAAAAAAATGTAATGAAAATCCAGGCCTGGCTCATCTACAAGCCAAAATTCTAGAGAAATCACAACTTTTAAAGACTTCCTTGGGCACATGCTCTGACCCAGTACTTTCCCTTCTGTGTTAATCTCATTGTGAGATACGTATATTTAAAATGCCAACTCAATTTTTATCTGAAATGTCACATTTTATCATCTCTCCTAGCTGCTCTTCTGTCTGTCTGCAGAATAGTCTAATTTTTTGAGAAAATTCTCACTTCCTTAAAGGCAATGACAAGATGAATTTACTACAGCCAACAGCATTTTTGATGCTTATTCAAAGTCCAAAGTTTGGGTAGCTTTATTCAGACCGTAGCCTACTGACTTGGAATGTTAGTGGAACAGATAAATTCACAACAGTGAGTCTTTCCACTGCAAGCCATTATAAACCACACACTGATAGGCATACAAATAATACATTTTTTTAATGCAGCTGTAATTAATTAGTTTTACCTTCTTCCTAAGAACATACAACTGGGAATGATAACAAAGGTAAAAATCTCTACTAATTTTAAATAGTAGTGTAACAATGAAATAGCATCTCTGCTCCGGAACGTTTTAAGTCTATTTCACATTAATCACTCAAAATTGGTACTATTTAAGTAAAACAGTATGTAACAGATGAAATAAAGTAGTCTACTAAATAAAGTAGTCAATGGGTATGCTCTGTTAAAAAAAAACAAAAACAAAACACACATGATCACTTTTTGGTAAAATGTAGGTCACCTATGGTTGCCATAGTAACCACTGCTGAACTAATGCTCTACAGATGACCACTGCCTATGGCTGCTTTCTTTGCGAGTCATACCTCAATTTAAATAAGAATAAGCTTGGAATTGACTTTAGTTTAGTTGCAAACAAAACTCCTGCTTAAACACTTTTAAAAGCCTTTCCTAATATCCTTGTCTAAATAAAATACTCAGATAACAAGTTGAGAACACACAAAACCTACTTTTCAGTAGTGAAAAATCTGTTCTTTGTCTTTATCTAAAGCCTGGAGTTTCTGAAATGGAGAGAAACAATTTCACAAGAAGTTGTAAATGCAAAAAATATTTATACAGAGCAATTCACCAAACATCAGTAACTCAGAAATTCAACAAGCATTACCATCATGTTAAACTGTCTCTGATAATCTCAAAGCAAGTCCTGTGACAGTGCATTCAGTACCTTCACTGCAAGTAGGGGTTAATGGCTTGACACATTATTATTTTGCACACAAGCACCCAGTGAAAATGAGTCATGTAACAAGGCTGGAGCCAGGGATAATAACAGTTGAAGCCTCACTTGGGATGAAGTCATTGAGTCTTCAATCAGTTTGATGGTGAAACTCCCTTTCTCACCACTATTACTCTGGGGCATACATAGTTGATGATGAATTCATTAAAATACAAAAGACTTCACATTACAAAAAGAGTCTTAATTGGCTTTGATAGTGAACTGAGAAATAACAGGACGACAAGCCAATGTCCTTGATAACTGCTAACCGGTTTTCCCCTTCAGAACAGTCATATCACTATTATGTAAGTTCAGAATAAATGAGCTGCTTATCTTCTCTCTCTTTTTTGTTTGTTTTCTCTGTTTGTTTTTTTGTTGTGTTTGTTTGGTTTTGTTTTTTCTTTTTGGTTGGTTGGGGTTTTTTGTTTGTCTTTGTTTTTCGGGGTTTTTTTACTACAGGTATTATAAAGACTCTGAAATATAAACTTTGAGGTCTGGATGCTACCCCCTATTATGGGGTATTATCTGGATGCTATTAGTACTACAAATACATTGTGGTAGAGTAGCATCAGTAGTCACAAATCAGAACACCAAAAATGCTGCATATTTAGTGAACAAAAGAATGATGATCAATATTGTTGAATACCATCTATACAGAATCACATCCCTCACTTGCTTTAAATTCTTGAAAGCTCAAAACAGACAGATGAACAGGTAGATGAACACAAGACACCACAGCGAGACTGCTGGGAAGCCAAACAGACAAACCCTCACGGAACAGAGAACGTATGAAAGCTTTAGAATCAAACAATTAATGTAACTGGTTTTAATTCACTGAATTGGCAAATTCCAAAGAAATGACAGCTTGTTTACAGTCTCCTAACTGCACATGCTGAAAACATCACTATAGTATTTTGTAGGAGGGAAAGGATTCATACTTAATTTCTTTATATTTCTGCAGGGATCAGGACCTTAAATACACCTTCTTCACACTCAGTGCACACCAGGGGACTACCCTGAGTGCCAAGACATCTCAGCAAGAATAAAATACATATGGGAGATGGGGCTGGTCTACAGAGGAAAAAGAAAGGAAGAAGTCAATACAGCCTCCAGCAAGCAGAATATTTTTCTTTCTCCTTAATGTTTCAATCAAAGTTCTTGAAATCTTTGCCCATGGGTCAGTAATTTCCATGGATTCATTCCTCCCTGCAGTTTACTTTAAGACAGCTACCACATGCATTTACTGTATGTGGTTGCTGTCTTATATTGGAGAAAAACAGTCTGTATTACCTGTATGCAGATACAGGCTTTCATCTTAAGCAGGTCCAGGACCCCAGTAGAGCCAAAAAGTCCTAATACAATACAAACAATGTAAGAAGAATCAGAATATAAAACTCAACCATTGAAGGCTGGTAAGAGGGCAAACAGAGATAGAATACAGTTGCATCTTTCTTGTAAGCATTAGAATGGTTTCATTACGAAGCACCAAGATAAAACAACTGAGTTCATCTGCTTGTTAAATCTGCTTAGCAAGCAGAACTGCTAGTCTATTAAAACAAATCACAAAAAGACCAACCAAGTCAAACCACACAGAAGGCTCTTCACCAGCTCAGTGCTAGACTTAAGATCAGCATGTTCATACAAACAACAGCTGTATCAATTGATAGAAAAAAAAACCTTTGAGCAGGGACAAGCCCCTGGAAGGAACTTCTTTTAGAAGATCCACTACCAGTAGAATCTGTGCCTCTATGTTGCTCTCCTGAAGTTAACTCCCCACAGTCATCCCTATTGCTAAATCAGTGCTTGGCTACATCAGAGCAAAGAACAGCACAGCAATGTTCAGTAGGGAGAAAACACTGCAGAATGGTGCCTCTATTGAGCGTGCTACAGTCTGAAATTAGTTATAAAGGTCACTGTAATGGACAATCATAGAATGGTTTGGTTTGGAAGCCGCTTTAAAGATCATCCAGCTCCAACCTCCCACCCCTGGGCAGGGATGCCACCCATAAAGATGAGGTTGCCCAGGGTCCCATCCAACCTGGTCAACAAGACAATACACTGTCAAAAGCACTGAATCTAATTTAGCTTTAAATTTCAAAACATCTTTAAAACCGTATTTACAAAGACTGGTAGGACACATTGTAGACTAGTACAAAATGAAGAATATGTACTAATCATGGCACTAGATGAGGACAGAGGATATGGCAATAATATTCCTGAAGCTTCATTTGCTTTGTAAGAGCACATAAAGAAATTCAAAGAAAGCTGCTGAAGGCCAATGGGACTCTCATGAGGAATTAAAAAGAGCATTAGGATACAGCAGTCAGGAGAAAGCAAGCATGAAACTTTTTTTCAGATAAAAATTAATCTATTCATAGTTATAAACTGGTAACAGAAAAATCCATTTTTCCCTTCTCTGTGATTTGATTCACCAATTACTTCCCTACAAAAGCTAGTGTAAGGGTATCAGGCCACCCACAGCTTTCACTGGTATCCAAATGTTGTCATAATGCTCCCTTGTACCTGAAAAAAAGGACAGCTACTTTTAGTACTCAAGACACCTTAAGGCTTTTTTACCCTTAGAAACACATTTTTAAATTCTGATCTTATTTGACAAAGACCATGGAGCAAGTCTTCAATAAAATAACTCACCTACTTCCCAATCTTACCATTTCTCCAGAGCAGGATTTTAGCTGAGACTAGTTCAAATCCAAGCTAGAAGTTAGCTGAAAAAGAACTTCTGAAAAAATTTGAAAATCTATGAGCTTAGGCACATTCATTCCTCTTTGTCAAAAAAGCCATGGTCATCATGATTTTGGATTTTTAAAATTACATGCATCACGGGTAAGAGAAAAAAGAAACTTCATATTCTTTGACTTTATAAATGAGACTGTAAAGTTATTAAAATTATTTTGCATATTTTAAAAGCACCTAGAGACAGAAACTGCTATAAAAAAATCTAAAACCAGTGGCTAAGAGATGATCTGGTACAATTTTAATTCTAGAACAAATCAAGGATAATACCTAACCATCATGTTTAAATTTTATCCAATCTCATAGATAACATTAGATCATCAAATAGAATCAATCCCATACACTGTGTTAGCATCAGTCTGAACTAAGAATTGCTGGCAGAAGATGGTTCCAGACCCACTGACAGTGCACACTCCTGAATACAGACCAGGCCTTATATATATATGTTCTGAGTGCAAGGAGCTTTTCTCTAATAAATGCAGCACAGATACAGATGTGCTGCAGAATCAAAATCAACATTTCCCAGTAATTTTCTAATTTGTTTTTGAAATATATTCCATAGACACCAATGTAGCAAAAGAGGATGAGTCACTTTCAATGACTAAGAATTTGCAAACTCCTGGAGCATTAAATTCCTTTGATCTTGATAAGCTGGTTCGTTCTCATTCTGTTCATTAGCCCCCCCTTTTCCCAGTTTTGAGCCAGCCAATCTGTAGCCCTTTCTGCATGCTGACATATTTACCAAGTAAAATCTGTTACCACTGCTTTCCTGCTCTTACTGAAAAGCACCCTGTTGCTTGTCAAGCTCCTCATCTTGGGGAACCTCCTTCTTTCTTTTCCTTCATACATAACATAGTCCGCAAGCTGCCTTCCCACCGTGACAAGCTCTTTATTAGCTCCTCTCTGTATTTCCCCAGTAACCACAAACAGTTCACCTATACATTCTGTTCATCTCTTTCTTTTTCCACTCCCATATAATGTAATTTCATCATTAGTTCCCAAGTACCATTTTGCTGGTGACTTGCAAAAATTTCCTAAGAATCTCAGATAACAATCCAGTTGTGTTGCTTTGAACCATATCTTGGTAAGGGTTAACCTGGCAATGCCAATACCTACATGATTTGAAAAATAAGAATGTAAGAATGTCTTAAATTGTAAGCATAAATTATCATTAATTTTCCAGAAAATTATTTGGCAGCTGTAATAGGGCTATTTTCTCATCTGTTCTATCTGAAAAATTAGTGTATGTAGAGCCTGCCACAAGCAGGTATCCACATTTAGACAGCGACTCAATTTCAATACTGATTAGTGAAAAGCATCTTGATATTTTCACTCTACTCCTTTGATGGAAAAATACTTTACAGCTCAAAAAAATCCTTTAGTGCTTGATTCTTTACCAATCAAAAAATCACAGTTGTCATAGAAACTGTAAAAACTGAAGTCAGTCATGACATAACAACAGAGCAGTGGAAAATGTCTGCAGGCTCAGGTTTTTCTTCTGGAGATATTTCATGTAACCATGGAGTCCACAAGTTTCCCAAATCTAACAAAGAATAATATATCAACAGGTATTATTATTTTTTTTTAATCTGTTCAGAGTCCGGAAAGTAATAGCATTTATCACTCCTGCTCTATACGCTGGCTACATTAACAGCAAACACTCTTCTCAAAACATTCACTGCAAGCTTATGCTGTAAGGGGACTGAATTTCTCTGATCACACATCTTAGATAGCCTGCAGGGGCTTTTGGTCAGTGTTCTCAGCATTCCTGAGATCCCATTTTTGGCATTTCTAAACTGACACAAACCACTTTAAAAATCTATATTGCCATTAGTTTCTGTCTTTTACAAATACTGTTCAGAAAAAGACTTCTATCTGCAGGCCTCTGCCCCACACAAGATGGTTCAGCTCCATTTCACACATTATCTCTGGCTTTTTCCCTATGACATGAAACTCTGTAAAATATAAGTCTAGTCCTGACTAAGACAGGCTACAAGAGTCTTCCCCTCTCCATCTCCCAGAGCTAAATCATAGACCAACTTCAATTCCAGAGTCCTTCCTGCCTTTTACTGGAACCACTTGACACTTTATAATTACTAACTGACAGGGCTGCCTTACTGCAAACACTTGCCCTTTCAGAGATCACCCTGCTGAAAAGAAAATAGTCATAATACACAGGAATATTACTGGACTGGCCCCACTGCAGGTGAGCAAACTGATTAGCTTAACTACAAATAACACAAAAAGCAGCAATGTGGATGTACAAGTACTCAGATCTTAAAATAACCACCTCAGAAGCCTTGAATTAAGTTTTACGGAGAAATTTAAGGGACTTCTTTTTTGGTTTAGTTGTTTTCCTCTCACATATTGTCCCTCTGTACCTTTAATTTAGTCTTTCAAAATAACTAGATACACATATTTTGAATAGAGAGCAAACAGGTACTTGGATTCCTTATGCTTTCCTAGAATTGCTTTAAATAAACTCTGTTTTATCATTATAGCATCTAGGACTTTCCAGACCTGCTAAACAACTTCAGATGCTCACACCACACCCCTGGTTCCCATCCTGCTTAAGGATTACATTTAATGGTAGGGTGAGCACACATGGTGTGTAACATGCTTCAGCAGCCTATTGAAGTTTAACTGACTGACATACACAGTGAAACTTTCCAGCTGCACCTAAAATAAAGTTTGAGACAGCAAAATTTGCCTGTTAACTTCCCTAACCATGAGTTTAGGAATTAAAACCAAAGTGAAATCCTGATTCCAGTAAAATAACCAACAAACAACCCATGAGTGAAATAATTTTTGCAAGGAACAAAGGAAAATAAAACACAAATCAAATATCCTTAAAAAGAACAGCTTGATTTATTTGTTTACTGCATTATATGCAGGATTCTTATTAGAAGAGTACTTCATTCACACAAATCTGTAAACCTCAGTGGGAGAGAGACAAATATATTTCTTCTCTTACCACAGTTGGGACCCTAGTCAAAAATATGTATAAAATCCTGTAGCTTCTCACTCTTCAGTTCTATGGCATTCTGTCACACACTTTACATTTAAAATATCACTCAAGGCTTCTGTATGTCATCAGCACAACTACTGCACGAGTGCATACATATGTACACAAGCACATGTCCATATATGTCACTTGAAAAAGCACATACACATATATACTTATGTTTTTCTCACACTAGAAATGTGTATACCATGCAGGCAGACTTCTACCTTTAATTCTGAAAAAGGCACATTCATTTCCATAGATGCCACTGAGGAAAAGAAAATCAAGATAAGACTGCTATAATCATTTAATTGATTTGGATATGTACAACATTTATTTTTGAATAGGACAGGCTACCACAGGAAAATAAATATAAATATACATATTAAATAAATTAAATATAAACGTAATATTAATTATTAACAGCAGACTTAATCTACATGCAGCTTATAAAATACTGTTATAACATTCTACTATCATAAAGACTTACTCTGTACTGACGTGGTTTACTGGAGCTCATGACTTAATAGAAGATTTTTTAGATTGCTGTTGTGTGTCTCAGCAGTCCCTTAGACAAGAAATGAATCTGCACATGTATTGATAAATAAGAGTGGGAAGAATTTATATGAATATTTTTAGGTTTTTTTTGAACATCAGAATGGCTTTGGGCACACAGTATGAGACCAGACTCCTTGGAGTGTGTGTACAGAATAAACACATTACTTCATAAGGTAGGCTGAGGGGGTAAGAATTTTACACTGAACTCAGATGAGGCTAGAGCAAACATCTTACATATTCTAAAAGCCTGCTGTTTTATATATATACTCACTACTATAGCATATACTAGTGAGAAGGGAGTCGTCTCCAACAGCAAGGCGTGTTTTCTTGTTTTGCTCCATAATCAAACATTATGCAACCCAAACCTGCAACCTTCTCACGGAAAATATTTGAAAATATTCTTACTGGAGGTAAATATTCTTATTAGATATAAAATTAATACTCTTGCAATATTCATTTTACATCTAGAGATTTCTGACTGTTAATAAATTTGGCATTTGGGTTTTACAGAAGCTGATGACAAATATAAAATAACCACAACAGAGGACAGGAATCTGAAAAGCACTACTATCAGAATCTGGTTGTAAAGAGATGTATTCCAATAGAAAATGAGAAATTCCAGAGCCTCTGAAAAATCTTAAGTAGCAATCTGCTACAGTGCTCACTCCAATAAACCCATTCTTCCTATATAAAACTGTACTGTAGCTATACTATAAATACCCTCTCAGGCAGGATTAGTTTTTTTCCTCTGTTTACCCCTGTAATGAGTGAAAGAAAATGCCTTAAAGCTGTATGGTTCTATTGGCTTAGGTGGCAGGATGACTGATCAGATTCTGTCACAGACTGTGTACACTATTCTCAACTCTGAGCACACAACACCAAGCAGAGGCACTCATTGGCCTCCAAATTAGTTAGTGCCAATATTCCCCCTTCCCACAAATGGAAGACATTCTCCTAACATGTCATACTAACTAGATGTGAATGATAGGGCATAAACATGGAATTTTCTCTTAAACTCACTCTGACATAAAATTTTCACAGAAACAATTACCAGAGGAAATAGTTATTTTTTCAAAAATAAGTACTTCCTCACAGTGCCAGCATTTAAATGTAATAAAGCAGAAAAAAATACTTCAAAAAAAAACCCAGATTGCTTTCACTGTATTTCTAAGCAGTATCATGCCTTACACACCCCTCTAGTACTTACGAGTAAAATGATTAGAAGCAGATGGGTGGACATTACTTCCACTGTCAGCACTTTCACTGCTAGAAACATCATCATCTGATTCCCACACACATGAACAGGGTGAGGTTCCACCAACTTCTTCAAACTTCCTCTTTAAAATTCCACTCATTGCTGCAATGCTGTCACCATGCACCTGTAACAGGAACAGAGGCAATGAGGCACTGTAACACCCACCTGTGCAGGTTTCCCAATTCACTTATCATGAAAGAGTCCATGCATCAATCAGATACTACTGCCTGCAGCTAAATGGGTCCTTAACCAAGAGTTTTGAACAACTTTACCAAGAAGGAATCAAAAAACCCTGCAACCTAACATCAGTATATTTATCATCTCACTGACTTTAAGACAGAAGGTAAATGCTACCTGTATTCTACCAATGCAGACAATTCTATACCCAATCTCATACATAAAAATATATATATTCAGTTATGCAGCAGATTTAGGTCAAGCATAATACTCCAATATAATTAATCAAATATGGACTTTTATACAACATTTAAAAACATCCTTGGCACCAAGGAACATTACATTAAAAAAAAGTTCTGTAATAAATATAGTTCAGAAAAAACCTCACTGTCTCTTTTGATTTATTTTAAGGGTCTTATTTATGTAATTCTCAGTATTAACAAATGCCCACAACAACAATTAGATTTGAGAGCTGTATGAGACACTTTGCATCTTTCCAGGCCAGGTCCTGCGTAAACATTTTGGCTGGCTCATTTTGCCATTTTAATTTACTCAGAAGTTTCTTGCCTAGAATTTTTGAAATTCAGATATGAGTACTGGCACACAAGTAGACTATCTCCATTCACACAAGCATCAAAGGACTGGGTCCATCCTTAAGAACCTGACTTTATAATCACATTGCCCAGCAAAGCCAGAGTCATGTTGAACATTCCTTATTGTTTCCCTTTCATATATACAGCTGATCTTCGTATCTCCATTTATGGAATACCAAGCAGAAAAAGATCAAAATATTTTTAAAGCAATTTTAAGATAATTTTAATACATCTGATAGGTTGAAACAATTTTTCTCTATCTTTAATTTAAAAATAGTTTACTATCACCCTCATTACTGATTAATTCCTCCTGCAGACTGAAAATTAATTCTAAGATCTTAAAAGTTACAGATAATATCTACACTCTATGCTAATCAGTGAAATTCTGCTGTAAATTGCTGGGGAAAAAAGGCTGCTGTTTGATGCTTTTAAGCTTTTAGTATCAAAAATTCTCATCTGATGCCACTTGCCTTCAGCTTGTTAAGCTGCCAATTCATTTCATCTTATAACATAGTTATTTCTTCCAGTAAGCTTCACTCTACCTTTATGGATGTGTCTAATTTAGAGAAAAGATTTCAGTATAGATGTGGAATCCTGACATAATGCTAAGAACAGATGTTGCATAAGATGATCTTCAGCACCAATCTTGTTTGCATGCAGAGCACGCTAAAAATTAAATAATAAATATATTAGGCTTCCATACAGTCAGTCACACAGACTGTATGAAATGTGAGCATATATATGAAATATGTGCTCACCATGATGTTCTCAGCTTGTTTTACTATTTATGAAAAAAATGTTTTCCTGAAAGGTATTTCTTCAGGGTAAATGTATGACTCAAACAGAACTTGCTTAGATCTCAACCTTTGCCCTTTTGTCCAAAAATGAATTACTATAAACTGTAAAGAAAGCACTGCATTTTTATTCTGAGGACATGGAAAGGATAATTTAGTATCACATTGTAATAACCTTTGCAAAAATGCAAGAATGAATTTTTATGAACCAGCCTCTAATAAAAACACATTTACAAAAAAGAAAAAAGAGAAAGAGATAGAAGAACTAAACACACACATATTGAATCACCACAATTTTTAAGTCACCCCCCAAGTACAGGTTCAGAAACAGCTCCTCTATATTGTCCCCCATATCCTCGCTATCTCTTGCCAACCACCTTTTGCATTGTCTCCTGCAGTGCTTACAGCACTGAAATTGTGAAATCACCATTATTTCCATGGCAACAGCCTGCAATATCAAATCCACAGGATTATAGCATGACTGTAGAAGAGGGTAAAGAAGCAGCTGGAGTGTGAGAAAGAAAATGCTTACACTCAAACATCTCAGTGAAGAGAGTGAGAAATGAGCTGACAAAGAGTTTACCGTACAACTGAGACCCAAGTCAAATCTATGTGTGCACTCATTGAAATTGTGGCTACAGGAGTCATGAAGTTCCAGGTCCAAAGAACATAACTGCACTGCAAGGCAAATCTAGTATCTGTGATCATCGTGAGTGTGCAGCCAGTCACAGAGCAAGAACTCATCTCATACCCTGAGGTGACTTCCAGAAAAAAGCCCTTTGGTCAGACACTGTCTCCCACCAGTGAAAGCACCCGGTGACTGGATGTCTAAATGGTGTCTTACACATCAGCAAAGTTGCTGCACATAGTGAGTGAGGGTGTCAACAGCCAGAGCTGTTCCCAGCAAGTAGCAGAAACAAATATTTTTTACACCAAAGGGTTTTAAATTTGCCTGGTTTTAGCATAGCCTACATATGCAACAAATGTCACAACCTGGGAGCAGCAAAGCCATTTCATTAAGATAATTTATATCATGAACCATAACGAATGGGCCTCAGGATCCTTGGAAATGACAAAGGCTAGCTCTATCATCTAGCTGATCAAGATAAGGTACAGGAGGTGCAGGGATACTGCAGAACCACAACACAATGAAAGCACAGCTTAACCATTACATATATTTAGTGTGACTGTTGCCTGATTATTGTTCTGAATCTCTTCTAGGAAGATTATTGAGAAGGTTGTTTGATAAAGTAGCTGTGATAAAATTTAGGTGTTGCCACATTCCCAAGATCTGTTGATTCTAATCTTTCTGTAATCAAGTCTCCCCAGGAATATGTTACATGGGGGAAAGGAGATACTTCTATTACTCAAGAGCTTGGCTATCACAGAGAGAGATTAAAGAGTATCTAAAGCTGTTTGTACACACTATGTACCAGCAGGAGATCCCTTTAGAATAACATCTGTATAAACAGATGCCGCTCCATAAGCCAATATTCTTCAGAAAGAAGCACATCTGCACAGTAGTGCACAAGGCATGTTCTTTCTGATAGCCTTATTTACACAGGCACCCTGCAGTACCTGAGCAAGATCCACATCTACAGGAACTAGGACATAACAAGCATGGGACACACAACCCAGTGCTGTTTATAAAAGCATTATTTTGCTCTTTGCTCATTGTGTGATATATCCCAGCAGAAGACACAGATACATTCCAAAGACCAACAGGAATAAGCAACATTCAAACATTCTAACAGCAGTGAGGCCACAAAGTTAGTGATATCACTAAAGGTTCCTAAGTGCACAATTGGGAAACCAGGACAGAGAGTTCAACTGAATTGTTCTCTGTCCTGCAGCATAACTACAATTTAATAGGTAAATTCAGATTTTGGGGAATCAACTGAAGCAACTGCTGTCACAAAGAAATCCAAATCCAATCTCATTTTAACAGAAGACCCCAGAGGTAAGTCTAATGGTACAAGGCACCAAAGACCTACACAAGTCAAATTTCCAATACATGAATGGAAAGCAAAACTATAAATAAATCCCGTAACTGATAGGAGGAATCATAAGGGTAATGTAACTATGCAGTGATACAATTTTGCTAACACAAGTCACTTATGGTATGTGAGACTACCATTATATAGGATGGGAATACTGTTAAATACACAGAAATAATTCAGCAACAAGTATATTCTGAAAAGAAGGGAGCTAATGTATATAGGTATAAAATGCAGTGGACAGAAGTCCATGTCTGACTATAGGAACCAAACAACAGCACATGACTAAGAAAAGCAAATGGATGGTCAATCAATATTCTTGGACTTCCACTAAGGCACCAGTGAGGTTCAGCCTTCAGAGGCTGAAAAATAACCGCCAACTACAGGTAAAGAGATATCATACTTACCCATTTGGTTAAAAAGGGCAAAAGTTGGCTTGAAAGGCTCAATTAGAAACACACCTTTCCAGACGATTACTGAACGGCTGTCTATTAGCTACAGTTGATTTGGAGCAGCATCCTTTCTATTCACACAACTGAGTAACAAGCAGATACTGGAATCTTTCCTGTTCATAGATACATCCTTCGCAACAAAAAAAATCCTTGCACAGCGAAGTGATATATCATCCTCTGCCATCCATGCTTGTGTGGCATTAGTCCAAAGCAAGGCAAAGCAAAGTTGAAACAGAGGGAACAGTATGAAAGCAAGGAAAATAAGCTAACACATTGCTATGAGCTCTAGATCAAACACCAATTACCTAACACAGTTAAGGACTCTTCAAGAAAGTGACAACTTGACACAGCAGAAGCATATGATGGCTATGGGCTGTGAGAAGGATGATCTTTCTTACAACACCCCCCATCCATTTTTTCATCCTTTACTTCCTAGTTTCCCTCCACCCTGATCAAACTACTCCTACAATGAGATCATTTAGCCAGCTCTCTAGCTGCAGGTGTGCTGACAGGCGAAGCAAGTCCTCAAAGCTCCATGGCAACAGGCTTTGCCTTCCTACGATGCCAGATAACTGGTAGGCACCCGATATTTAAAAATTTCAGAGGCAATATGTTATTACTAGAAGATAAAAATCCCATGTAAATGTGGGAGATACATTTCACATTGTCATAGTACTATCTGGAACCAACAAAGTATAATAATATAAAAGCCTGGCTGGTTTGACTTTCCCTGGTACCTAAAAAGGCTGGAAATTTTAGAAAATTTTGGTAACAATCTCATTGCAGCAGACCTTTAGAGATCTTCTTTATACAGCAGGTATCTCCAAATCCCAGTGAAAGGCCTAAAAAGAGTGATGTTAGAATTACTGAGTGAGAGGACAGGTGACAGTGCATTCATTACCTGTGCTCCCAGGAGAAAATTTTTCTTATGAGACTGTGGTAACATACACTGCCAAACTTGTTCTACAAAACCTAATAAGTCGCCATATCCTCAGTGTCTTGCTGACACCCATGGACAGTTTACATACCGGGCATGACATTCTGTGCTGTGGAATATCCCTTTGGCCAGTCTGGGTCAGCTGCCCTGACCATGCCCCCCTCAAGCTCCTTGTGTAGCTCCTCACTGGCAAACACGGCAAAGACCTTGACATAAAGCAAGCACCACTTAGCAACAGCCAAACCATCGGTGTGTTGTCAATATCATTTTCATACTGAATCTGAAAAACACAGCACTGACCCAGCTACTAAGAAGAAAATTAACTCTGTCCCAGGCAAAATGAGGACAAGTCACAAAGACAAACCCAATTTTCATCCTAGCCAAAATTTTCAAATAAATGTTTTGCAAAATTCAGTGTTATAGTATAAAGCTCATACAACATCATCTGGGACACTGAACAAGTATGGAGCATACCTGTGAAGAAATAAACATCAAGCATGTACCATATGCAGTAAACATTAAAAAAAGATATGAAATAATAAAACAGAACCTTATTCAAATTATATATCATCATGATTTAAAGAAAAGCCTCACTACAGAAATCAGTTATTGACTAAAGCTACAGAAAAATCAAGAGGAAAAAGAGCTCAAGAACACATTGGCATTTGCAGTGGAGGGGGCTGGGGGACAGGGTGTAAGAAATCCAACTACTTATTTCTTTGGTTTATTTATGAAACCTGATTTTGTACTAATTTCCTCTTGAGACTTGATTACATTTCATGATAAAATCTACCTGACTAAAAAGTCTCATCTGAAAATAAAACAAAAACTAAACATCAAAGGTGGGCATTAAATAAATAACTGTCCTATGTGTCACACTGCATTTTGCTTGTCTCAAATGCATCAACTGAAAGTACAGAAAAATATAAAGTCTGTAGCAGCAATACAAATTCACTTCTGAACATAAAACACTTCTATGCAAATGACTGCAAACTGAACTGGAGGATGCAGAAAACAGATGTTACACATTAAACATTACTGCAAAGTACTCATCACAAACAACTCCCACCCACTGGCCAGTCAGAATGTACTATAACATTCTAGGGAGACTTGGCAAATAATTTCACAGTCAAATCACGAATATTGATACTCACAAGCCAAAATGTTTGGGTTATTTGTGATTAATAATCTTTCTGAATTTAAGTCTTTTTCTTAGCCTGCGAACAAAGCTTCATTTTTTTTAAGGACATTTTTCTTACCTGTTAAATAAATGCCAGCAGCAGAGATGGTTGTGAACTAATCAAGGTACTTGCTTAGCTCCATATAATGCACTGAATTATTCTGCTCTTTGTGTAACTGACAGTTTTAAATTTGGGAGGGGAGGGGTAGTCAAACCCAAAAGCACCTACAGTGACATCATCATTCACACAAAGAACATTACTTGCTTGTGAAAATGACTATTCACATAAGGAACTGCATTAATGCAGACAAAAAACCATTTGCATGAATGCTTGCAAACAGTGAACAACAGAGGTACATGAACATGAATCAAACAGCTGTTCAGAATTCAAATTAATGTTTGCAATACATGTTTTGCTGTATTTGGCAGCTCTAATCATAAGCACCAGTTGCCAGAGGTAGGCTCTGGTATTTTCAATACTACAATCTGTAAAATTTACAAATACATAGCAAGCTAATTCCAGTTAAGAGACTACACTGTATAGGTACAGTGAATACCATTGGAATAATCTGACTCTATATAATCTGATATATATTTGTTTACAGCAGCAGTCAACTTACACAAATGTAAAATAGGTGAAGTCTTTCTCTCCTCATTTGCTTCAGCCTAGCTAAATGCACAGCACCAAGTAAATCCTTCAGGATAAGACCACAATTCAACCTGGGGAATCTGTTCTGGCACTGCAAGCCAAATCCTGCCAAGTCTACTCTTTGCAGGGTTTCTATACCATCACTTTACAGTACTCCTGATTTCACACTTGAGTACTAATCCACTAATCTTCTAGACTGCCTACACATTGTTGTACACTCTAACACATGCCACCTAGCTCCACTGGCAATGAATTTAAAATGCAAAAACGATGCTGGCATATGCTCACTGCTCGCATCTACAAGCCCTACAGATGCTGATAGATCTGGCTCCTTTATTCTTCCAAAAGCATCTTACATGGTCCTACATGAACCAAGCATGCAAATATCCCCCTCTCCATCACCCAGCACAAGACTCCTGCATACAGCAACAGTGAAATGGCCTTCTAATTCTTAGCTACATCAATTGATGTCAACAGTTGAATAAAATGCTTGTGTAATTCAGGCAACAAAAGAAAATTATGTGCTAGTTTTCTTAAATTTTCTCTCAGCATGCTTCCCAAAGAATAAAGTAAAATGAGTAGGAGGCAGCATTAATTCAACCAGGAAGCCAGGACCTTAGCATTCAGGTCTCCAGCAATGAAGGTCCAAGATGGTAGAAACACATTGAGAGGAATTCAGCAAGAGGGCCTTCCTGTCAACAAGAGATTAGTCCACAAAACCTACTTGAGCTTGTGTTTCATTTATAACAGTTTTCTCAGCTTGCTACAGCAAATCCTAGAGGAAAACAGGAGATTCAGGAGAAAGCCATCCTGAAGCTGGGTCACACACTCAGATTCATAATGCCTAACGTCCATGTAAGTCATCTAGGACACTTTTAGCAGCACCTGTCAAAGTCCTTTCCATAGTTTTCAGGTAATGCTACTGAAGACCTGGTACTGGGCCCTTCTCTTCCAGGTTTTGAGATGTCATCATGAAATTTCATCAATTTAAAACGTTTCACCCAAAATCTCTGCATGAGACTTTCTTTTACCCTTTTTAGAGAAAAAAAGAAATTACTACCTGTATCCCAGAAGAAATGTTGAAGTTTGTATAGATGCTCCCAGAAAAGGCTTACTACTATTGGCATGGACTGTATTTCTGGAATGCTTGCAGCAAAGGTGTGGCCAGAAGTCACAACTGTTTCTAAAACTGAAATGTGAAAACAGAAAATCGCTAGTGCCACAGTAGTCAGTCCTACTGACTTCTACAGATACACAGAGTTTTAGAGCACAGCGAGCATGTAGATGATGGGAAGAACAAGCCTGTCTGTTACCTGGAAGACAGCATACTACCAGCACATCTTTACTGCACCTCTTTGCAAAAGGACATACAACATTTGGCTTGCTTAGCAACTTCCCAGCAACTGGAATGACGCTCCAAGACTGGCAGCCGTGTATTTGGCACAGCAGCTTTGCATTATGCTGCTTCCAGCTGCAAAAATGGCAGTAGGGTCCAGCTTGTAATGAAGACTGGAATGCTATCAACTTCCTGAGTGGCCTTTATTATAAATTTTGCCTAGATTAGCCCATGTAGTAATACTAACTGGCAACACCTTTTCATACTATTTCAGTACTGATTTTCCATGCTGCTCCTCCATGAACATCAATCTTGCACCCTGCCTGCAGAGGAACAGCAGAACATGGCAGGGAATCCTGTGTATCTCCTGCCAAAGTACAGCATGGCCATGGCTGGTACAGGCCAAAGGGACCTTTCACCCTCTCCAGCCCCAGTACACGTCACTCAGCCCCCTGTTACATGCTGCATTAGCACACAGTTCCTTTGGCGCTACCATCAAAGCCAGTAGAGAGAGAGCGTGAATTTAACAGCTCTCCTCTTTTGCTCCATGTTCTCTGCATCTTGACACAGGGGGCTGCCACACTCTACTCTGAAATACGTAGTGTTTAATAGATTTTCAAAAATACAACCAATGAAAACAAAACAAACAAACTCACAAAAACACTCAACATGTCCAAATTCAGAAATCTGAACCCCAAAAGCAACATGAACTTGTAACACAAAACTATACTGAAGCATATTTGCAAAACTCGCCCTGAATGAGGTTTTCCTCTTTTTTTTTTTTTTTCTTCTAAAAATACAGGAACAGACTCTTCCAATTTAACTGTGTAAGTACTAAAGGGATGTGTGCACATGACCAAGTGGTGACAGGGAAGAGCAGATGCAAATTGTATGTAAAAAATGACCAAATATTTCATACCTTGTTCTGGCCAGTTTTTGACAATAATAGTAATACTTCTACATGACAAGATAAAAAAAGGACTAACTTTAGAAGATTACAGTATAGAAACAAGATAAGTGGGTATGTTGGAGATTTTCTGCAGAGTAGCAAACATGGTAAGATTGTCTTCACCTTGTGGTCTGATATTAACTGTACAGCACAGAATTCTCTTCACACATGAACAAGCTATGCTGAAAATTGCCGGAAAAATCTCGACTGGCAGAATCCTCAGCTCATCTGTTTGCAACTTGCTATAAAAAAAAGCCAAACCAAACCAGGAAAAAAAAAACCAAAAAACTGCAGTACTTCCTCCATGTTATCATCACTATCTTTCACAACCTAGACATCACAGGCAATATGCAATAAACTTTCTTGTTACTATTTTTACCAGATGAGAACCTCCGCTTCTATATCCAAAACCCAAAGGATTCACGACAAATTGGCACAACTTGGCTACCACTATAAAATGCAAAGATGCACTTCTAGCAATGTATCACACCTTAACTTCCTCAAATAATGTTTAGATTACTTATTATATCCATAGAATCTTAAACTACAGATACAGGAAAAGGAGGTTTAAATTAAAGGAACTCAGGTTTTTCCACCTTAGTTGAAAACAAATTATTCTCAAGAAGACTCATAGAAAGGTTTCTATAATCCATTTAATTATTTGCTTTCTTAATATGCTGATAGTCTCATATAGAATGAAAGATACCATATCCTTTCCTCTCACTTGTTTTGCTGGGTTAAGAACTGTCTGGATGGATGGGCCCAGAGGGTGATGGCAAACTCTGCTGCATCCAGTTGGTGTCCTGTCATGAGTGGTGTCTCTCAGGGATCAGTGCTGGGCCCAGCACTGTTTAGTATCTTTACTGATGATGAGGGGATTGAGTCCACCATTAGCAAATTTCTGGTTAGGTCAGGGTGTCGATCTGCTGGAGGGCAGGAAGGCCCTGGGGAGACCAGGGCTATGAAGTTCACCATGACCAAGTGCTGGGTCCTACACTCAGGATACAACAGCCCCATGCAGTGCTACAGGCTGGGAGCAGAGTGGCTGGGAAGTGGCCCAGTGGGAAGGGTCCTTGGGGTGCTGGTTGGCAGTGGCTGAGGGAGCTGTGGGTGTTTAGCCTGGAGGAGACGTGGGGGGACCTTATCACTGCCTGCAACCCCCTGGAAGGAGGCTATAGCCAGGTGAGGGTCGGTCTCTTCCCCCAGGCAAGCAGCAACAGAACAAGAGGTCACAGTCTTAACCTGTGCCACGGGAGGTTTAAGCTGGACATAAGGAAGAATTTCTTCACAGAAAAGGTGACCAGATATTGGAAACGACTGCCCGGGGAGGTGTTTAAGGAAAGACTGGATGTGGCACTTAGTGCCATGGCCTAGTTAACATGGTGGTGTTTCATCATAGGTTGCATTCAGTGAGCTCAGAGATCTTTTCCAACCTAATTGATTCTGTGATATCAAGTAATCAAAAGCAAGTATTCGCTTTAATTAACCTTTGGCACTTGTGATGCCAGTTAAAAATGGTTTTAGTATTAATTTGCAGAGGATTAATTATTATTATGTGTCACAATACCTTGTAATATTTTAATGCTGTCTTTAAAACATTTCATAACAGGAAAAATGCACTTTTCAATGATGAAAAATGAATCAGCATACTGACTAACATATGCTACCAGAAATTATATATATACACCAAGAAAATAAAATAAGAGAGGTATATTTAGCCCACTAAGAAAATGTTTATTTGTTCTGTTTTCTAGGCACTAGCAGGAAATCATCCAATGGGAAAGAAGCAGAAACAGAAAAAACTGGTATTTTTAATTTATACTGAATACCAGCAAACAACAAAACAAGTTATGATATGTGGAAGGGATAAATAATGAAGAACTGGATTTAAAAAAGTGGTATGATAGAATATCCCAGGTTGGAAGGGACCCACAAGGATCACTGAGTCCAGTTGCTGCAGGGAGCAGTTATGCATTTTTAACGGAAAATAATTAATTCTTTGAAAGATGAAACTGCTCAGCAATGCTAAGTAATTGAATGCTATTTCTTGCTTGTAACAAAATTTTTAGAGATACAGGTTTTGGCTTTTGCTTAAGATAATTTAATATTTTACTTAAAACGCTTTGCATGATATTTCAGTCATCTGCACATACAACTGATAAGGAAGCATTCACTAATCCAATAAATAAAAGAAAAAAATAATTCTTTTATTTGCAGGTTGTTAACTTACAAAGTCAGTGCTTAAGCACACTTTTTCTATCGACTTCCCTGGGACTAAGCCTATATCTTCAAATATTATACAACACCTTTGCTGCATCACCACTATGAATTTTTTTAACCAACTTTCTACCTGCTTTCTACTTTATCTAGTATACCTCCCACTCACATGCTCCCTTCTCAGCAGGGTCTCCAACCAAGGCTAATGAGCTTATCTCATTTCCATGGAGCTGGTGAATGCTGGCAGCAGCTGACAGTGAATGCTGGACAGAAAATGCAAATCTGTAGTTCATGTAGAATACCTGAATCATTAGAGAACTTTAAAACTAGTGACAGCACAGTAGTTTTATTCAGTATCTTTCATGCTGTCATTATTAAGCAGTAGATATTTTTAGCCACCAAAAGCCAAATCCATCTGCAGCAGCAGCGTTTCCAAGGAGACAGAATAATTTAAACACATGTGGAACTACATCTCTGTTTTCATCAACTCCTCTCTGTTACTGGAGCACTTCTGAGTCAGATTTCTCATTTGATGAGGGGAAAGTGATTTGAATACATGGATTTGAGACTGTAATTTAACAGTTGAGCTTATGCTTTCAGATACATATCCATTACCTACAAATAACAAATATTAGCATACAACTCCACTATTTTTCAGTCAGTGTTATTTACCAGTGTTTACATGCCAGTATAACAAAAAAATCCCAACCAAACAAAAGGTACAGGTCACCAGTCTTCCAGAACAATTTTGTGAATCACTGACATTTGGTGCAAATTACTGATTTTTTTAAATTTTATTTTTTTTTAGCAAACATACCAGGCTCCATTTTCTGAAGAAACAGCTAGGAGAAAAGGACACCACTCCCAATGATAAGGTACATAAGTAAGTGGACAAAGCTTCTTCCAGTCCTTTTTAGCATTCATAAGAGTTCTATTGACTTGTTCCAGTTTTTCTTTATGGGACACATTTTTACTAATTGTAGGTCAGCTTTCCGGGAATTCTCTCAGTGAATACAACAAAAATAGATTCATGCATTTACTGATTTTAATCTCTGAAATCTATTAAAACTAAATTCCACCATTTTAGCTTCACAAATACATATACACTCAAATAAATTATAATCACAATTTATTTACATCAATTAATATTTTTGCTTCAAACCAGCAAAAGAGAGTCCTGTATAGCAATTATTTCCTACATGTAAAATGTAGAGATAAGTCAATAGAGAGCTAACTAATTGAAATCCTTGCCCCAGTGAGGCGAATAACAAAATATCCTATTGTTTAAGTGGGGCAAGGACTTCTTTCTACCTGTAGTCCTATATTCTCATATAACATGACTTGATAAACAAATCTACTTTCTGTACCAAACAATTCATTTGCTGCTTGCCATCTCTACACTGTGTGAACTAACAGCTGCTGCTAACACAAACTCTGCAGAAGCAAGCTGTTTCAACGATTTATTAAAACTCATATGTAAATGCTGTAGGTACTACGAGATTTATCTGTCTCATACACATAATTATATGCATCTTTTTTTCTTTTATGACAAAGATTATTTTATACCTGAGTTATCAACCACATTCATTCCAAACCTAAAAATAATGAAAAAAAGCTACAAAATCCCTTTTAGTAGTTCTGAGGAGCCATTCTTACTGTTTGTCCACCACTAAATAAGACAGTTTCAGAAGCAGTTCATTTTTCTATCCAAACTCAAAGAAAGCATTTTCAGATCTTCCAGCACTCTCTTCCTGTTGGTAGCATACACTGTATTTCAACAGTGAGTATTTCCATCACACAAAATGACCTCTCTTCCTACAGCTTACTGAGCAACTTCAGCATCAATGAGATGCAATGCGTATCCTGTCACATGAGAAAGCTGCCAGCATCAGGCATGCCTATGATTTCACTGTTTATTGGTCTCACATCCGTTGAAACCTCCAAGGCAGGAGAAATAATAATGGGAAAAGCTGCTTCGGAGTCATTTGTGAGGAACGAGCAAGATGTTTGCACATGCATTTTTATATCCAAGAAATGTTGTGGCACGGATCAAGAATAGCTAATCATAACAGGAATTTTTTTCACCCTTACCTGTAAATCGGGTTTCTGTGTTTCAGCTCTGTCAGTGCAGAATGAAAGGTTTACTCCCCTTTTTTCCATCCATCAGACAGCAGCCATCCAATAACTGAAGTCATCCTGGCATCCTCTGGAACATGCTCTCTCCCTTATTTCCCACTCCCCACCCCCATCTGCATGCCAGCAAAATGGGAAAACAGCAAGAAGAAAACAACAAAAAAGCACATCTAAAAACCAGCTTTAATAAGCTACTTAGTAGTCAGTGAGGACACTCGGTACTAAAAGGTAATGACAAAATTTAAAGACGAGGAAAAAAAAAGTCTATTAATAAACCTTCAGCTCCCCCACAGAATAGGAATTCTCCCTTTCAGCTCCTTTTTGTAAGGAAAAAACAAGCAAACAGCTGTAGGAACACAGTTACTGCCTGTATACATTCTTTGAGACTGACTCAGCTATCCAAATCTTCAGTGAAGAGTGCTGCTGTGTATTTAGGAAAGCTTGTGATTATCAAAGAAACAGTGGTGCTTTTTATACAAAAATGGATCTGAAACCTCAATGCAAATTAGAATAATTCAGAGACAGATGCCAGGAATTTCCTACAAAATATGTGTTTTTTTCTGTTTGAGGCAATATTTATAAAATACCTCAAAAAGAGTAATTAGTAGATACTTTTTCTTCAATGTCAGCTATGTAAAACTCCACCTGTCTAGCTGGTGCACGTGCATTTATTTTACTGCATTTATAATACAGTAGCCAACAATCAGTGTGCTGCATGAACTTTACACAAAACTTCCTACCTAAATTAAGAATTCAAATGCAGAGAATGACTAGGTGAACAATTTTCAATTCACGTGCCTGAAATATACTCCTAACCTCTTTGTAGCCTCTTAAATCTAGTTTGAATTTTTTTTCAAGAAGAGAGAATTTTTATTTTCTACCTTTCTATATAAATCAGGTAGGTATCAGCTCAGTTGAAGACAACAGCATCACATTTAGTTTATGACAGTTTAATTACATTTAAAATCAAAATCAAACATGAGTCTTCTCAGCTAAGATCTCATTTACTGCCATATCAAAGCATTTGTACTCTGGGATTTCCCTTTTAAAGGAAAACATTAAGCAGCAGAAGCTGACAAATACCTTTGTGTTTACAAATTTTCATCTCCCGCTATAGCTTTCCAATAAAATTAACTGTGAATTCTTTTAAATACAAGCATCTGTTCTCTTCAATGAATTATTGATCTTTAACCACAGCAAGACTATACCAATTAGCATACTTTCACTACAGAGTGATAGCTGATTTAGCTTCTAAAAAATTAGCTGTCAGTCTTATCACAACAAACTGCCAGCAGATCCTGTGCGTAATATTCAGATTCTGTCTTTACAAGTAAAGTAGGTGGTTTTTAACCAAATTACCTTAGTTTAACATAAAGTCTCTTCTTAGATGCCTAGAAAAATGGAAATCCCTTCCTGCAAGGATTAAAAAACTATTAGGTTTCAAATCCAAAAAATCAATACCATTTTCTTTAGTGGGAAAAAAAGAGAATACTGAGGGACACCTAAACAGACATTTTTGCCCTGATAAGCAATACTGAAAAGGGAATACTGAGGAACACCTAAACAGACATTTTGCCCTGATAAGCAATTGGTTGGAAGACTTCAAATTTATTTTCTTTTTGATCTGCAGAAAGAAATTTGGAGTTGAGCACCAATACTTCACCTTTAAACCAGGCTGAGTGCTGAGAGAAATAGACATACAGAACTGTAGTGCCACAACTAGACTTAATAAACATTTTTTAAATACAGATGCAAGGTGCAGCACTGTTCCATCCCCAAAACACCATCAGAATAGCTAGTCAGAAAAATGGGCAGTATAAACAAGTAAATTAGAACGCCTTGCAAAATCTACTATGAAAATAGGAGAGTATTACCAACAAAAACCCCAATAGCTCTATAACAGTCACAGAATGAAACAACTCAATACAGACTGTTTCTAAAGCAAAACACAAACAGCATTGCTGCAAATACTGATTAGCATTAAGTAGGCTGCTGCTTTCCCCATACTCCACAAGGGCTGCACAAAAAGCCTCCCTAGCAGCAGGCTCTGTACAATCTCCAGAACCTAACCTTTCCAGTTTCCTCGGATTTCTGTGTAACATCAGACAGTCCTTGTGTGGAACTTGCCCCAGTTTGCACATCAAGAATTAAGTAAAGTCGTTTACATGATAAATGCATTTTAAATGTATGAAATTCACTTCTGCAGGGTGCTGAGGACATTCTCCAGTGCAGGTTGGGGGCGTTTGGCTGCCTGGGCACAACGCCAACCTACAGACACAGCCGGTGGCCCTGAGAGAGAAAGGCAGCAGCAGCCCCTGCCCACCCTTTGCCAGGACCCTTCCTTCAAGTTCAGCCTCTTGCCCCTGGCCCCTGCTGGAGCTGGGCTCCCACTGCTGCAGCCCTGCTGGGACCTGGCCCCTGCCCCCGAGGGATCCCAGACCTGCCTCCCCACCAGGCAGCCTGGCAGCCACCCCCAGGCCTGAGCTGCTCCACACTGCTGAGCTGCCCTCGGCTTCTGTCTCACCTACTCCTTCCAAGCCACCTGCTGCACTGGCTGCTCCCTGGCAGAGCACCTGGACCTGCCTGGCCCTTTCCAGAGCCAGCACCTGCTAAATCTTAGCAAAGCTTTCCAACTCTAAGTGCCATCATTGGACTAATTAACCACATATACACAGAGATGGAGAAAGGGAAACAATCCAGGTTTGTACCCAGTCCCTGCTGTGACTCAAGGAATTACTTTTTGTACTTGTATTGTTTGGCTATTTCTCCTCTTTTTTTAATTTACCTATACTTGAAACTCCAAACAACACATATCTTTTTTCTCCAGAGCTATTACATTGGAAAAAAGGAAAGCTTCACCAGAAAGCTGCAGATTCCAGATTCCTACACCAGAAAGCTGCTTCACCAGATTCCTGCAACAACTGATTATATCTATTGCTACTAAAATATTTATTTCTGTTTTCTCTGACTCTACAAAGAATTAACTTTCTTTTGGTAATCCCTGTATGAAATAGTTCAACAGGATCGCCTCCTTCCTGAATAAACCTTCAGGCTGGGGTACTGGATAGCATCTTCTTTACCATCTTAGTTTCTCCTGAAACGCAAATCTTTCCAAGGAGGAGAGAAGGTAAAGCAATGGCTAGGGGCAAAATGGTCTTGTAGATGTACATATCTCAAAGAACTCTGATTACTGATAACTAACATCTCTTGATCTCCACTTGATACACTGCACAGGCACTCACAGCCCCTGGATCCCAGCAAGTATCCTCAGGTTATGTAACCTTATGATAGCTTATCACACAGTCCTTCACTAAAACCAATTACTGTAGATCTCTCCTGTCAAGTGCAAGAGCAGCTCTAATATCCTTCATGAAGGCACGAGTGGAACTTGATGTTTAGCGAATGCTCCAGGCAGACCTTTGAGACCCGTCACCAGTCTATTCACCAGGCTACTGACTGCAGGCTCAGGCATTTGCCTAAGACAAGCAGTGGCTACTGGCCAGCTCAGGAGCAGAAGAGCTATCACCTGACCTGTTGTAAGAGGTCAGGTCTCCCACAGCAAAATCGCTCTTCTGTAAGATTGTTCTTTGGATGTCGAAACAAATGTCTCCCATGGGACTAGAAATAAGACCCTTATTCATGGTTCTGCAAGCAAGATCCCAGGAAGGCATGTCATGTTTCACATGTTAGATCTAAGAGATCTCCTGAATGAGAGATAATCCTTGATAAACAAAACCAAGGAAAACCAAACCAAATGTTCTTCTTAAAATATATGTAGAGAGCTTGTGTGAAATCAAGTAAAATTAAAACCAAAACCAACCAACCAAAAGAAAAACCAAAAAACCCACACCACAGAAACCTCCATGAAAATAGTGCCAGGTGAGAACAAATCTCGGGCAAGACTGAAAAACATATCCAAGGCAAACTAATTTTAACCTCTTAGAAATGCAAGTTACATAAATTTCAAGTTTCTCCCACCCACTTACCAACATTCAATTTATATTCCTTCAATCAGCTCAGAAGTATAGACATCTGCCTTCAGTCAAAACAGAAGTCATATAGCAAATGACACAAAAAGAGACAAAAGGTAAGCAAGAACTTTTGCACAAGAGTATACATGGCTTTCTATTAACTCATCTGTGACTATCATATAAAGCAGATTTCTACCATGGAAATTATTTCCAATTTTGCTTATTTGCATACCAACTTAGTCAGGTAAGCACTTCCCAAAATCCAGAATTGACTTCTCATAACTAGATAACAACACAAAAGCCCAAAACATCAGACCTCAAAAACAAGCTTCTCTTGAACCATAATCTACGCTTCATGAAAGGAAAAGTTAAACAAACATGAAAAAGTTTATTAACCCAGTTTTTATTAGTGGTAAATAAAAATTCTTGGCTTTCAGCCTTACCTGCTGGAGCACAGCACATTAATGGAAAAGAGGAGGTACTACCCCTTGTTGAAAGAACACAGACAGACTGACAGCTGCTAGGTCAGGGAGGAACACCACTTTTCACAGCTATGACACAGGCACCTTACGAGATTTTACTTAGTTAACATAGCTGAGTTCCTGAAAGATTAATAAGGGTTCTTTTTCTGCTTATTTTGCAGGCAAGAGTTTTTTCTTTTATTTATATTCCTCCTCCTCTACTAATGCAGTGACTTGATGAAGCCGTTAAGGTTAATAAAACGTACAGAAACATAAATACATGAAGCCAAATATTACAAGCTTAAGCAGCTGTACCACAATTAGTTACAAATATCTAATTCAAACAGGAGAGGTGGGAAAACATTAAGAACAGGGATAATATATAAATAAATTTCCTCTAAACATTTAATGCTTACGCCAGCTCTGGGCATCTCTCATTTTTTTCAAGAGTAAAATTAAAAATCAACTAGATTTAGATAAATTTTGCGCTAAATATTATCATCCTGGTTTCAATCACATGATGGATTTCAACCAGTCCTCCTAATTTTGTTTTTCCTGGCAAGTTTCTTCCCTCTCTACCCTGTCCAGCTTCATTCATGAGTCTACAGCTACCCTACCTTCAGCCTTACCTATTGGTTATTATATTATTCATATTCATATTCATTCATGTTGGTCACTAAAAGTAGCCCTTAACCTTTTAGTTTTATTGGGGATTGTGGGGCTGCCCACAGTCAGTTCACACAGATTACCAGAGGTCAGAGGGCTACACTGATATTTAAAAGTCACCCTTCTCGTGTACTAGACTTTGGATTTTGTGCCACATGCTACGTGTATCCATGTGCCAACCAGTGATCAAAAGAGGTATCAAATGGTGAATCAGCTCCTCAAGTACATTATACAGGCTTTATTTTTTTAATAACAATTTCTGGTATAAAAAATTTACATTGTTTTACATTTATACCAATAAAAGTACTACATTTTTAAATACACACGCAAAATTTAATTCCAGAACAGACTGAAGGAGCTCCTCCTTTACCCCATGCATACTTTTAAGAAGGGCCATGCACTGTTGCTATTGATAATACTCAGTGTTTTTCCCCCAGTACTGCTGATGCATAGCTCATGTCTCTTTTGGTGAAAAGAGACAAAGAAAGAGACACAAGGAAATCATGTCCAGTTCACACAGACATGTGACTAACCAGTACAACCAGCCTTTCATACAACCGCTTCCTCGGGGCCATTCTCATGCCTGTTCCATGTATGGTTTTGTCCTAATGTGTTTGTTTTTCATAACGTAATTGGCTCTTTAAATAAAAATCACCATTGTACATGAAACAAACGTAAGAAGTTATGCATCACAAAGATTAAAGATCTTTAATCACAAAAGATAATGAGTAGGGCATTAAGTTAAGCTATTGCATGAACAGTAAGCAAATTTAAAGCTTCTAAGTGGCAGAGCTGTTAGAAAAAAGGGAAAAATTATATGAAAGACCAGTTGCTTTTTCAGAAATTCAGAGTGTGTCTAATTTGTCCCCTTGCAAAATGAAAGGTCATTATTTACCTTTTTGCTCCATCATAGCCAAGGTGGAATTCAAAATGTACATAATATTGCTGATAAATTAAAATGTCCTCATTCCCCAAGTGACAGAAATTTCAGCTGCACCGAAGAAAGCAGTGCCCTGCAAAAATCAACCTGTGTCTTCACAAACAGATCTGCAAAAGCATTCTAGAAGAGAACATTCACTTGGCAAGGAACAAGAGTCTAGTCCCTATTTCCAAATCAATCTTGCGAACAAGAAAGCCCAGCTATCCTTACACACAAGTGAGTGATCCAATATTAGAGCGTCATGCCCCATTTCATCCAATATCAACCAAGAGAAATGGCAGGCCCTTGCTTAGCACTATCCTCCCAACATTATTTTCTAGCTTATTCATTACGTTGTATCTCTGAAAGATGCAGGTATCAATTTCAACACTTTCAGGCCAAGAAGAAACAGTATCCAAGTCTCTCATTTTCTTAGGAACTGCTCTCAACTACAATAAACAAGTGTACGTTTATCACTGGTAGAAGAGAAAATCCAATTACATTAAGAGTTCACTCGTAGAAAAGAGATCAATGCTTTGGATTTCCAGTGCACAGAGCTGACTGTACTCTAAAGCTTACAAATTCAGATATCCTACAGTGCTAGTATATTCATTCCAGCAAGGTGGAAGCCCCAGTGAAATGCAGGATGACTGAATTTCTCTTTACATGTTTTGCAGACACAAGTTCTACTGGCTATGTTAAAAACACAGCAAGCATTACTTTAAAAGCTATAGCTGCAGAGAGAAATCAAATGGATTTCCTGACTTGCAAATGCTGTTTTAATCACCATCATTGCAGCATCAGGCCTGCAAGAAAATGCTTAGCAGAATCACAAACTTTGAAGGAGCCATACCAACAGGATGTCAGGGTTGGCAGCAAAAAGCAAGGTAGTCAAAAACAACAACCAGGAACTAATTCAAACAGCTGTCCTGATTTGAAAGACAGGTGTCTGCTAAGGAAGGCAGGAGCCTCCCTTGAAATGGAAAGTGTAAACCTCGTCCCTGCAAATTATTGCAGTTTTGAAATTAAGGGGCTCTCAGGCAAAGATATTGAGAATAGGAATAATAGCTCTTTACCAGGAAAATTAAAAATACAAATGCAGTAGTACAAAAAAAAAAATCACTGACAGTCACAATATACCCTGACACCCTGTTGGTCAGGGTGTCGGCAGCAGTCTGATTAAATGGTGGCTGCAGCCCACCTGGAGTGACAGATGTGGTTCTGTTGAAGCAATGATCCTGTAGAAGGGTGACGTTTTCCTCTGAAGGTCCCGTGGTGGTGTAGATGGGTGTGGTCTTCCTCTGGGAATCCAGTGGAGAAAGGCTGGCTGTGGTGTCCTGAGTCTCACTGATATCCAGGTAGGAATGCTTGGCTCCTCCCCCTGGGTGGAGCATCTCACAATAGGATGATGACATTTTATCAGTCATGCTGTGAGGCTCAATGGCCCATCAACAGAAGATCCTCCCCCTGGAGGGAGGATGGGTTGTAGAAGGGATAAAGAACACTGCCCTACCTGGTTATAACAGATGGTAATAGAATACATACTTTTGCTTACATCCTGCATTGCAACCTAAAACAACAGCTTTCTCAAGACATGTCAAACAAGGAAAGACAAAACAAAATTGTCACTGGGCAGAGAAAGCTCTTTTCACGCAGATCAGCTTCTGAAGAGAGGTTCTGGAAGAATCCCAAAGTTGTCATTAAAACCAAAAAAGCCTCACTTCTTAAGCTGGAGAACAGGCTTTCCTTCAGTGTTCAGACATACAAAATCAGAGTCATATGCAATGAGAAGTCATTCAAGCTATCCTTTATTTAGAACAAGTGTTTATATTCAGTGTGTTGGCAAGGGAGAGGTGGAGACAATGGTCTCCACAGTCTTCCTACTGTATCCCTTACAGATCTTCTTATACAAACTCAATCAAAAATTGTCTGAAAAACCTGTCCAGTCAGGTAGCTTCGTCCCACAACGGGAGATGCAGTGCTTAAATGTAACTGGAGGAACTCTGGGGCAGAAGAAATCTGCCTTTGATGATCACATGGTTCCTATCTCACAGGTAGGCAGTGTGATGAAATAAAGATGGCACCAAAGATGGAACCCTTATTCAGCTACATCAAACAGGGAAAGCACTGAAGGTTGGCCATTAGACAATCCCTTCAGTATCTCTGCTACCTGCTGAATATGTAGAAATAGAGTGTACAGCACAAGTCAAAAACTTGTCTTTGTAACCAAGTTAACTTCTCTTATCTATTTAGCGTGACCATTGGCACTTCCTGGAGGGTAAGCTGGAACAGTTCTAAAAAAGGCCTCCCTTGTAAACAGATTAAAAGGGTAAAGGGTATCATCCACTCAATGTTATGGATTAAAATATAATAGGAAAAGTTCAATATAAACTGGAAGATACAGGAAAGCCATTTCAAATGTTTTCATATATCACATGAATGACTCTTTGCTATTTTAATCTACTACTGTACAGTTCTCACCAAACACTTTCACAAGCAACATAAAAAATACCCATTTTGGAACAATTTAAATTTCTAGATGAATGATGATCACTCTATATAGATTGGAAAGATGAGTTCCCTAATAATCTATCACTAAAACTAAACTAAATACGAATTTAAATCTGTTTTAAAAATGGATTATAATCAATTTTTGTAGTGCATCTTTTTTAAAAATTTAATAATGAGATGTAAGCAATTCAATATAGTCTAATAAACACTAAATTTCATTCTAGGGGTACAATATGATAAGAGAACAGAAAACCAGGCAGTTTTAGCTATATTCATGGGGCTTTCCTCCTCTTTGACTGACATTTTCAGATTTGATCTTTAACATCTCTTAAGGAAAACAATAGTTTTGATAATAATTAAGTGAATGTATTCATTTTACAGATAATGTATCACTATAAAAACTACAATTTTTCTACAAAATAACAGGAATTTAGGTCACACCCAGGATCAGCAGTAGTACAAGTAGAGCGTTTCATTAGTAATATACCAGATGCTGACAAGAAAGCCTGAAAGTGATCAAGTCAGGAGCTATTCTAAGTCTTTAAATTATCTTCATTAAGCACAAAACATGGTAGTAATTTTATTTTAATATCAGCATTTTTATCAGACTGTTCCTTAAAAAAAAAAAAAGACTGAAGTAATTACTTTTATTCATTAGTTATTCTTAAATGTAATCCACATTGCATTCTGGAAACAAAAGTGGGAATTTTCTTTAAAATCCCTCTTCATAAGGGAGGTACCACAATCAAAGAACTCAGCAAGAACATCAGTTCGGCGCAATCAGGCACTGACACCTAGTGAACGCTTGCAGTTAATCCTGTTGGTTATTTCCCCATCGCCGGTGCACAAGTGTTATCAGCACACTCATACTGACAAGATGCTTCAAATGCAACGTTTCCCTCGTTCCAATTAGGGGACATCAGGATGTTCGATATTCCTTGTACATGAGCATGAGAAGACACATAAAGCTCAAAACCATGCATGTCCCTGTAAATGAGTCCCTACTTTGTTTTATTTTTCATGCATAATGGCAGCCTAGTGACAAGCGCTCAGTATGGCAGTGAGAACAAGCAGACAGACAAGTTCTTCGAGACGAGATGGATTTTGCAAACCCCCAACTCTACTCAGGGAGTCAGCTGGCTCCACACACAGCACAATTGTTTTCTTTCCATTATGCAGCAGATGGTGCTGGAGATGATCTGAAAAGCCCTTAAACGTGAACGGCACATGCAGAGAAACAGTGGAGACTGCAACCAGAGGATTTATAGCCGAGAACAATCTGGGGTCAGTGATTATGTCATCACATTGTCACTCCTAATGTGTCTCAACAGAGATGCAGAAGCTAGCTGTTCAACCCATTCATCGAGCTTCATGCAGAATCACCAACCTCACATCCTCACCAGAAAAAACAGAGAGTTCCTGACATTGTTACTCAACTCCTCTTATTCTTTAATTGCATTTAAGGGATTACTTTTCCCAAACTTTCTGGATTTCTTCAGCCTAAAACCCAAGGCAGCAATTCTCTGTTCTCTTGAATTCTCAGGGAGCACTGGACAAATTATTCAGTGAAAAACTGCACTGCCTAGTATTGCAAGCAAAGCCAGAAAAACAAATGCCAAAATAAGCCTTCAAGCTCTTACAAGTGAGCTGAGGTTGTAGGCAGGGGAGGAGGGGCAATGCAATACATTGCCAGATGCTATCCATCACCATAAATCTTTTCAGACCCATGTCCAAAATTCCAGTTTATACAGCTTGAGTTTCTTGAATTTCCAAACAGAATGTTCCAGAATCACACAGAGCATTTTGAATTATATACCTCTGCAGCCTGTAAGCATTTTTTCCAATATTAAATCTGAATTTAGTTTGGTGGAAGGTAGTTAGAAGAAAAAGTTAAAATTAGTCATTCCAGAATTTCTAGTTTCACTTGAAAAAAAATGATGTGTATCCAGGGTATTCATACTTGGCTCTGGGCGCGAGGCTCAATTTCTCTCTCATGTATATGCAAGATATTTTGTTACAGATATAAAGCATACAGGTACTAGCAGTAGTGAAAAGTCTTTAACATTTGGATGAAGTTATTACTAAATACTGTATTGTATGATTCTCCTCCAGCAGAACTGCTTGTCTTCGGATAAGCAGCTCCAGTTGTAGAGGTCAAAGCGGTGTCTTTTTCTTTTCATGATTTCATAATCCTGTATCTGTGTGTGGTGACAGTGGCAGGGGGAAACAGAGGTCTCCCAACCCAAGCCATGAAGATCAGCAGGCAATTGGCAGCTGCCTTTATTTTCCAAACTTGTTTTAATACATCTCCAAATTACCCATGACATGTCTTAAGGATAAATTTCTTAGATGTACTATTCAACATTAAATTATCTAGCTTACCTGCACTGTTTATTTCAGCAGCTGTATAATTCCTTTTTTTTTTTTTTTTACCAGTTACAAAACAAAACAACCCAAACTAAACTGTGGGGGCTTTCTTTAGTGAGGCAGGAACTAGACACACCTAAATTACTGGCTTCTTATTTTGGAATGAGTGCTCAGAAGGAAAAACAACAACACAGAAAACCTATCTAACTTAGACAAAATGACCCAAGCAGAGTTACTCTGTCAAGGCTTATCTTATAGCTTTACTTGGCTGAAGATATACCCTGAACATCCCATACCACTTGTGCTCATCTGAGATGGTGAGGAACAGACACTGAAAAACACAGAAAATTATTGCCACTGTTACTAAATTATAGTTTGCGAATTGGGTGCAGTAATTTGAGATCCTTCACTTAAAAAATCTAGTGTAAGTTGAAGTTGTTACTGTTGAAGAAGTAAATATTTTATGAATGGATCTTGAAAACAAGTTCAAGCCAAAGTCAACATTAGCAGAAGCATGGCAAATCCTGAGCAACTAAACTCTCCTTTCTTTTTATAAGCATATACAAATGTTAAAAAATGCATAAACGTTCAAATTTCTAGGTATATACAGTGCTCTTCTGCTTGTAGAGACTGCATCTGGAAGACAGCATGGTTTTTTCTACGCTATCACAACAGTAAGGCTTGACAGTTTTTTCATAATTCCGTATATTACGTTTAAAATTAGAACAGGTAACTGTTCTTGTCAAATAGGAATTCACATTTAGTTGCAAACACATGCTCAAAACACAGATGATTAAGGGGAGGAACCTGAGGGGGAACAGCAGAGTGCCTGACCAGCTTTCAGTGATCAGAATTTCTTTTGTAATAAAGAATATTTATACCCCCTCAAACCAGTATCCTGCTTTGCAGTTCAAAAATCCTTGTTGCCATGGGAACTGCAAAAGAAGCCAGTTGTAACATAGCAAGGCTATAACAGAAACAACTCTGCTGTGAAATGACCAACAGTCCAGGATTTTGTATAAAAAATGCTTGAGCATTTTCAACCTGAAAACAAAATGCTGCCTCAAATCTTACTTCCAAATCCTTCTTCCACAAATACTTTGCAAATTTTCACTAAAACCTGATCATACATATAGATATTGTTCATACAAAATGAGGCAATTTGTAAAATTTGTAACTCATATCTGCTACATCCAGTGCAAAAATACCTACTTCCATATGTGTCTTTTCCAGATAGATTTAGTACAAAGTGTACATTAGTGATTTACATTACTGTACTTTGTGTAGAGGGACTGAGCAAACAGATCTCAAAAAACCAGAAGCGACAAAAGACTAAAGTACACACACGCAAAAAACAAAAATCCTGCATAAGACAAACTATATAAAGGAAGACTCCTAATGCTATTATATAAAACAATATTTCAAGGGTATACATATAATTTGCCCTTTGTATCTGTTCTCACCAGGTAACAAAAAACAGTGCTTGATTACTAAAATAGAACATCATGCCTTTTGAGAAAGCTGTTGGCACTTCAAAGCAAAGTGAAAAGGCAGTGTCAAACCCAGAGTCATGCAGTTCCCACTTGAACACAAACGGTTTGCAGAAGTGTGAATAAAAAAACCCAACAGGCTGATCAAAGGATCCATGTAATAACATGGAATTCATATTTTCAAACATAACCCCTTCAGCACCCCATTATAATCTTATTGAGGCAGTTGATTTATTTTCCTGTCAAATATGGGTATAATACAAAATGTCTTGAGAACATAACGTGATAAGTACTGCACTAAAATGGTGTGACCTTTAGGTCACATATGCTTATTTGTGACACAATAATGAAGTTGGAGAGAACTCTGAAGAAAACAGTTTTGCAGAACAGTTACCTACAAAAACTGCTTTCGTATGTCAAAGCAGTCTCATATATGTTTAAAATAACTTTGAACATTATAACTACTGAAGTATCAGATTATGACTAATTTAAACAGAATCCCAGGAAACTAGGTACGAGTCTTATCTGTAGACTGGCTCATGGTTCCAGACTGCTTTGCAGAACCATTAATTATGAAATACATTCTTTTTATCTGTTCTAACAGCACTTGTTTATCAGACAGCATGTTATACAGAAAATATTATCACTGAAATCAATTAGTTTGGATTACTTTCATTTCATCCGCCTCCCTGGAGGGCAGATAAGAGCAGCTATCTCCATTTTGGCCATGCCCACTTTCCTTTTTGACCTAGCCTGCATCCTCTGGCACAGAACTGCACAGTTGCAAAGTGCTTGTAAGTAACTGAGGATGTAACATCAAGTAACTGAGGATATTGAGAGTAATGGAAGGCATTCTCAATGGAGAAATGGCCTGGAAAATGGGAAGTGCAACAGGCTTTTTTTACCTGTCAAAGCCATAGAGCAAACAGGATGAGGAGATGAAGAGCAGCAATACCTGCATCTTTATTAAGGTCTGCAGAAGTACTTAAACTGACCTCAAGAAGTCAAGCAATTTACAACAAAGTCAACCAGTTTAGTAAGAAAACCTTTAAAAGGTAAAATTTTACTTTCAGAATGGCATGGCATCATTCATTTGACAATCTTTTAGAATTAGCAAAAATATAAGCTTCCTTAAATGGGTTGTGGGGTAAGAAAGCAACTAATACAGTACAATGATCCATACTAGAAACAGCAAAAAACAAAGGAAAATATTAAATCTTCTAGATCATTTTACATGCACATATCAGTTCTTCACTTAACACTTCATCTATTTGATGAATCCTTTTTCCTTTAACACAAATGCTCTATTTTTATTCCTTTCATACACACATTAGGAAGATGTCTTCACTGCCAGAGACATCTGTGAGAGACTGGAAAGACTGATGTCTAGAGACACTCTGGAGTGCATGTGTGAGGGGGCAGGGGCAGGTCAGGCCTGCTCCATGCCCCCCACCCTCAAGCCTGTATCCCAGCCCTGCTGTGGCTGCCAATTCCTGGCACAGGGGAGGCAATACTCCACACCCCACCTCTGGAGCCCCTAACCCAGCTCCTAAGGGGCCAAATGACCAGAAGTCCCACTTGGGGGAAGGGCACAGGAAGGCCAAGGGGTATTTAAGGCCAAACACAAAGCAATCAGATGTCTTGACCCTACTTCCCCTTGGAATTTTTATCTGAATACCACTGGAATCCAGGAGTTGGTACTGATATGTGTCCTTTTCTGTATCTTTTCTGTCTTTCTTTCTTCTAATTCCCTCTTCTTGGAATTTTTGAGAACTTAAAACTGAACTGGCTTAGAGTTTGCTAAATTGAATGGGCCAAGTTAATGCTTTGAGAAGTGTTTTATGTTGACTGAATGCTACATTAAACCCTTTTCAAACTTTTTTGAATTTCTAAAGTTGCCAATAAAGTTCTTTTTGTTGTTTTGAAGTCTTGAGAATACCCTGTCAGTACTTTTCCTGTGGGTCTAACTTAGAGAACATCAACAAGTGTAAGCCCTTTTCAATGGCTCATCAAGTGAGTTGCTTGGGGCCTTTACAGCATTCAAACTTTCTTATTCTCTGGCTCAACATTTCTCTAAATTATTGTGTTGGGTTTGGGTGGGAGAGAGTTAAATTTCTTCATAGCAGCTTGTATGGCGCTGTGCTTTGGATTTGTGCTGGACACAGTGCTGGTAGTTCCAGGATGTTTTTGCCATGTGCTCACACAGAGTCAAAGGCCTTTCCTGCACCCACACGGCCCTACCAGTGAGGAGAACGGAGGTGCACAAGGAGCTGGGAGGGGACACAGCCAGGACAGCTGCCCCCAGCTGTCCCCAGGGACATCCCACACCACACAGTGTCACGCTCAGCATACAAACCTGGGGGAAGAAGGGGGGATGTCTGAAGTGACAGTGTTTGTCTTCCCAAGGCACCGCTAGGTGTGGTGGAGCCCTGGCTGTCCTGGAGATGCTGAACACCAGCCTGCCCATGGGAATGGTGGATGAGTGCCTTGTGTGGCTTTGTCTGTGTGCACAGCTTTTCCTTTACCTACTGAACTGCCTTTAGCTCACCCACAAGTTTTCTAACTTTAACCCTTCTCATTCTCCCCTCTCCCACTGTTGGAGTGAGCAAACAGCTGTGCAGCATTTAGTTGCCAGCTGGGGTTAAACCAAAACCATCAGTCACTATCAACCGCCTGTAGAATATTCTCCTACAGAAAGTAAACCAAACCACAGTTCAGCTCCATTCACCCCCCTTCACTTTGAACAAACAGACTGATGTAGTACATCCGTGCAGTAACATCTGTCTGTGGTTACAGCAAGCTGTGCTGCCAGTGTGACAAGTGCCAAACAAGGCTGTCTGCTGATCTGTAGTGTCTCTACAAGGCCATTTGTTTCCAAAATACAACAATTTACAATAGTGAATGTGTGTTGCAACACACATTACAACCTCCTGCAGTTGCTTATTGCTTATTCCCTCCACAGCCATTGCGATGCAATCACAGAGCCAGGAAATAATTTTAAATTGTCATTAGAACAACCTCACAGAAACAAAATCTAAATACTAAGACACAAGACCTATTACAAAAATAAACTCACAGCAAGATAACAGTGTATGCTGCAAACACCTTTCAGACTATTACACAAGTAAGGGTCCTCACAGAGTGAAGAAACCAGTCTACATACAAATGTTTTATATTCCATATATACTTCCTAACTCGAAATATAGATTTCCCAAGGTTCAACCAAACTTCTACCACATATTGCAGAAGGTTCTATTTATTTCATAGTAAAAGCTAAATAGACCTAAAAAGCTTTATGATGTGTAAGAACACTTTAACGCATGCTTAGTCACAAACCATCCATTTTCTCATTTTGCTGCATTTAACTGCATTCTCTAAAACAAATTATGATGAGATTTTTAGTGACCAGTAAGGGATGTCGCTGAGCTAACCTGATCTACTGTTCAAACAATAAACACGAAAATAACATATTGAAACAATAGCCACAGATAAGAACAGGCATACAAAAGGGGCAGACTTTTCCTTATAATCAGTTTTTAAAACCTGTATTTTAGAGACTACTTTAGTCTGCTTTCCTCTGGCAAGACTAAAAAGCACATAAGTTGTTCTGGAATCGCCCTAGGGTATGTCACTACAGCACCTCTGCCCTTGGGTCTTTATTTACTTTGCCGCTTTTCAGGGTAAATATACTGAAATTTACAAATCCCTTGGAGCTTTGTTTTTTCCACATACACTACGCAAAAATGCAATCTCCAATTTGCACACTGATAAAATAAAGGTGACTAAAGCAGATGTGAAATCTTTTATGGCAGACTTTTGTTAGCCATCTTTTCCCAGTAAAACATACCCTCATTCAGAACACTGCAATATACGGTGGGTTTAATTTAATGGTTAATCACCCATTAAGTGTGAAAGAAGATGGGAAACTGAGCATGTTTTGCAGCCTTAAGCAATCTGTTTATTATTTAGCTCTACTGGCCTGGGTCAGCCACTGGCTCTCGCAACTGTTCGTCTTCCTGTCCACTTAGACCAGATGTTTTAGACAAAGAATGAACTGGAGGTATCTCGCTGCTCCAGAGTTTGCTGTGCTGAGTGGGTATAGAACACAGTTTATCACACAGGACTAGCAGAGTCTTGCGGCACCACAGGATCTATCCAGCACCACAGATTACACAGAAATCCCCTGAGCCGTTTCCCATTATTCGCTGTGCCGGGGACAGCTGGGGCTAGCGCAGCTCTGTCCGTGCCCTCCGTGCAGCGAGGCGGCCGGGGCCGGGCGCTGTGTGCCGGCACCCCCGGCCCAGCGAGGCCCGCCCGGGCAGACACACACACACGCACACTGGGAGCTCCGAGCCGAGCTGCTAATGGAAGTGGCAGCACCGAGGGACAGCCAAAACCCAGGGAGCCCCAAAGGGGTGCCGTAGGCCACCTTACCTGGCATCCCTTTACGACTCAGGTGTCCCAAACGCCAGGAGAGACAGGCGGTCTTACAGGCGAGGATCCAGTAAGTCTCCGGTTTGGGGACAGCCGCTCTCTCTGGGTGACCACAAACGCAGATGCCAGCGGGGTTTGCTCTCCTCATCCAGATCTCCCGGTTCCTGGGCTGGCAGCGGGAGCGCCGGGCTCCACCGCCGCCTCTGCGCCTGCGAACACGCACTGCGCCTGCGGGCCCTCACCTGAGGCACCGGTGCTCCAGCGCTTCCTGGCGCCTCCCAGGCCCGCCGGCCGGCCCCGCGCCGGCAGCCGCCGCCAGCAGGGACGCCGAGCCCCCGCCCTCCATCGCCGGCAGAGAGCGGCGGGCGGCGCTTCCGCAGCTCCGGGGCGGGGTGACCCCGAGCGGCTCCCGCGGGCCGCTCCGCCCTCCCCGGACCGCCCTGGGGAGCTGCTCGGCCTCCGCCTCCCGCCCGGGGCTCCCGGTGCCCGGGGAGCGGTCGCGCCCGGCCCGTGCCCCTCACCTGCGCTGCGGGCGCGGCCGGGCCGGGCCGGGCCAGCAGCGAGCGCTCCGAGCCGCACGCACAGCCCGCGGGGATGCTGCGGGGACACGCCTGAGCATCCCAGGTGTCCCATGTGTCTGTCACGGGTGTTTCCAGTACAGCTACAGATTTGTTTACAAAACAAACAACAAAGGAAGGGGTACCCAAGCAAAACCACAGCTGCTTGTTGTTTGAGGCGTTTAATAATTTCTTTCTTTGTGCTAGTCTTCTGTTAAGCACAAACCCCTCTCAGACACATACTGATTATCTTCAGCCTAAGTCAGACAAATATATTACTTATGTACCTGCAATTTTTTCAGGACTTTTCCCTCCGCAAAACCAACCAAACTAACATGAAAGTTCTTCTTTAATTACACTTTCTGGATTTTGGATTTTTTGGATCTTGGATTCTCTCATCTCTCCCTATCTCAAATCCTGCCCTGACAATTGTTTTTTTTTTTTAAAGCTGAGGTGAAAAATCTTAACTGAAACACTGCAGCCTAAGAGCTCACCGCATGAGAGTAGCAATACTCATTTTTAGAGTAAACAACCTCAACAGACCATCAGTGGCTGAAAATGGTGGAGAGAGCAGAGGAAAAACATATGCTATCCTACTGATCCATTGCAAGTGTTTCTCCTGGGGTGCACACCCAAAGCTCGGAGTTCCACATCACAGATCCCTGGCTACATCTGGTTTTACGAATACTCTTCAGAGGATCTGATGTAGGATACATATCTGCACACCTATGATTATTATTAGAGTTTGTGCTTTTAATTTGTTCAGTGTAACCTGCGTGGCATTACTTTAAATTTACAACAGAGAAAAGTTTTTTTTAGAAATAGCACTCAAATATGATTGCTACCTAAAAATTTGGCTCTCATGTCTTAGCACAAAATAATAAATTATACTTAGAAAATAATGAGATAAATATTTTTTTCTTTATAATACAAAGATAATTCTTCACTTCAATTGTAAAATATAATTAAAATGATACATATATTGCATCCTTGGTAGCTAAAGACTTTCTTTAATATCTGTTTTTTGAGTTGTCTCAGAATACCCGATATGAAAAAGGGATTGAAGCATCGTGAGCTCTTAGACGCTATCCTACTAGAATCCTGAGTAGGATTAATAACCTCAAGAGTGTAAGTGTAAATCATGTTTAGATCTTTCAGAAAGGATACAGCTTCCATTTTTTTTTCTTTTTTTTTTTTTTACTTCTTACAAATCTATTTCTAAAATTTTATATATTTATATTTCATAGCACCTCTTGATATCCAATAGTTTTTAGTGGGGAAAAAAATGAAGACAAAACCATTAAATACAATAAAAAATGAAATCTTTATTCTTTTGGCTCAACTGTAATGTGGTTTACTGTTCTTTATGGTAATAGCATTTTCCTGCATGCAGTTCACCGACACACAAGTCAATATTTTTGTAAAAGGAGGAGTCAACATCGAATTTTTGCTTGTGTAAGAAACACAAAATGTCCTGATGTGATCAATTATACAAGTTTTCTATTTAATTCCTGTGGAAAAAAAAAACATTGTGGATCCCATATCATATTTAGAACAGTTCTAGTGCAGCATGAATCAACAAGAATAAGAATAGGCCATGTAAACAACACTGGTAAAGATTTCATGAATAAAAAGACTACCTTGAAACTTCTGATGCAGGCAGTGCTAGAATTTTAAACAAATCCTCCCCACCACATTTCAATTACAAGTTATATCTATTTGGAAGCAAGTGCATTTTGGACTCAGTTTGAAACTTATTTAACATTAAAATATGTGCAAAAATACAGTACTAATAAAAAAGCAGAAACCTAAAGCTACCCCATTCTTTCCTTTGTTTCTTATTTTGTGAAGTTCTTGAATTAAAAAGTGCTATGGATAGAAAGTAATAAAAGTGACAGTAACATCAACCTGAAGATAAGTCTCATTTCTTATTTTATGTACAAAATGCTGAAAAATAAAATAAAATGGTATTTTTTACAGTATTTATATTTTCTTAGAAAATTCTATCCATGTAGTTTTCAACAGATTAAGCAGTTTGCAACATGTCCTGTACAGTCTGAGTATGCACTGTACAGTAGTCACTTAAAATTTCAGAATGCAAAGCAAGAAGCTCTTAAATAACTGCAAACTATTGCTTGATGTCGTGAAAGAATTATGACCAATTGAGCAATTTATTTCACTTAACCACTGAGCTATGGCTTCCCATATTAGACTCTTAACAGTGGAAGGAGTAAAATTACAGCAGCAAAGGCAAGATAAACATGCATCAGTGATAGCTTCCAAACTATCTATAATGGTACAGAATACTTCATATTAGCTGTTGAGAACTTGCAAATTACACTTACTGTGGTACATATTTGATGCAATAAATATTGTGCACGTCATTATTTGTTTGCTCAAACATGCACCACGGGATAAAATAACTATTTACATAGAGGGTACTTTTTTAATCAACACATACAATGTCAACCTTGCTGAGAGCAGAAGATGGCTAAATGATACTGCAGGGTGAAGCAGAACAACTTCATAATCCTTATGTTTTGCAGGTTTTTGGTAAACTCAATTTCCCAAGGTCAGGTAAACTGTTTTCCGCAGAAGAATACTTAGAAGTGGATTCTATGTCCCTTGGTAGAATTTTTATGCAGAGATTGTTTAACTATTGTTAAATGACTTATGAAAAAATAAAACATCTGTTCTATTATTGTAGACTCTATGGGACTTTACAGGCACATTAAGATTTGTCTGGATGAGATACTAGATGGATACTGTTATTAAGCACCTCAACATACAGAGCCACCCTGAAACATGGAAGTAGTCAGACTGCTGCTTTGTGCGACGTCATGTTTTCCCATGCATGAACTACAAGTGCAGCATGCCTTCATGCAAATCACTTCTGTCTGTACATTATAGAGAATCCGAGAGTAGAACACCTGGTCCTCATACCCCCTTCCCCAACATAAAACCCATTTACAAAAATAGTCACATATAATAGTAAACAACCTGTGAATTAAAAAATGATAAGTTCACCAACACTGATTTTTGTAAAAATATGGCAAATGTGACTGTTGAAATGCTAACAGTGGATACAATTTTTGTACTGTGTGTTTCATGTTAAACACAGAGATTCATAGGTTTGCACCTTTTTTTTTTAACTGGTCCCTACAGTCTGGTTGGCCATTTTATCATCTCTTCAGCAGTGTCAGCTGGTACTAAAAACAACAACCTCCTGTCAAGATGTTACCCTGTTTCACAGAGTTGCAGTTTGATGACGAGGGGTCACTGTCTTGCTATAGGCACTGACCTTATATATATATAATTATATATATATCTATATATGTAAAAACTGACAGTTTGGCATGTACCTCCTACAGGAGTCCTGTTGACACAAATACATACTTTTTCAGGCTGTAAACAGTTTATTACAAACAGCGTTCTATGTTACTTTTTACTTTCCCTGCTGTCTTTACCTTTATCTTCTTTTTCTGATTTGTCTTTTTCATATTTATCCTTGTCTGGCTTTGTTACACTGTCGTAAGAAGGTGGGGAGGTTGTGGATGGTGTCATATCTGTTTTTTCTGGAGTGGAGTTCTCATTTAGTTTATCCATAATCATATCTTCTTTCGTGGGCAGATCATCTTCCTCTTTACCTTTATCCTGACTAAATATACATGATACTTTTTTGACTTTTTGCCTTAATAGGTGACGTCTGTAAGCACGCTGAATGATGACAGCAGACACCTCCTCCTGCTTTCGTTTCAGTGTGGTTGTAATTGGTTCATAGGAGACTTTAGAAGGATTGGCTGCCATAAACCGATCTTCCATCTGTATTCTGAGGGCATCCATCTCCCCACTTTCCCCCAGCACACGCTTTGTGAAAGCAAACAAGATGTCAAGGCAGTGAATTCGGTCACCGCTCACCATGGGCAGATCCATTGCAATAAGCTGGACTTTGTTTGGTTTTGCTATGAGAAGAGGTGGATCTAATGAAGCTGCAAAATCAGATAATTTACTGAATTCTATGAATTGTGTTGCATCGGGATCAAACTTCTCCCAGACTTCATAGAACATCTCAAAGTCATCCTCACTCAAGGGTTCAGCACTTTCTTCAGTAGCAACACTGAAGTTCTCCAAAATCACAGCAATGTACATGTTCACCACTACCAGGAAGGAAATGATAATATAACTGACAAAGAAGAAAATCCCAACAGAAGGGTTGCCACAGTCACCTTTCACAGAGCTCCCTGGATGATCTTTATGGGGGTCACAGTCTGGCTCCCCACTGTTAAGGATTGGGGCGAGCAAACCGTCCCAGCCCGCGGACGTGGTGATCTGAAACAGGCAGATCATGCTGTTGCCAAACGTTTCAAAGTTGAACATGTCATCAATCCCAACTTCCCTCTTGACATAGGCAAAGTTGGACATGCCAAATATGGCATAGATGAACATGACTAGGAAAAGCAGCAGCCCAATGTTGAACAGAGCAGGAAGAGACATCATCAAAGCAAAAAGCAGAGTGCGGATTCCCTTAGCGCCTTTAATGAGGCGCAGGATTCGACCGATTCTGGCAAGCCGGATGACTCTGAATAGTGTGGGAGATACGAAGTACTTCTCAATCATCTCAGCTAAGAACATACCTAGGAAAAAACAAGTTAAATCAGTAAAATTTTTTTCATTTAAAAACCATTGTAAAAGATGCATTCTACAAGGATTGTAGAACTTTAGGAAGAGTAGGATACTTAAACAGATTTTTAGGAATTAGCCATTTGGTTTCTTTTATAAAACCTTTGTGTTTAGTATACTTTTTTAGAACAAACTGGTAACTAGAGTATATATATTAGCAAATACTGAGATCAGAGGAATACCCTTTTGTTTAACGGTAGCAAAATAATCTTAGTTAATCTGAAGAAAAATCATATTCACAGTAGGATTAAAATTCCATGTAATCAAGTTAGGTTATGCAAAAAAGTATGTATACTTGAAGAGAACTGTGACTTCTTAATCATACATAAAATAACATGAACACAGGTTTATTACTAATGACACAAATTCTGAACATAAACAAACTGATAAAAGGTTTTTTATAATTCATAGAAGAATGAAAGAATTGAGCATTGTACTATGTATTAAGCCTCAAAGCAGAAAAATAACTTTTTTGATACAAAAATAGAAAAACTGATTTGCATATTAAGGAGTACTTAAAAGTTAAAATAACACAATTTTACCAGAGTTCTTTCAAGTTTGCTGCTCTATATAAAGCAAAGATAAGTGGAGTCATTATTTGTTACCACATCTGCTTCAGCTCTGATTCTCCAGTGCTCACTCCACCTCAGGCACAAAGCCTCCCAGGATCAAACAAAATCAAAGTAAGCAAATGGTTTAACCCTGCTGTCTGGTGCATGCATCCTACCCTCATAACAGTTCCACGCAGATTTTGTTCTTGCATTTTGGATGTCTGAAATCTTTCACCAGCAACTGTCACTGTAACTTTATATCAAAATTGCCTTTCATGTATGAGTTGGAAACTCTACTGATTTTGGAATAAAGATCTAATTTCAGCCAATAAAAAAAGTAGGTGTGTGAAACCTCTTGCTAAAAAAATTCTTACCATACTTTTCAGTTATCCTATGGCTAAGACTTTCTAATGATAAAGGGGAACCAAAATATAAATCAATTTTACACACCAAATATATTTCCATTTTCACAGAATTAGACATTTCATAAAAATGAGTTGCTCTTACCTACTATGGAGAGAATCACAACCACAAAATCAAAAATATTCCAACCTATAGTAAAGTAGTAATGACGAAGTGAAATCAATTTCAGGACAAATTCTCCAGTGAAAAGTACAATAAACACCAGGTTAATCCAATATAAAATGTTTTCCATATCTTCACTTTGATCATCTGTTTCGACCATCATTGTGACCATGTTAAGGCAGATAAGTATCATGATACTGATATCAAATGCTTGTTTTGTTACAAAATCAAAGACCATGCCTTGGAATTTGTTCTGTTATAGCAGAAGAAAGAAAAAAAATGGTATTTCAGATTAATAAGTCTTATATCACATTTTTTTAGCTTACAATTTATTTCAGCCTAAGGCATAATAGAAAAAATACAATTTTTAAATATATTTAAACATAACAGAAAATATTTTTATTCTTACTGCTGGTCGAGGTATAGGCTTTTGTGGTTTCTTTGAACCCAATTTTTTCATTGCATTGTAGTATTTCTTCTGTTCTTCTGTCATAAAAATGTCTTGACCTCCAAAGTAAACCCAAGAGACAAAAACTGGTTACAATCATGTATCTTTATTGATTATTTATAAATAATACTAATGATCACTCTTGCTCACATTTTCATCTGTAGGAACAGACATAAAAAATCCTCCTTTATGTTTTTTATATTAAATATTAAGCTTCAGAATGTGTTGAGTTCAGCAGCTGGAACACTGATACCTTTTCAGGCAGTGTTGACAAAACCCAAAGACAAAAGAGGGTGCAAATAAAGATAATACAATGTTTTTTATCAAAGTTCAGAAATCTATACTGCTGAACTCTGTGACATGAAGGTAGTAGAGCAAAGATTTTTTATAGCTACATTTGGCTATTTCAATGGTTAGCCTTTTGTGAGTCACTTATGGCATCAGTCTCAAACCTATATCTTTACAAAGATGATATTGAGTATTTCACTAACTATGGAGAGTCATAGATTGTCACTTGTCCATCAAACCCTCATCAAGCCAAACCTCAAGCTTTCATAATTTAATGTATTTACTTTGCAGCGCTCTTAATTAATTTATCATAAAAAAATCTTATGAATAAAGTTGTCATCAGTTGACCAAAAATAAGAATATTTCATGTTCTTTTCAGAATAACAATGAAGTACTTATCTTCTTTTTCTGCTGGTTGAAATTGTCTATGATGACACCAATAAAAAGGTTCAAGGTAAAAAATGATCCAAAGATGATAAAGATGACAAAGTAAAGATACATGTACAGGTTATCTTCATACTTCGGCTGATCCAAAACCTGCAAAAAAGGCACAGAAACTGCACATTAGTTTAACAGTGAATACAAAGTATCTGCTGGATAGAATTTAGGGCTCTATCACTGTGACCTTTGGTTCTTATGGTCAAATCCTGACATATAGTCCAGTGATTTTCAATCTACAGGAAGTTACATTCTTGAAAAAAGGCTTTGCTATCAAACCTGATACTTCACTTTTGAAAATGTAACTAGCCTGTACAAATGTAGAATAAATACTGAAAACACAATTGGTTTAAACTTGTGAAGTTCCACCTGAGTGTACAGACAACCAGAAACACCAAGTTTTACATCTGCAGAATTTTCTGTAAATCTTGTGGGAGGCTGTTGTTGTGGCCTTGTGGAGATTTCACTGCTACAGGCACTTAGGAAACTTCACAGAATTATGGAAGAGAGGCATCCAAACCATGTTTAGTCTAAGCATATTTTCTTGGTATAGCTATCCACTTTCACTATACTACAGCAGGCCTGCTGTGATTGCAGCTTACCAAAACAAGATGGAGCTTTACCAGTATAGTTTATTCAATTGATTACATAGACCTAGAGGAAAACTTGCACTAAGTGAACGAAGCGCAGGCAAAAGGGTAAGAAAACACACAGGTCTAATTAAAAAAAACCACTGTGCCCTAAAGAAAGGAGTCAGGCACCTTGCAGAGCACAATGAAAGTCTTAAGTATAAATAAGATCAGTATTGCAAAAAAAAAACAACCCTCTCTATATCGGTGTCTGTTTCCAAATATAAAGACTGGCTTAATGCAAAATGATAGGAGGAAAAGTATTTCATGGCAATAGGTGTGTTGTAGGATTAAGGAATTTTGATTTGTACCATAGAGAACATGGAATCCTTTAGGACTGCTCCTCTGCTTTCCTCATTTCTTGTATTTTTCCCATGGTTTCCATTTTCTTTAACTACAAAATCATAGTAACTCTTTGTTCTTTCATTTTTACTGTAATTTCTGAAAGATGTTCAAATTACACTCTCAAATCTTTGAGCTCATACAATCAAAACAAATGGAGTCAAGGGACTGTACTTACATTACGAGAATCCACTGCTGCATACATGATATCCATCCATCCTTTAAATGTAGCCTATAAAAAGAACACAGGTGTTTAGGTCACAATTTCCTGGAAAATAGCTTGTCAGAAGCATTTTTAGGAGCTGAAGACTAAGTATCTTTAGTACTCATCATAAAAATCAGCAGAGTGCAATCCTATTAGCTGACTCTTGCCTTCTATTGTATGTTTTATTCATGTAAAAGAATTGCAAGCCAGTTCTAATATCTGAATATAGAGGACACAGCATCCATTAAGAACTTTTGTCTATTATGAATAACATCTGATGTAAAGATTATTTTTTCTGTGCATGAGCATTAGGGGTTTACTTGATACAGATTCAATACATCTAAGGTGTATCAGATTTGAATTACACTTTTTTTTCATAGTCAGTATATCCTTTAGCATTTGTGTTATTTCTGTAGAGTCATGAATTTATCCCACACTTCATAATTCAAACTAATAATTGAGAGACTAAATTTCTAAATTAAAAAAACAAAAGTAAAAAACTTTTTACTTTTACAAGTAAACAATAGAGATATAGAAAGAGAAATAGAAATTAAGGACTGGTGACTTACCACTTGGAGCAGAGAAAGGTAACCAAGGCCTACGTTGTCAAAGTTAACCTTCACATTCTTCCATCTGGCAGTTTCATTGTTTTGTATGAGCTCCTCACATTGACTAAAGTTGTTAATTTGGCTGATATCAAATCTCTCATCAGTTGTAGTGTTAACACAGTAGTAAAACTTTCCAGCAAATAGATTTACTCCCATGATACTAAATATCAGCCAGAATATAAGGCAAACAAGAAGCACATTCATAATAGATGGAATCGCTCCTAACAGGGCATTCACCACAACCTGGGATATAAATGAAATCAAAGAAAGACACTGTAAGAACACAGGCACCAGGATCTTACAAATGCTTCATCAGCCTCTCTCAAATGTAACATGCTATTATAATTCTAATGTCTGTGTTATACTTCAATTGTTGAGAGTAACAAGTTAGAAAAGCAGTATAGAGAAAATATAAAATGCCAAACTTAATTAGCAGGAAAAAATACAAGTAGTAGGAAATGGTAGCTTTAAAGAATGGGTAAAATAAGAACCAGTAAAACAAACTAAATAAAAAAAAAGGAAAAATAAGTATTTATCTGTACTTTCTAGAATATTTACTTAATGTATGTCTGCAAATACTCTATGTAATCACTGACTGAATCAAACAAACCGAATTTTTAATATTACATGTTTACTGGATAAACAAATCCAAGTTCAAATCTATTACTGAGCATATTTCTAATTGAAATTAACTTTGAATCTTTTTGAAAATAAAACCCAGTGATGTATGCATATTCCTTTGGATGTTTACATATAGAATCAGAAAAGTACAAATGTTCAAACCAGGAAATCTACTGAGTATCTGAACACATCAGAGTTGTTAGTGTTCAGGAAACTGGCAGATAAAGAAGTCTCTTGAAAAAGAGACTTGATTTAATTCCCAACTGAATTTTGGGAAAAATCAGGCTTCAGGAAATAAGAATGTGAAAATGAGTTCATATGTGTTGATGAGCAACAATTAAAACATGCCAGAATGAAAATAAAACACTAAGGAAAATAAAATTTGGGAGAAAGTAGGTCCATTATGAATGAGAATTATTAATTTAATGACGGAATTGATGATGCTAAATTAGTTAATTCCTATTTTAATTCTCTCTTCAAATAACTCTAAGAATATAATCTTTTTTAAGTAGAGACCACTGCCACCAAGTTTGCCAAAACAACTGAATCAGATCCGTAAAAGTAAAGTTTGCTTATTTTTTAAATGCAAAACACTAACTATTACTTTGATACCTTTTTTATAATAATTTAGTTTATATGATGTAAATACTAGGGCAGATTCTCTAGCATAATAAACTTGTTTTTTCTGTTTGAACTATAAATATGTAGTGAAGGTCTGTGAAGTATTTTGGCATAACAGTAATATCTGCAACTATGTAATATCATCCACAGCAGCAATGAATTATAAAATTAGTCATCCAGGTAGATGGGCTTTCATTCCTTGCCTTTTACAGAACAGAAAATAAACCCTTTGAATATTAGATAAGTGATGAACCACCATTACGTACTATAAAGAACTGGGCTGAAGAAAAGGATAAATTCCTGCTTTACTTTCAGGGCCCCATTCCTACCAAAATACCAGCTCTTTTGGGTGATACCTACTTTGGACAACATTTGAGAGCCTATAGGACTTCAGTGAAATTCTTGTTTTAATTTAGGAACGGAATTAAATAAAGTTGCTTTCAGTGTAAGCTACTCCATGACTCTGTAAAAGCACAGAATGGTGCATGAAGTCCAAATCTTCCATGATTTTTTGTTTGTTTGTACCTTTTTCTCCATATATGTTAAATCAAATTATTTTTACAGAAATTTGGAATAATAAATGGCAAGATCATTTTTTCCCAATTTGGGAGTATTTTCCAAATATATTAGTTTTATAAAATTTAAAGTTATCTCAATTCTTCTACTCAGCAAATGTAACTAGATTTCTTAAATGTAATAATATCATCCATCAGGAACGATTCTTGAGATATAAAGAGATAGTTAATGAAGTGAAAATATTTGTCCTCAAGCTTTCAGTCTCAGTACACCCAAGAATTCTGTTCCTCTTTCTGCTGCAGCTGCAGGTCCAGTCATGTTCTTTCTTTAATTGCTGGATTTCTACAGCTGACCTACTTTCTCTGGTATTAGTCTGAGTCCCGAAGCTATAGAGAACCAGCTTGTGTTACAAATCATTTGAAGACGCTCAAAACATATGGTTGAGCATCACTGGAAACACTGATCCCAAACCTTCCAGCTTCCACTGGTAGTAAGGGTGTGAGAAAAGGGGGCTAGGCCTGACAGCAAATGAAAGCAGGGGAAGCATAAGGAAGACATCAAACTCCTTGTTTTGTAGTTGAAAGAAAAAGGTATTAGTGCCTAGCATCATACAGCAGAGAGTGATACTGCTTGGGACAAAGCATGGACAGATTAATTATATTCCCACAGGCTATTTTAATAAAAGTGTCAGTTAAAGTATAACTTTCCTAGCAATGACAGTGGTGGGAAGATGCAGGGAAAAAAACCCCACTTTTTCATAGGGGCAATTTTTTTCTATTAGGTACTAGTTTGGGCAGGCATAAGTCCAGATCCTAGAGAATGGTACAGTGAGTTAAAAATTTTATATGTATTGAACGGAATTTCCTGCTTGTATATGGGAAGTATGATGCTCAACAGAAGTAAATTTGTATTATAAGTATAAATTTAAATTATAAGTCTATGCAAATATATGCATTGTACTGCATTGTCATATTTTCATATAATAATAATAATAATAATAATAATAATAATAATAATAATAATAATAATATTGTCATATTTTCAGTTCATACATGATAAAAACCAATGGAATGAATATGTTATGGACAGACATCTTGAATTTCCATGTATCAGACCTTAAAATGTTCTTATACTAATGTCTTCATCAACTTGAGCTACTGTATCTTTAAAGACACTAAATTTGGAATTAATTACTTTAAAAGAATCAAAATTCCTTACATCCATTGGGCTATTTCAATGGTTAATTGCCTAACTAGTGAAATGATAGGTCACATTTCTAGTCTTAAGTAAACTAACTTCATTTACTACTTTTTATTGTTTTTTTTTTTCTAAATTCATAAATCTTTTCCTCATCTGGATATTGTACAAAGAGATACAGTTGGCAGATCAGGATCAAATCCATAGGTAAAGTTTACACCAACATGGAAGTCATGGGATTGACAATTATTCATAAACCTTCATGACAAGGTTATTGGTTTTTTCCTTGCAACGATAAACTTCCACTTAAGCAATTTTACATAAAATTTGAAATATTTTTATTTGGATTTTTCGTTTTGTTAATCATTGTCATAACAAAAAAACCCAACAGTTAATGTGGTTTTAGTGAGATAATATTGATGCTTTAGAAAGGCCTTACCTCTGATATAAACATCCCAAATTTTAAAATTTGGTTTAGTAAAAGTCTAGAAATTTTTTGAAGGCAAAGAAATGCTATTTCCTGTTTGAATTTATAACATTTCATCAAAGCCCATTTCCTTTTTGGTTGAAGTCTCTTCTCTTACTTTCCACACACAGAGAGCATAACATTTTCTTCAGAAGGTCACCAATTTGTAGTTGACTTACAAATTAGCTGATCAGCTTATCACCTGGGGTGCCAAAGAATAGTGATCACAGGAGGGAGCTCATACAAGGATCCCTTTTAATTATGGCAGTAGGGTTCCAGTTCAGGTGCATCTGCTGATGCCCACTATGGCAGTATGTCCAAGAGAGACAGATGGACCCTGAAGGTGTAAGCCAGACATCTTCCTGTGGCTGGAGCTAGAAATATCTACCATATCTGGTTGTTCACTACTACTCCTGGGAGAAACATTTCTAGAGTGTTTGAGTCATAGCAGAGTACATTGTGTCTTTGTCCATTTCAGTGCACTAAAGAAGTGATTTAAACCAACTACTTTGACTTTGCACTGAGACAGACTGAATGTGCCCTGTTGGGCAGCTCAGAGTCTCAGCTGTGGTAACTGATACAGTGATAATGAACAGCTGGGGACAGTAACTTCTCAAATATACCAGCAAAAGTCTAATATATTTTCACATTAGTCTTCAAAATTTTCAGGCTGTTTAGTGCTCCATACATCATAATCAACAATTCCCAATCAATATGGAAAGCAGTAAGCAACCAGAATCATAAAGCCAGCTCTATCTCTGACTTGCTAGAAAAGTTTTCTTAAACAGAACGCAATGGTTCTAATATGAAAGAGAGAAGGTATTTTAATGGAGCAAATTTACTTATTAAAATACAAATTAATTACAAAACTTTTAGTTCTAAAAGACATTCCCAATTCATATATACAGAATACTATGTTAAAAGATATAGACTATGTATGATAGTCTAAACTGGTATAAAATACAGATGTGCATGCATACATGGCTGTATGTGCACACTTCTGAGAGAAAGTATTGGAGTTTTTTTAAACTGTTCTGACTATAGCAGGATGTGTTTGTATAGGATAAATTCAGTAATATTGCAGAGATCCATGCAGTTGATAAATCCTTGGGCCCTCCATGAAAATATGAAACATGGTGAAAGGCCAAGGAGCCTCATTATGTGTAACAATATGTCCAATAACACATGAATTCATATAAGCAGATGAAGCCTTTTGCTTATATGTTAGTGATAAATGAGAAATATATAGGATGGTAGTGTAGCATTTCTGCATGGATTGGTCGTTGATTATTCTGCATGCATTGTTTCTGTGGATGCATGCATTATTTCAGATTCTTTCACGTTGTCTTACCCTCATCCCTTCAAATCGCGACAAGGCTCTCAGAGGTCTCAAAGCTCTTAGTGTCCTAAGGGATTTAATCGCACCAAGTTCTGAGTAGCCCAAGGCATTAGCTGTTAAGCTAACCAAAGAGACCTACACAAAAACAGAAAGGCAATATTGCTCATTCATCTTTATATCCTTTTGATAAATATGGTGGGAATGATGTGTGCCCTGAACTTCTCAAGAAGATTCAAGGCTGGACCTCTTTCTCCAGGAAACCCTCTACAATGCAGAAAAATCTTTATGTCAGACAAAGTAGAATAAAAATATATTCTAGGTACCTGTTGATGAAATCATGTTGGTAGAATGGTTTAAAAGTGCCTTCTATATTCACATAAACCAGTCAACATTTGGTGGGATTTAAAGAAAAATGAAGTCACATGCAAAAACAAAACACCCAAAAGCTGGGTGAATTGGAATGGACAATTTAAGTCAGGACTTCCCATGGTATCTTCAGAACTTGATGAGAATGTAAACGCTCTCAAAAACCACATCCAGACCTCGTTTTTGGTCAAATGTAACTTTCTAGTGTCCAGAAAATCTTATTCAACAGCCATAGCTACCAGTGCTGTTCAGATTTAACCACACTAATCAAGACTGAGAACCAACTGTTAGACAATGGTAGAAGCTTCACTGTTAGGCATATCCACACTTCATTACATTCCCTGTGACTCCTTTAACCACTTCATCAATTCTGGCTTGCATAACGCTGGTCTGGTCTGCAGGCAGATGAGTAAATAAACTAGAATAGCTGTAAAATAAATAATACAATTATCTTTCATCAATAATCCTTGGAAATGTATTTCTAATAGCCATTGGGAAGGAGTGGCCCTAATAAATCCAAAATAAAAAAAAATACCTATTTCTGTCCATTTAATGCCCTACCCTTCCATCCTGCCTGTTCTCTCAATTCCTTCATTTCCAATTTGTTCTTTTTGGTCTTTTTAATTTCAATCCCCTGATTATAGAATAAAAAGAATGCTTCTCATATTCATTTTTTTATTTTAAAAATTGCACCAAGGTAAGGTTGTCATGGAAAACTAATAAAGTTATTTATAAGGGTCACAGAAGTAACAAAACCACAGATTATCAAATAAGAATTGAATATTTGTTGATAAATACAAATTCTACTGGTCATGGCAATTTACACATCAGTTGATTGAGCCAATACATATTTTATAAAGATACAGACTCAATCATGAAATACTCTATGAGCATATAGTCATGTCTTATCAAAGGATTTGCAATGCTGGTCTGGATTTACAAGGTATAGTGTTTTCCAAGCTTTTTGTAGTAAAGATCTCATGAGGATCTATCACTGTAGTTTTAGGGAGATATTTAGCAATTTCTATAGAATTCTGGTGCTTTTTATAATGCGCAGTAGGTAGTTTAAGACATACTCTTGGATTCCATGGGAATTACATTTGTGGAACTGAGAGATGCCTATTAACACAAACAGAGGTAAGTCAGGCTATTGGGGATGGAAGGGAAATGACTATCTGCTATAAGATCAAAGATCTGTAGTTTTCCATTTATGCTACCCAGTACTTTACATACATTGTTGAGCATGTAGACTTGAAATTACAATGCACTTCTCACTAGGTCTCCTTCAGACAATGTGTATCTGCCTCTAGGTAGTGCAGCCTTTGGAAAATCATGTGGGAACCCATTCTAAGGGGGCTCATCTACGGTTCTCTGAAGTGTCTCTTTGAGGTCACCCCCATGATACAGTGAAAAGTGCAAAGGTACTGAATAGTACAACGGAATTGACAATTCCTAGCAGTATTTTCCTTTCATATTGCACAGAGGCAGGACACTTAAAGTATTTGATTAGAATAACTAGAAACAGTTTGAGAAATTACTTCCATGTACAAAAAAACTGAAGAGGATGAAAGCATATTTTCTATACCACCAAAAAAAGATAGTAAAAAGCATCATTTCAAGAAAGAATTACAACTTCATAAAACTAGAGAATTTCAACAAAACATCTCTAGAGAAATAAGTATATCAAAAATATTTTTTTCCATTCTAAACAGAATTATAAACCATACCACCACAGCAGTTTAAATAGAGTTGAATAGAACAAAAATCCTATCCTGAAAACATAATATTCTGTTTTTTAAAGCCTATCGTACAGGATATGAAAAAGAATACATACATCAACAATCAGGAAGTCCAGCCAGCACCACGCATTAGTGAAATAGGTTTGAAAACCATAAGCAACCCATTTTAAAAGCATTTCCAGAATGAAGATGTAGGTGAAAACTTTGTCAGCATATTCCAGCATGGTCTTGATAGTTTTACGTTGCTCTATGTAGATATCTTCAAATGCCTGTGAAAAAGATTTTTGAAGATATAATTAAATATCTTCACAATTTGCAGTGTCATATAGGAATGGCCAGGAAAAAATTCAAATTGAAAAAGTATACATGATGATAAGGCATATATCTTTCCCTCAAGCATAACTTGGGCTTTCACCTAATACAAGCTGGGACCAAACATTCGTCTTTCAGCTGAGCTGAACAGTGATACACAAAACTTACTGTAAGACTACTCTTCAAACTTCAATTTGTTTCAAACTTTAATTTGTTTCCATGAATAATGTTTGTGTGACCAGGTTTTGGTAGTGGGGGAGTTGAGTGGTGGCTTATGTGGGAAGCTCCTCCATGTCCAGCAGATCCAATGCCAGGCTCCAGGACAGACCCACTGCTGGCCAAGGCCAAGCCAATCAGGAATAATAGAAACACCTCTATGCAATATATTTAAGAAAGGAAAACAAAAATATATTGCACAGGTGGAATTGCAGGCAGAGAAGAGTGGAGTGAGAATATGCGAGAGGAACAGCTCTGCAGATACCAAGGTCAGTGGAGAAGGAGGGGCACAAGGTGCTCCAGGTGCCAGAATGAGATTTTCCTGCAGCCTGTGGTAAAGACCATGGTGAGGCAGCTGTGTCCCTGCAGGCTATGGAGATCCACAGGGATGCAGAGATCCACCTGCAGCCCCTGGCAGAGCCCCATGCTGGAGCAGGGCTTTGCCTGAGAACAGGCTGTGAATCTGTGGGAAACTCATGCTGGAGCAGGCTCCTGGCAGGGACCTGCAGACCATGGAGAGAGGAGCCCATGTTGGAGCAGGTGGCCCAGGAGGACTTGTAGGACCAGGAGGATTGGATCAGGCTGCGCCTGAAGGCCTGCACTCCATGGAATAGTGATGCACACTGCAATGGTGTTTTGAGAACTGTTGCCTGTAGGATGGACTCACATAGGAGAAGTCCATAGAGAACTGTCTCCCATGGAAGGGGCCCCATGCTGGAGCAGGGGAAGGACTCCTCTCCCTGAGCAGTGGCAGAAGCACTGTGTGATGAACTGACCCTAACTCCCATTCCTTGTCTACCTACTGTTGGAAGGGAGGATGTAGAGCTGAGAACGAGGGAGAGGTGGGGTGAAGGTGTTTTTAAGATTTAATTTACTTCTCATTATCCTCTGATTTTGTTAACAATAAATTCAGTTAATAGCCTTAGGCTGAGTCTGTTTTGCCCATCACAGTATTTGGTGGCTGATCTCTCCTGGGCCTTATCTCAACCCCGTGAACCCTTTGTTATGTTTTCTATCCCTTGTCCGCTTGTGGAGTTACGGAACACCTTTGGTGGGAACCTGACATCCAGCCAGGGGCCACTACAGATAGCAAGGGTCTACTGACATAAGGATTTCCTTTGTGGAAGTTACATATTTATATTAAAATTATATGAGGGATCTAAAATTACTCTGTGATACAATATTTTTGAGGAATAATTGAAACCAAACTATGTACACTAATCCAGAAAGCAATCCTAAATAGAGAGTACTGTCTTGTCAAAAGAAAATGTACACATTGACAGTGAATCACTGTGCATTGAGCCAAGCGTACCAAGAATATTATATTCTGTTCCTGCTATGAGAAACTAATTACTTGAATACCTACTCAGTGCACCTGATTTAACACCAATCTGTAAATTATCTAATGGAATTGTGTTGGTACTTTCCTCCTCAGTTTGACAATTTGAGTTGTGGCTGCTAAATTCATAGCTCAGCTGTGTTTTTGTTTAAATTTGTATCAAAAAAAAAAGCTATTATCATCAATATTAAGACATGCTAACACCAGTCTGATAAAACTTATTTCTTATTTCCATTAACAATATATTTTGAACATGCCAATTCGTTTCAGAGCCCACAAGCAAATTCTTACATGTCCTACAATAGATGTCAAATACTTGCAAATATGTTTATATTAGAACATTCATTAATTTGATATCAAATTCTAATTTGTTACCTGTAGCTATTTGATTAATTTTAAATGCTTGCTAATAGTCACAATAGTTCCACACTTAATTTACCAGAGCACCGCTGCTGAGAAGAATCATGAAGACTATGAAGGTCTCAAACCAGTTGTGTTCAACAATCTTATAGCAGGTTTTCCTAAGATTCCACCAGATTTTCCCCTTTCCTTCTTCTACACTGACTTGACAGCATTTGAATCTCCGTACGCACCCTAAATGTGATAATAAATTTTGAGATGTCAGAATAAAGTAAATATTTATTAGGAATCACAATTTATGGTAATCGTTTGACTTATTTCAGTGCTACTGCATTAGATCCTTATAATTCCTCTTTGAGCATTTTTGTTTAGTATTTGAATTTAAAGCTTTTTATCTTTCTCAATACCTTCCAAAGAGAGAGAGAGAGAGAGAATGTGAGAACAGTAAATCTATGGCAGTAACTCTGAAAGAGTTACTAATACAAACAGATATTACAACTAATAATCACTAAACTTTTTTTTGCTTTTGGATAAAAAGAGAATCCAATCCAAGTCAATACAATTAGGTCTATTTATCTTGCCTTTATTTTGCTTTGCCTACCTTCTGTAAAACAAGCTTCTGGCTCTAGAACTTCTTCAGGTTCTGCTTCTGGCTGTTCACCTTCTGGAGGTAGTCCAATATCAACTGTGCTGCCTTCTGATGAACTGGATGCATTCAATTTCTGTGAATGAAACCCCACATAGTTATTTTTTTCCAGTTTTATTATTCTGAATAGAAATGTATGTTGGAAACTTGTATCAAAATATTTTGAATGTATTCAGTGCTGTGATATTAAAATAATTTCTTATCTACAATCTAAAATGCCATATTGCTCTACTACAGGTGAGGTCACAAGATTAGAAACTACATAATGTGCATTTTCCCTATTGAAAATATTTTGATATTTTCATACAAGGAATTGCTGAAATTATTAGAGTATTATTCTGTGCCACACATAAGAATTTTGAATTGAAATTTCAGTAAGCTAAGAATGGGTGCTTTCCACATTTTGTACTGTTTAATTATTCCAATCATGTGGCTGCATTTTAGGTTACACTTCAGATAGCATGTGCTAGTACAAATAAATTTCCAACATCATGACCAAACCAACAGCAAGCTGCACTGATGTATTTTCATGTCTCAAGTAAATATTATTCTAGCAAGTCTGTAAAAATCTAAATCTAAAAAGTTTGAATATAATTTTTTCATTATTATTGACATGAAAACACATGTTATGAGTTTCATAGGATAATTTAGTTATCTTTATTTCCAAAAGAGCAGCACATTACTTTAGGAGCAGTAGCTGATATTTTGCATACTCACTTGCCAATGCATTTTCTGAATTTACTGTGCATTTTGAAACTACTTATTACTTTGGTACAGTACACATAGATGTCCAATTACTATAAAAGGCCAAAAAAATTTTGAATGACTAAAGTAAAAGCAAATGCTTTTAAAACAATACTGAAATAATACTGCACCAATAAATCATACAAATATTATAATCCAAATCTTAAAAATTATTCTTTCACACCATCATATGATGTTGGCAACAGACAAATATGAGTACTATAGTAAGTAAAAGTAGTTTGATTACAGCATTCTATGACTCTTCTAATGTTATCACTATACGGAGTATAACATCAGTAAAATGGCTGCATTGATAAATAGCTAATCTTACAAAGGGAATGATGTAAGCAGATTTAGAATAGAATCTATAGGGAATTAATATTAGACAGAGATATTCTATGATAACATTAAAGACAGATATTTTTGCTGACACTTAAATCTGAAGTTAGAGGCATTATTCCTTTAAAACATTTCTGAGTAGCTTCAAAGTCTATACAGTTTATTTGTAAACGAAATGTAAACAGTATTAGTCTGTGGATATAGAAAGTAACTTGAGACATTAATGTAATTTTATATAGCAACAAATATTCAGCATGTTCTTTGAACAAAAAGAAGATTCATTCCTTTCTCCCCTATTCTGATTCTATTGACTCACAATATATTGTGCTGTGATTCTGACAGCAGCTTAACTTAGATTTTTGTGTACCATGGTTCACTATAGAGCACATTTCAGAGGAAGGCCAAACAAATGGAAACCTGTATTGGAGGGTGTATTGTGCACCTAGTTTCAGTGATACTGCACACCCATTTCATCTATGCATTTTTGAAAATTCCAGTTTAGATATTCACGTTCATATTTCTCCGTGAGCTTTAACACCTGTTGAGGTCAGGTCCAATGTACAAAGAGATGGATGCACGCTTTTCTGCAGATTATTATGGACAAATTTCACATTGCAATATGTCTGAACTATAGATAATGCATGGCAGCTTGGTTATTGTGGAATACTGCCTCTAAAATGGAGAAACTGGAAAGTATGGGATAAATACTGTAGTCCTCAAGGACCACAGCATTTAAACATCAGTTTAGATTGGAAGTCAATCATCAGTTTGAGGAAAGGTCAGAAATACCATAAATGCAAGGTACATTGAAAAAAAAATAATATATGATGTTAAAAATTACCATTTATTAATACAATATATTAAATAATTTTTAAACTGAGAAGTGACTGTTTTTATTACATAGTGTTTTCTTAAAATGTTGCTTGCATCATTCCAGTCTGGAGAGCATTTCTAGCAGAATGCTGTAGTAGTAGCAGAGCAAACAAAAATTATGAACTGGCTGAACCGTAAGTTTGAAAGACCTACTGTCCATTCTTTAACAGGAAAATGAAGAGTTCAGTGACTCAGATATTATGCAGTTAGTTTAATAAGCACAAAAGGGTAATGAATTCCTATTATTGAAATTACTTAAGACTAACAGTTTCAACTCAACATGGAAGATTAGGTATAGCCACTATAAGGAGAGATCACAAATATCAGATAGAAAGGTAAAAAATTATCAATAGAACTGTCAATTATCAAGAACATCAAAAAGACGACTTCATTTATGTGGGGCACTCTGTATGGTGAGATGTATCTTTCAAGTCTCTTCTCACTAAAAATCTGGTATGCTTCATTTACAGAGCTGTAACAGTAATCACATGAGTTAAACTGAACAGAAAAATCCTAAGTTGAATCAACAACAGCTGATACTTGAAATGCAACAATTAAATGCCTTATCCCACTGAAAACTCAATTACTCTCCTGTTGATATAACAAAGTATTTCCTTAGCATGCTGCTCTATTATACCCGAATTTAGCCCCAAGCAGATCGGTATATAAAGAAAAATATTATACCATTATTATAATTATACAAATTATTCAATAAATTCAGTCTGTAAGAATTCAGCATCATTTGATGAATGAGGGAGAGAGAGAAAAAAAAATTTTCAACAGTATAATTTATTTTTAAATTTTCTTTGTTATTTTTAACATTGAATTTATTGTATGGCACTATGTACAAAATGTATAAAATTTAGTATGCATTAGAAACACCTGGGAAGATTTTATGATACAACAACTCAAGATTTTATCAAATCAATTAAGTTCAGTATGCTAGGGAAACTTTTCAGTAACATTTATGTATTTCCACAGAAAACTTATGCTCTGGTATAAAACAACTGAGCCAGGGACTTTGTACTGATTTCTGTGTATTCAACACACGACCTGGGAACGGACCATGTTATTGCTATTATACTTTTCCCTGCCTTTACATAGGAAAACTTTTTCTAGCTTTACTGTGACTTGCCAGAGTTCACTCATATGGAATCCATAGCTGGCTAGCTAAACTACCCTTAACTAAAGCAGCCCCTGATATGTTAGGTATGTAGCATATATCCCAGTTCTTTATCTAAACATATCTGAAAGTTACCTTTGTACCTGGTAAATTGCTCTCTGCTTACCAGCATTACAAAACCTGGATTTAGGCTATTTCCTTTACACATATATAGCTTTTCTAAAAAATTAACCTACAGAAAAAGAGAATTATCAAACCCAAGCATTACCTTTGATCTAATAGTAAGTCCATTTTAAGATTTTTGTTATACCATGATTCTAGATTCAAAAGGATTCAGTCATGCAGATTATAAGAGATGTATCAGGATCAAGCATTAGACACTCTTTGAAAGTTATGAAGAAAATTTTCTGAATAGTATGCTAAGAAAATTATTCTCAAAAGAATCTGTTTTTCAAAACCTCAGAATGTACATACTCCACCTCCTTTTCAAAGAAAACAGTAAGGGGACAAAAGTAGTTACGTGGTTCTAAAGCAGCAGTATACTGATTATCATAGAGATATAAATATCTTTTACATCACATGTACCAACAGCCTTGCCAGTCATGCTTTAGTCAGCAATACAGAACAGTATGAGATACAAATTTTAGTTTAGCTTTCAAGATAGGAAAGCAGCTTGCCTATCAGAGAAGCATTGCAAAAAGCAGCAGCAGCCAAGATAGGTCAGGAAGTTTTTGACATAATTACTTTCTGAACCTTGACAACATCACATAGATTCATACAATTCTGCTTCACTTACAGCCAGGCCACTTTTAACTTCTATCATTCCTTTGTTCCAAAGATGATTATCTGACAGTAACTGGACAGCTCTTAGCTTAATATTTTTATCAAAGCCAAATTCCATGATTGGCCAGGATACCACTAATAGAGGTTGAAATCATGATTTAAGGGACTGAAGGAGCAAAGAGCAGGACAGACATTAGCAGGAAGATGGCGCCAAGAGAAACTACCACTTTGATTTCTATTTCAATTTCCTTTCCTCCCAAATACCCGTGAAAATGCTAAATAATGGAAATTAAATTTGTTTTATTTTCTCAGTGCTGTGTGGATGTCAGTATGAAAATGAAAGGTTCTGTGATATAAATGGCAATATTATATGCAAACTATCCAGTCTTTTCCACTATGTGCAAGCTGTATCATCTATAAAATCTTCAGAGTGGTAGATAGCATTGTGATTCCACTGGTGTAATTAAGTGGAATCTGGATGTCACTCTTTCTAATGCTTATACAGTTAGGCAGAATATGAGTACAGAAATCCAGAACACTGTAAATCAAAGCAAAACCATTTTGTGGTGATTATTGGTTGCAAATACTGCAAAAACCCAGTATCCCTAAATTATAGTCTGCTCTGGGCTTTATTGATATTCATAATTCCTTTGATCTACTTATTCATGAGAATTTATTAAATGAAAATATTTGCAAAAAAAGTTGTATGAAAACAAAAGCATTTTAAGTAGTGGTGGAAATGTGCTCCAGTGGGAAAAAGCTCTCCCACCAGAACCTACTTAAAAAGGCTCTTTAATTCATACAAGCAATAGTGAAAGGATATTTCTGAAACAGAGTAAGGGACTGCTGTTTGCAGTTAAGCAAACTTCAGTTAACTCTAACAATAACAACTTGATATCATCCAGAGTGAATCACAATATTCCAATACAATGTGACCAATTCACAAAACAAAGCCTAAATTTCTCAGAGTATGAAAGAATTTTAAATAATGAATATTTTTAAATCAAAATACATCTTATCAGAATAATTATTCTTTACAAAATATAAAAGTAAAAGCTCTGGAGCAAGTATATTTTAATTCTACCAATTTACAAAATTGGAAGCAGCAACTGTGGTGTTGTAAATATTATGGCATTTTTTAATAGGTGAGATGTAAATAACACTGAAACTGGTGAACTTCTGGACATTTTGATCCAAACTCAGTAGCTTACTTACTTGAATGCTGAACTCTATTTATTACTGATGAGATGAGAATAGCTTCAAGTTTCTCAAGGCAGACAACTTTAAATGTTTGGGGAGGTAATAATTTTTTGACCATAAATTAAAGAGCTATATCAAGATTGAATTGGGCCACATCTTGCAATCAGCGCTCTCTTTGCACCTCTGCACCTAAGCATGAGTGTAAGTAAGAGCAGAACTGATCTCTGAATGTTTAACCAGCCAAATAATTGTTTTTTTTGTATGAATTCTTTCAACCAAATCATGGTCACATGCTTTGACTTCAGAAATTAAATTAATTTCATGCTTAATGGTGCTCCAAATACTGCAAATTTATCTCCAAAATAACTAAATGCTTGTACAAGTACTAAAGGAAAGCACTTCTAAAACAAATGTGAAAAATAAAAACATGACTATGCTGAGTTTGCAGGTTACTTCCATTATAAATTAAAATACAGTAGTATTAAAGTTTTCTAAAACATCTAGCAGCTTTTCATTATCAACACAATTTACAGATGGACTTACATATAAATATAAGCTTCTGATGAGAAATGTAGCATATGTGTTACATATTCTGCCTTCCCTCAAAACAAAAGAAAACCCTTCAAAAACAGAATTCTGAATTCTATATCATCAAGATTGGGAAAGGTACATAGCATGCACTGCAAAATACTGTTAGAATATTATGGAGAGTTTCAGAGCCACAGGAATCTTGGGGCTGCCGCTCTTGCCTGACCATGCTGTGATGCGAGTCCCGTGGCTCAGCAGGGAGCAGCTGTGCATGTTGATATTTATTGCAATGAATGGGACAGGTTCGTAGCTGAAGAGCATGCAGGCCAGTCAATATCTGCTAAAGGGTGATTAAAGAGGATATAGAGAGATGGATAACTTGCTTAGGTAACCTGTGTAAAACTGGTGACACGATGCTCTGCCTCGCTAAAAGGCACCAGAGCTGCCCGCTTGACTGATCCAGCTTGGTTCTACTCCTGTGAGAAGTAAGAATGGTAGGAAATGAAGTTCAGGACACAGCACCTCTGGCTTTTTGCGCTGAATATTGCTTAAAGTAAAATATACATTATTAATGTGTCTTCAACAGCATTAGGACATCCCATTTTTTTCAAAGCATTGAAAAAATATTTTGTCATTGGTATATCTTGGTGCTATTATTGGCCTATAAGTTACATTTAACATAAATTAATTATTACCCGCTCTTAGGATTATTTTAACTAATTATTATACAATCATGTACTACAATATTTTCCATATAAAAGATCCTCATAGTACTTAAGAGCCTAAAATGGAAAAAATATATTTATAGTTTCTGCACTAAATAGCAGTACTGCAGCTCAGATCCACAGACCTTTATTTATAGGACAATGTACTCAGCACAGTGGTCCCACAATTATTAACAACCTACTTCCATGATAAAGTTTTATTTAGTATTTGTTCTCTAATTTCCTTATTATACTGTATTCACCTACTGACATTCTTATGGACAGTATTTTTATAATTAAATTTATTTCAGGTTCCAGTAACTTTCTAGAAAATTCCTTGTTAATTCACACCTACTAAGCATGTACAATATTATATGCATTGTTTCTGCAAAGGCACAATCTAGTTAACATTTCTATCAAACTACTGGAAGATACATGTGTTATAACAAAGAATTCACCAAACATTAACATGCTAATTAGAACTTGCTCATAAATGATTATTTTGTTGAATTCTGCTCATTGCCCTAAACAACAGTGAATGCATACATGTATTTGGTTGTAGACACAGAAGCAAGCAGAAGCACACAGACACACACTCATCAGCATCTGCCTATCTTGTGCAGTGTCCTCACAGCACCCGGGTGCCTTAGCTGCCTTTCATCTGCAAATCTGCTAATTGAACACAGTTTGATGGCAGCTCCTGACTTAGATTTTTTCATTTGTGGTGTAAGCAATGAAGTGACTGGCATATCAACTTGGCAATGGCAGTATCATACAAATAAGAAAACACGAGAGGCAGAAATGCAAGGCACATGGCAAAAAGAAGGAAGCCTTGTAAAAGCCATTTGTAGTAATTTTTTTAATTTAAAAAATGTCTTCTCTTCCTATGGATCATTTTCATTGCAAGAGTGTTGCTCATCTTACTAATAAGCCAACACTCCACTATATCAAAAACCGTGGTGGCTAAGAGTATCTAGTGAAGAGTAGGAACTAGGATTAAGATTTTAATGCTTTTCTGTCATGCTTCTGTTACTCAAATCTACTTGAAATTTAGGCACTTTTATAAGAAATATGCTCACAATCTTTGCCTACTGCTGTGTCTCTCTTGAAAATCCCTTAAACTGATAAATATTCCCTTCAACTTTTCACCTTCAGCATCTGCATTAGTAAGAAATTTTGGCCCTGAATATTTTTAAGTTTCAGACTTAAAAGTTTCAGACTTGGCCAGTCAAAACTGCTTGGCAGTAGTTCATCCCTGACTCAATATGTGTTTCTTTGTCTTATCACTTGATCAGTTTGAAGCTCCTGAAGCACAACAGCATTAAGTGCCTCCAAGAATGCAATGAAGACACTGCTTTCTTTTAAATATGGCAGGTGGAGTAGAAAAAGCCTTTCTTTTATGGTGGAAGCTTAATGACTGGAGTTCATGCCTCAAATGTAGGATAATCCACTATAAAACTTCTCCTATAGGAAGTCAGTATTTTTGTCATCTTGTAGAATAACCCAATGAGGATCCTTCCGTGGGAAGAAAAGAAAGATTTGGTTAATGCAAAGTCAGCAGCCACATCATGTAGGTCTACAGTGAAGTTAGAGATGCACCATTGTCATACTGAGCCCTGCTAACAACCAGCGCAGAGGTTTGTATAAAGCTTATCTTCCACCTCTCCTACTGACAGAGCTCTTGTGCAGTGAAGAACAGAGCAAATGAAGGTTAAACTGCAACAGATTTGTTCTACACCTAAGTACTAGTTTTGAAGGGTAAGATAAATATTAATACAATCAATCTGAAAAAAAAATATAAGAATAATAAAGACATTTGTGATAAGAAACAAGAAAATGCAACTAAATGTGTAATACAGTTGGTAACGAAAAGAATCTCAGGAGAAAAATTACTAGAATCTTACCCATATTTATGCTCTCAGATTCAAGTAAGAGAAAATCACTAATGAAAGCCTTTATGTTATTTTATGTCTACCCCACAGCATGCAATACTGTTCAAAAATACCCATGCTAATGCTGAATGAGCTAGCATCAGTACTAAGCATTGCACAGACTTACTCCACTTGAGCTGATGTGCCTCCAGCACTCTTAGATGTGCAGGACAAAGCAGTGGGTTAATAATACACACACAGTAATAATGCCTTGGCATCCACTATTACTCTCAGTGCTGACTTGGATTTATCCATTTGGCACCACATTGGGCCAGAAAGAGGTACATTTTATTAGTCACAGTAGGTAACAGATTCAAATATCTTAAAGCTTTGAAAATAACAATGAGTAGTAAAATGAAAGGATTTTATACTGGGATATTACCAGATTTTTTTTTTTAAATTACAGATTTTTTACCATAAGGCCATTACTTCAGTGGTTCTGCTACCATCAGATGAATTATTAGTGATTTATATGACATTTTTTTAGTGATGCTAGTCCAGTATTCAAATGTACCTACCTATGATGTATATGGATGCATTTTCACTACATAAAAAAGGTAAAACTTCAGAATGAACTGTTAAAAAAACAGGTTAAAAAAGAAACTGCTCTAATGAAATAAGCATGGAGAAATTTGCACCAGCCATACACACTTTGTATGGCTTCTGGTATCTAGGACTATTAAACTGGTTCCTTTTCTTGTTAAGGAATTAACTAAATAAAATAGAAAAAAATATTAATTTTCTAAAAACATTACTACACATCTTGATTTTTACTGTAAATGCCATATTGTATGACCATCTTTCAAAACTCACAACCTTACCTCAATTTACCAAAAAAGCATTATGAATTTGCATATGCTGTTGTAAAGGAAGAAAGATTTGAATTCAATGATAATAAAAAAAAAGAAAAGAAAAAAAAAGAAAAGCATCGGAGTATTTTAAAACTAGAAATAGCTTACCTCTTTGCTTTCTTCCAGGTCTGATTCACTGCTGAACTCCTCTGTGTTTAAATTTTCAAAATCTGATTCTCCAACAGCAATGGGCACTGTCACGGTGAGACTTGGATTGTTTATGAATGACATGTAATCACTTTCATCAACAACATATTTTTCCACACTGCTGCCTATGCCACTGGTAGTTCCATTCCCATCTTTGAGATAGGCAAGGTTTTTACCTATGTCTACTATTGTATGGTTGGAAATACAGCTGTCTTTTTTATTATTAAGGTCTTCAAGAGGCTTGATTTCATCTAAAACTTTCTGTTTTCTAACAAAGGCTTTCTGGATGAATTCCCGCACTTTTCTCTTCACAAAATCTATGCCTTTCTGAATCCTTGCCACAGCAATCTGGAGATTGTTCATTTCATTATCATCGTCTGTAGCAGCAAGGTTGTCTGAACTAAAAGAGCTCAGCAGCAAGGCCAGAAACAGGTTTAATACCTAAAAGAATATAAGGAAAAAATTACTCTTATTTTTAAGTCATAAAAGCAATGTCATTATGAGTTTTTCAATATGAGATAATTTTTATTTCACGTGTAACACTTTATTTCTACACACCATCCTGCTATTCTATTCGGTTCATAATCCCTATCCCCAACATTTTATTATCTTGCCAAAAGGTAATAAACTTATAGCTTCACTAATACAGGTGAAAATCTGAGCTATTCATTGACTGTCTCCTCCACAATCTGCACTAGTGCAGATCTGCTCGTCAAAACGGAGAATGAGGCAGAGTACAACATAATGTAGTGATTTATGCAAGCTACATCCACTGCAGTGTTCATAGGCCAGGGGAATGTAGGCAAATGCCAGTCTTCTACAGTTGAACAGACCATATTTCTAGTATCTCCAATTCATATTATAGTAAAATTCTGCATTGGTAAGTATATATGAACCTATCTTGGTTCTGGGCAGGAACACTAGCTAAGATATAGAGTCCATATATGGGATACACCTCAATTCCAAGAAGCCATTTCAGACTTTCTTGCATGACATTTTATAAACATACAAGAGAAATTTGAATTGTATGCAATTATGACCATGTGCAAAACTGATTAAATATAATTTAATTAAAAATCAGCTAAATTATATTTGTCAGTTCTTCCTGCTCAAACTTGCAGAACATTTTATAATATATGCCACAGGACTCACATTAGTCTAGTGAGACTTAGTAGTGATGAATGTGGATAAGCATATTTATAAAATTTGTGGATCATACCAAAAAGAGAAAGGATGACACAACACTCAATGATAAAGAATTGCAATTAAACATAACCATAGTTTATGACAAATTGGTGAAATGATTCAAAATCAATATGTTTAATTATGAAGTACTGTTGTGGAAAGGACTGTAAAGAAATATTAAAAGTATATATACAGAAGGTGTGAAAACTGGCAAGGTGGAAACACTGCAGAAAGGGGCACAGAGACTGCATCAGGAAAGCAATGCTGGTACAGAAATTTCATGTGTCATTTGGGCATGTCCTGCAAGAAATGCTAAATGTAAGAAATTAAAGTATCATTACTCCACATTATTCGGTACTTGTGTCTTTATTAAAAATGTTGCTTGGGAGGAATTCAGACACCAGTAGCAAAAGGGATAAGCCATTTACAAATCATCACTTAGGAGAAAAAGAGATAGGCTTGTTTTGTTTCACAGAGAAATAACTGAAAGTGAAAACAGTAAGCTTCTAAGTATTATAAATGTTGTCATAAAGACCAACAGTTTTCCATCAATTTTGAGACAATTTAGTTTACTTGGCTGTAGAAGGTGATTTAAATTAGACTTTTTTTAAAAGGCACTCTTAACTATAAGCATAGTTCAGCACCGATCTTACTAAAGAGGTTAGTAACTTACTGAGATTTAAAACAAAAAGTAGACAACATTTTTTATAGACAATCTATATATATTTGAACCTGGTGTACAGAAAGGGCAAGTGAACTACATGATTTCGTGCACTCCTTCTCTACTCTTTGTTTCAGATTTCTAAATCATGAAAAACAGGAGATATGCCCTAAGAGTTATAAAAAATCCCCATGGATTACATACCACTAGGTTTCCAATCACCATGACCATCATGAAGACTGTAAGGCACATGGTTTGGCCAGCAACCTCCATGCAGTCCCACATTGTTTCTATCCATTCTCCACACAGCACTCGGAATACAATCAGGAAAGAGTGGAAAAAGTCATGCATGTGCCAGCGAGGAAGTTCACAGTCACTGGAGATCTTGCAGACGCATTCCTTGTAGCTTTTCCCAAACAGCTGCATCCCAACCACAGCGAAAATGAACACAATGATGGCCAGCACCAGGGTCAGATTCCCCAGAGCTCCCACGGAGTTGCCAATAATCTTAATCAGCATATTTAGGGTTGGCCAAGATTTTGCCAGTTTGAAGACTCGAAGCTGCAAAACAGAAGAATGGTATATGGTTCTTCATTATCTAAATGTAATGAAATTACTCCTATACATTTTATATTTCAGTTACTCTGTGTCTACATCATATCTCTTTAATCTTTAGAAGCTTTAGTTACAAAATTTCTGTTTCCAGTTCTTTGTACAATACTACACAACAGCAGCGTTAAATCCTGATTCAAGTGATAAGAAATCAAAAATGTCTCTGTGCTCATTTCAATTACATTGAAATTATCACAAAGACTCCAATTCAGACTTTGACTCTTTTGGTGACTTCAGGTATTTATAAAGAAGTTGTACTTGTTAAAGAAGTTGGACAAAACAGTCTTTCTCCTCTGAGAAAATATTACTAAAAATAAATTAGCACATATGAAATGAGATCAGTTTAACAGGACCGTAAGTGTATAGTCACTCCCAGTTTCTTTCATCGTAACAGGCAGTGAGATGGAGGAAATGGTTTTCCTAAAGAAAGAAGCAAGCTAGAGTTGTTAATGACAGACATACAGGTGATTTGCAAGTATCTTTAACAATATATTTTCTGTAATTTAAAATAAATGCAATGTGGCTTACAAAGCTTGTTATACAACATTTAGGAAAAAAAAGCAAAGCATTATATTATTAAGTACCACTTGAAACACACAAAAATTAAATTATTGGAGAGATACAGATTTTTTTCAGACAATTGAAAGAGGACAATAATAAAAGGAATATAAAACTAAATATTATTTCATGTGGTGATTTTATGTTTTATAAAGAAAATACACAAATGTCAAGTTAAAACCAGAATCTACAAATGAGAGAGAAGTCAATCCAGACAGAGTTTAGACTTTAGGTAAAGTACAATATAATGCTATGCAGACAACCAGAAAACACATATTTAAAACCCCTTATTTCTTAAAAGGAATATATTTAACTTTCAAGTTAAATATTTTTTTTTATTTAAGGCAGAAGTTGAGCTTGATGACCAGGACCTCTAGCTTCATATCTCTCACTGTGTAGGCTCTTTTCTGAAGAGTGTTTGGACACTGAATTGCATGCTAGTCTAGTCTGAAGCAAGACCAAGGTTTTTTAAGTTCCTATTCATGAAAGAGGTATCTAGTAACAGACAGAGACACTGTACTGACTTCTGAACAGACAAGCTGTTACACGGCAGACAGACCCTTGCACAGGATAGTAGGAGAAAGCTGGTAGGGATGAAAAGCCCCTGAACAATGAAAAATCTTAACACTACTCTCCTTTAAAACTAAGCAAGAAAGGCAATTGGTAATGGAAGTCTATAAGCTAAAATTGTCAAGAAACTTTTATTAATTAACCCATTATCTACCAAGCAATTCACTAATCTTCAGTCACAAGTACTGAGGGCCCTGTGGCTCTTGCTTTTTTTTACTCCCTCATCCAGGGAGACGACGCTAAGAATACTTTTATTATAGAAGTTACTTCTTTAAGCATACTTTCAGCAAGAATAGAATTGATGTTGACAGTATCTTGAAAGAAAAATAGACATTAATAAGATAACATGCAAAACAAACCTGACATAATATATACATGTGCCATCTTGTGATGATGCAATGTAGCATTTTGTAAGTTCTAAATAGATTTTCTGTCTCAGCCAAATATTCAATTTGAAAATGAAAAATGCACAAAATATATATGTACAAATAGAAAAATTTAATATAGAAACAGTATAGAAACTTTAAATAGTATATTTACCAATCTGAATGATCGAAGGACAGATAATCCTTCTACATTTGCAAGGCCAAGTTCCATTAAACTAAGACTCACAATAAAACCATCAAAAATATTCCAGCCCTCTTGGAAATAATAATAAGGATCCATGGCAATTATCTTGAGAAACATTTCTGCTGTAAAAATTCCAGTAAACACCTGGAAGGAAAATACAGTTTCTTAGTCCAGTTTAGGAAGAAAATATTTAGAAAGTAAAACTAATGGTATCAACATGTGCTAAGATACATTTTCAACAATAAATTAATGATAAATCTGAATATCTTCTCGATATTTCCATACACTGGGGTTAGGAATAAAATTCATATTTGAAGCTCACATATGCATCACAATGTTTGAGTCTAAAAAAATAAGAGGTAAATGGGAAAACACAGTTTTTATCTAAACTGTTAATATATATGTATGCCAATACACAGAATATAATCTGATTTTAATAGTAATTTTTGTCTTCTTAGAGCTCATCTTTGCCCTTATACCACCTTTTTACTTCCAGGGATAAAGATAATTGTTCATATTATAAACTTATTTTATTAAGAAAAGAATTATACAGAAAGTTGAGCAGAACTGTTCTTCTTCAGGATGGCCTGTGGAAAACATTAGCATTCTCTTTCATAATTTCCTTACATCTGCCATGCTTACTGTGTCTTTCCCCTCTAAAATTCCTTGAACACATAGATCCTTAGGAGGTGCTAGTGAGGAGCAAAACATGTATGGGAATGGATCAGAAAGTTTTTATTATTTGTAACTATCCATCAAGAAAAAAAAATCCTTTAATGAGCTTCAATGACAGAAGATGAAGATTTTAAAAATCAAAATGCACACTGACTCAGTACATCTTTGCTCTGTAAAGTAAGACTGGCAAAATTTACAAATGTCAACAAAAAATTTAGGTTCAATAATACCAAACCTCTAGTCAACTTTCTTTTACATGAATGTGCATAAGTCACAAAAGAACTAAAGAAAAATGCATTTTACATACATGGCACATCATGAAAGACTTACAAGGTTTCCTACTGAAAGCACACCACTGAACTGTTCTGTCATTGGGTAGTGCTCCATGGCCATGAACAGGGTGTTTAGGACGATGCAGATGGTAATGGCCAGATCAACAAAAGGGTCCATCACAATCAAATTTACAATGTGCTTGACTTTCAGCCAGGGAGTACAGCAGTCCCAAATCAAGCAAGTGTTAGCAAATTTATACCAGCATGGTGGACATTTCTGTCTGGATTCTTCCAGTTCTAGAGAGAAAAATGAAAATAACATTTTCCATGTATTTCTCTACTCCAGAGTCACCTGGATATTTCCTTTAAGTCTAAATTCTGTTTTCCAAGGTACATCTGATAAACTGTGTTGATATTTTGAAACTAAGACTGCTTTCAGTTAAAATAAATTACAAGTTAAAATTATTAAATTATTTAAAATTTAATTATTAAAATTATTAAAAACAAAAAAAAAAACCGAAAAACCAACAAAACAAACACCAAAAAAAATCTCCCGAAAAGCACTCAATACAATTATACTGAAGTTTCAGTAGATAAAAGAACCATACATGAGCTAATGCTATATAGAATGCAAAAGATAAATTTGTCTTAGAAACCTGTCATAAGGCTGGCTGATGAGGGGGATTGAAAGCAGCCCAGCAGACAAAGACTTGGGGTGATTGGTGGCTGAAAAACTGTGTGTGAGCCAACCATGTCAGTCACAGCCCAGAGAGCCAATATCTTCCTGGGCAGCATCAAAAGCAGCATGGCCAGCCGACTGAGGGAAGGAGTTCTCCTCTTCTCCAGCTGGAGTGCTGTGTTCAGCTCTAGGGTTCCCAGCACAAGAGCAGGTTCAGAGGAGGCCACAGAGATATTCAGGGGCCAGAGCACATGGCCTGTGAAGACAGGCTGAGAGACCTGGGGCTGCTTATCTAGAGAAGAGAAGGCTCCAAGCAGACCTTATTGCAGCCTTCCAGTACTTAACAGGGGGCCTGCAGGGAAGATGGAGAGGGAGCCTTTATCTGGGAGCAAAGTGATAGAGTGAGGGTTTACAGCTGTAAACAGAAAGATGGTGTGTTTAGATTAGGTAGTAGGCAGAAATTCTTTACTGTGAGAGCAGTGAGGCCCTGGCACAGGTTGCCCAGGGAAACTGTAGGTGCCCTATCCCTGGACATGTTCAAGACCAGGTTGCATGGGGCTTTGAGAAATCTGCTCTGGTGAAAGATGTTGCTGTCCATGGCAGGGGTGTTGGAACTAGATGATCTTTAAGGTCCCTTGCAATAAAATATTTTAAAATTTCCTCATGAAAGATAAGCATTTAGAACAAGCCTGAAGTCCAACAAGTATTTAGGCAGCATTATGGTCCACATGTGCACAACTGCTCATTATTACCTTCCAATTTTCTATTTTGGGCATAGTCATTTAAGCCTCAACATAATGCTTCACCCTTTCTTACAAATAGTTGCTTAATTCTATGATTCAAAGTAATTGTATTTAACCTTACAGAAAGAAGAACATGATCCCTCTTTTGTGAAACAGCGAATCTATGAATTGATAGAAAGGGATTGTTCTACTTCAAGAAACAGCCATTTCAGCAACCTAAAAAGAGCTTACCCCAAAACATAACTTCACTAGAGAAAGACTACATTGAATAATCGGTTTTGCTTGCATTTAAATTGGAAACTTGCTACTTCTACCTCAAACTTATTAGTATAAGTTGTAAGCTTGACTCTTTTCCCAAATTTATCAGTCCCAAATTAAAAAAAAAAACAAACCACAAAAAATCCCATCCCTAGCTCCATATAGAAATCTCTTCTTGTCTATATCCTCTAGGCTGAAATAGCTGTCTTAAAACATCACTACTGCTTAATGTAGCACACATTTAATAGCAATTTTAAGGCACAGTCATATAAAAAAAAAATCTGTGTTACATACCTTCCATTGTGTTTGTAAGCATGCTGGCTATACTCATTGCTCTTTGCCTTGCACTAGGGTCTGTTAGGTAGTCCATAGGAACATGGTAAGAACTAGAATGTCTTTTTCTTAAGTCAGTTTCTGTAGTAGTGCCCTGAAAATAAAACACTGATGAAATAGCTAATTGATTGTACATGTAATAACACTGTAAGTTACTGTAGGGCTCTACTGATTTAAACACTGCTGTCCCACACCATACTCCAGTTATACTGAGGCTTCCCAACAAACTAAGGCATGCCTGACTGTACAGAAATAGTCAAACACTGCAGTGTATTGCTTTTGTGCCTGAAGAATATGTTTTCAAGTATTTTGCTGGAACAGGGCTGAGATATTAAAGCAGTTTTCAGACTAAAAAATGTTCCACAATGCTTGTCAATGAGCTTTGCTGTAAATATCTTTCCATTTAGGCAGTGAAGTCTTTTTCTAAACATGAAAATGCACAGCCCACACACCTAGTGGTAAAGAAATTAAGCATAAGTGTATTTTCTTAAGATAACTCTTAATTTATAATAAACCAGGAATTTCCTAGCACATTTTTCAAACAAATGAAAAAATATTTAGTAATGTTGATATTAAAAAACCCATAAAAATATTAGCTATATTACAGGAACACTATCATAACCCTTGAAAATTGTACTACCAGGGTAACATCAAAAGTTTCACGTATGTACAGCAGGAAGCTAAATATTTATTTAATACATTCAATTAAGTAAATGTAATTAATTTTTTTTCCATTTTGATATCCTTTCTGATATACAAGTACAGAACCATCTAGTTAAGTCCAAGCATAATGAATCAATGGGTGTAAGACTACACAAACTAAATTTATTCAGTGGTTTACTATGCTATTCTGTTCCCAGTCAATTCACATGCATTTTCACATATTTTATTAATGAGAGCCGGAAAATTTCAGTTTCTCCTTTAGCTTATAGCTGGAATATATGAAAGAAGCATTCACAGCTTAGCCAGGAAGGTCATCACTGCTGTGTGACTACATTGTGTGGAAACAGTGACTGATCATACAGGGAGAGAACATCATGCCTGAGCTATTGCAGACTTTCTTACATTGCTAGCAGTGGCTGCTTTATCAATCATCACCTCTGGCAGAAGCTGTCCCGTAGGTGATGTCAAAGCTGGTGGCCCACCAACTAAAGAAACCACTCCATTGCAATCCACAGTGCTGTGCATCTTCCCATTTGCTGGAAGTGCAGGTACTGTTCTGGATGACCTACTGGCCTGGCTAATGTTACTGTTGCGCCGTTCACCATGTCTATGAGGAACAAAGAGAGAATCTCTCCTGCTCTCATTGTCTTCAAAGGTGCTGTGCTCATCATCAGCAAAGTCATTTTCTGATCCTACATCTTTTGCTCGACCTCTGAAGCTGAAAAGACTTGTTCTGCTGTTGCGCCTTGGGGAAAACAGGGAGCCACGAATGCTCAGCAAAGACTGCAGGTAAATAAAAATGATTATTATCAGATGAAAGTCCTTCAAAATACAACATTTTCATACAGAGGAAAAATCCACAATGTTTTAAAGGGTAAGGTCATCTACAAAGAAATGAACTGGCACAGTCCCCCCCCCTAATACACTCCCTTTTGGGTACTAAACAAAGAGCACATAAGTGACAGACAAAGACTAGTTATTTTACTGCTTTGGATATATGAAATCAATCAGTTTAATTAGAGTAAAAGAAACTGCTTGACAGAATTGTTTCCTCTGCTATTCTGCCTGTGTTATTACCAACTGTTCATAAACTGAATAAGTATATCTGGACACTTTTTACCTCAGGCTGGCATTAGTATGACAGGCAGAGTAAATAAAAATTTAGGCAAGTTTTCTGTGACTCAGTCTGCACACAGAAGTACCTCCCAAATACTGCCTAGTTTAAAAACATACATATCTTTTCAGATATTAATCAAGTAGGTCATAATAGGTTTCTTATATTTTTTTTAAAGTCTTAGCTATCCTGAAAATGCAACGATTTGCCTGTAATTTTGTATGAACGGGTTTGCTAATCTTCATCAGTTTACTCATAGGAATAAATTTTCTATCATAGGCGTAAATGATCAACCTGCTATTGGAGGATCTCCAGTATTAGAGTCAAAATAATGCTCTAATCTTACAATTAATTATACACGTTCTTAATTTTAATTCATATCAGTAATTGCCTTGACTTGACTGCTAAGTATTAGCACCTGATTTCACCCAAGACCTCTATGAACAGCAGAGATGATACATAACGAAGCAGTGTCTTTGTTTCTCTTCTGCAACTTATTTTTGTGGACCTGAGCCCCATTGTACTAGGGACTGCAAAATGCAGAATAAAAAGGCACTCTGTAAAGAACTTATCATTTAAATGTAACACAACAGATGGATACATAAAGAGAGGGAATACACAGAGGCAAAATTGATGAGTATGATAAACAGTCATCTTAGCTCACCTGAAGTCACTTCCCTGTCAAGCTTTCTGTAGGCAGCATGGTAAAAGAGAGTTTTAAAGAGGGATTTGAGGAAAGCAATGAAGTGTTCTGTGAAAACTCATGGGAGCTTCTTCCAAGCATGAAGGGCAGCATACCAGAAAGAGCTCAAAGAAACTAGTTTGAAAATTTAACAGGAGGTTATGAATGCTGGTTTGGGTTGGTCAAAGCTGGGACTTGTTTACTGTAAGTAGACAAGGTGGGTTGGGAACTTTAGGTACAGTATATTTTATGATATTAAAAAAAAAATAAAATTCTTTAGGTAAATATGTTTACTAGCAGATTAGAGAAAAGCCATGGGATAGGTTAGTGCTCTTTGCAACAACATTCTTGATGAATACAGCAGTAAAGAGGTCCAAGTTAAAAATGATTCACAGTTGTGGGTCCAGATTAGAGTTTAAAAAAAAAAAAAGAAAAAAGAAAAGAAAAAGAGAGAAAAGGGGATCTAGCAAAAGACCTTGTGGAAATCCCTTGAAAAACTGTCAAAGGGGTAAAAGGAGCTCCTAAAGCACAACTAAAGCAGGAGAATTGAGAGGAGACAAAGTTATGAATGTTAGGAAGAATAAGTTTTCAAGAGGAATAAAATGGTCATTTACATTGAAAGAAAATGAAATGCCAAGGAAAAAGTCAAAGATGATATATAAGCCTGAGTTTTCTCAAGGAAAATGGTATTAAAAAATGGTGAGTGGCACTTCTGTTTAGTGGTTAGAATCCAGAGTGAAAAGGAACTAGGGCTGGAAAACCAAAGGGGAGGTGATTTCTAGACTGTCATAGTCAAACAATTGTAAATGAACTTAGAGATGAAAATGTTAGAAGAACAAGTTGTATGAGGAATGCTTAATTTCTTACAGGATGGATTAATTGAGCTGCAGTTGAATAAGGCTGCAGTTTGAATAAAGAGATAGGCAAGATTATGCACCTAGGGGATCAGATGGATCTTCAACATGAAGTTGAAGTCAATTGACATGTGTGAAAATTCATATAAGGAACAGAATGAATCATGAACTAAATTCAGTGATGAATCTCACAGAGATTAGTTAGACAGTTAACAACATAAAACGGTGGCAGACCAAGGAGGTGGGGTGGGGGGAAGGATGCATTACTATTGATAAAGGAAAAACATTAGGAAGTGAGTGGAAAGAGTGGCAGAAATAGAAAGCCAGAAACATTATATTCCCACCACAGTCTGGTCTAAGGAAGACAGTCTTTAGTAAGAAAATATTGGATGAAGAGGTCTGAGCTTCTTTGAGAATGGGAGGCTGGAGAAAACAATACATGAAGAGAGTATGAACACTCATAATCTATTAAGAGATGAAACAGGCTTTCCAGAGACAGAAATAGAAGAGGATTAAAAAGGCAGGAATGAGTTTAGTAATAATGACTAAAAAGAGGGAGAAAGCAAGTCATAAAGACCAGGGAAAATTGCGAAGGTGGAGATAAAAGGAAGAAGCATATTGAGGCACAAAATGGGGCAGGAAAAGGAGAGAATGTATGCAAGATCTGGATTTGCAGTGCTAAGGGGAGAGTGAGAAGTGGGCAAATGAAGAGAAGCTTTGAAAATTGTAGGAGATAACATTACAAAACTACCAAATGAAATAAATGTCTGGATGAGAGATGCAGATGGCACTCTGAGTCACTGGTGTTTCAATGTAAGAACACATGCAAAGACACATTGCCACACACACATTTCCACCTTTAAAAAAAAACAATTAATAGTTTCACATCAATTAATTTCTCAAATTTCACATGAGCATTAATGTAATTTCTATTGAGCTTTTTGCTTCCCAAACTTTGATACTCTCCTCATTTGAAACATTATGTTTTGTATGAATGCACCATGTTTTGAAGCTACTCATCATGCTGAACACATCCAACTCTGTGGGGAGATAGGTCCATTTTAATTAAGAAGCTTGAAATACAGCTAATATTAATTAATATATGTGATTTTGATTTATCACACAGGAATTCAGAGTAAAACCAAAATCTCTCCAATTCTTACAGTTTCATATTTGGCTGCAGTTTTAACTTGGTTAATATTTGATTTAGGGTATTAATGAATCTGTGGTATCTTTCAAGAATTAACCAAACTACCATACATGGCTTTCTTTATATGATGAGTAGACAAAAAAGGTGTTTAAGAGGTAATAATACTATGGTACCTGGTGTGGGGAAGAGAATCTCTTTTCATATGTCAGTCTATTCCCCTCAATGGAAAATCGGAAACCTTTCTTTTTGATGCTGTCCTCTGATTCAGATTTGTGAAATTCTTCCCCATCCTTCTCCTCGCCTTCAGACTGTTCTTTTTGCTTTTTTTTCTTTCTTCTATTCCTTCTCTCCTTAGCACTCTTTGAGCTCAGTTTTGATGCCTCAGAAGAACTTTCGGAGAATCCACCTATTCCACCTACTCCACTATAATCTCTGGAGTCAGCTGCTGCAGCTGCTGCCGCCGCCTATACACACAAGCACATGTGCAATTTACAGCATTTATACAAATACATACACCACTCACTATTTCACATTTATTGCCACACTTAAAGAAATTATTATTTTGAAATAAAAGCAATGTTTCCACTTCACCAAACCCAGCATATCATAAGAAGTATAATTTGTGAAATACCAAAGGAACCATAATTTGCCACTGCTCCATAAACCAGGAGCAAGAGAAACCCATGGGAAAGCTGTGCTGTCAAAAAACTGAGTTAAAAAGCATCTGTTTCAGATTGAAGCAATATGTCATGATGAATTTTTCATCTGAAGTACTATGTAAAAATAAAGAATCAAGCCTCAAACAGGTGGTAAAATCCCTGTTAACAGGAAGAAACACTTTCTTACAACATTTTGATGGGTTTTGAATACTCCCTTGTCTATTAAAGATCTTGTGTAATACTGATATCTCAGTTTTGCAAATAATAATCAGAGATTTGTGTTAAACTACACACTATTACATACTTGTTGCTGTTTGATTTTCAAAACATGTGGAGCTTTTTATTAACATTTATTTACAAGCTGTGGTAAAAAAAAACTAACAAAAAATTCCCACAATCCCCCCCCAACAGGTAGCAATTGACCAATGAAACAAAAAACCCTGACTGCTGACTTTAGTCATGTGCTTATATGGAAGACATAGTTCAACTTCTGCTCTATGTCACCACATGCCAAGCAGACATTATAAATTTTTCTATTAAAGACTTGAGAGCCTTCAAAAAATGAAAAGGAATTTCAAAGCAGTATGTAATCATTACATTTGTACCACAGAAGTGTTTTCTTCGGTTTCTCCACTTTTTCCAATTCTCTTTAAAACTGGAAAGCTATGGCTTTCTGCTGTTAGAGATGGGCAGGGAGTAGAAAAAGCCAAATATTGCTGAAGCACCATCACCTACAATATTTTTGCTTCTGTTACTTATTTAAGCAAAATTACTCTTTGGATTTTTTCCACATCTCCACCTCCATTTCAGACAATCACAGAATGGTTCAGGTTGGAAGGAAACCTCTGGAGGTCATCGTGTCCACCTCTCCAGCAGACAGGGTCACCTAAAGCAGGTTGCTCAAAGACCATATCCAGATGGCTTTTGATTATCTCCACAAGCACTCTGGGTAACTTGAACAAGTGCTCCATTAAAAAGTTAATTTCGATCTCCAGTTTGAAAATCCAGCACTTTAGCTTGTTGGTTATTATTTTTGTCACAAAATTAACAAGTTAACTTAAACCAGCAAAAACAGTGCAGTGGAAAACATTAGAGATTCTTTACAATATGAAGGAATTTATGAGACACAGTAATACATTGTTAGGAGTAAGGGAGTAAAAATTATTCTCATGTGTGGACATAAAGCATGACTGTTCACAGTCATGAACTGAAGAAGAAATTTTACTTTACAGGGATACCTGAGCTTCTTCCTGCTGCTTTTTCAGTTGTTCCAGCATTTGCTGAAATTCTGCCTCTTTCTGCTCTGCTTCTTCCATTGTTGCTTGATTCTGTTCTTCGTAGGCCATGGCAACCACAGCCAGGATCAAGTTAATAAGGTAGAAAGAACCCAGGAAAATGACCAAAACAAAAAATATCATGTATGTCTTCCCAGCAGCACGCAGAGTCTGGAGAAAAAGAGATAACACACTTTTTTAACAGACTTTAACTACTCTTGAATATTAAGTTAGCCTTTGCATTATAATTTAGAAATACATTCCAAGATTGATTTATGTTAGCACAAGATTATTTAGTTACTTTTTCCTTATAGAAATAATATTATATTCTGAATACATATGGAAAATTTTTGTGTCTACTCTTGTCAAGGTAAATCCAGTTCTGAATAGTTCATAACTTGTACCAATAAGAATCTATACATCTACATAACAGCATTTAGATTTAACAGTAGGTGGGGCCACTGATCAGCATCTTACCTTCCTGTGTCATCAGTCCCAAACTACACTGCCACAAAAATAGTACATTATACAAAATGTTACAGTGGAGAAAATTACAGTCCTTCAGGTAAGGATATGTGTAGTTCAGGGACAAGATGTAACCTTTTCAAACAAAACATATATTTACTAGACTGCAAATCAATTTAACACAGAATCTACTTAAAGCATGTTTAGATAAGAAACTTTAACAACTTAAATTCTTTTATTCATTGAGGTAAATAAAACCATCTTCATAAAATAACAGCTACTCCTTATAATGTATTTAAGAAGCACATGGGAACCTAAACCATGAATAAGGGCCTTATTGTTTTAGACAACAGTTTACATATATGAAATTAAAGATGAATTCTGTTCCAAAGGCCTTAGGGACAAGTGAATGAAAATAACTATGCAAGTACTATGTAGTAATGGTATTGGTGATGGTGCTGTTTATTTTAATAAGTCCTCACCAGCTGGTAAAGATTCTCCCAAAAGTCCTGAGTCATCAATCGAAACAGTGACAAGAATGCCCAACTGAATGTATCAAAACTTGTGTAGCCATAGTTGGGGTTTCTACCAGCTTTCACACATATATATCCTTCTGGGCATTGACTACAAAAGAAGAGGAAATGCTATTTTTAACAACTACTCTATATTACGATATGCTGCAGTAAAACAAAATTGTTCAGGAGTACCAGTTGCTAACGAAATTATGAACAAGTAAAATGATATTCTACATACCTAAGATAAAAATATATAGCTTATTATTTTTCACTTTTTAATTCCACTTCCTAATAATATTTCAATACTTTAATAATATAACTAATAGTATTCTACCCTTCCCCACAACTTGTTATAACACATTTTCATCAGGACAAGAGAAAAACATCAAGTAGCATGGCTGATAAACAGTTGTTAGCAAGTTGGCAGCAACATTTATGCACAGATCATTCATGTGGTTACCTTTAGAAAAGTAGCCTAAGAGGCTGATGGAAGTGCCTGTGTAAATTCAAATCACAGAGATGGTTGTATTCAGGTATAGCTTCAAATGCAAAACATTGGTAATTTGCAACTCTACAGTACGGTTGATATTAAAGTTGACTGCCTGAGCTATTCTAAGTAGCTAATTATTTTTCTTTGATGCATAATGAAAAATGATGATCATTTTCTTACCCTGCATCTGAGCTATTGCCACACAACAGTGCATCATTTTGTCCTTCCAAGAAGTAGAAATGACCTGTTAAAATAAAAAAGAAAATCAAAAAGTTGATGAGAAAGATAATATTTATGCCTAATGAAAATTGAACAATCATATAGACTTTTACACTTGAAAGAAATTAGCAGAGCTAAAAAACTGTTCAATTGCAATATATAGTGGTTAGGAATGAAAAAAATGGGAAGCATTGTTTTGACAAGAAAATTACTTTCTACAGAATCTTCAAGTTAGCCTTTCTTTAGAAAATCGGAAGTTAGTTATGCAGTTAATTCTTAGCAACCTAACCAAATTATAAGATACAAGGGGTGGAATACCAAATTATGTATTTTAGCAAATCAAAAAAAATACCAGGAAAATGAGGTAAAGGATGAGGGCAATTCTGTGCCTTTCTTTGTGCATTTTGATACATAACATTTAGTGCTATTAATTTATAATTATCAATTACATATTTTTTTATCCAAGTGTTCCTTGAAAAAAAAAACCTGAAATATTAGGGATGAGATTTTTTTTCCCTGTACTCAGCACTGGTGAGGTCACACCTCGGGTGCTGTGTCCAGTTCTGGGCCCCTCAGTTCAGAAAGGACATTGAGGTGCTGGAGTGTATCCAGAGAAGGACAATGAAGCTGGTGAAGGGTGTGGAGCACAGGTCCTGTGAAGAGCAGCTGCGGCAGCTGGGGGTGTTTTGCCTGGAGAAGAGGAGGCTCAGGGGAGGCCTTATCATTCTCTACAACTCCCTGTCAGGAGGGAATAGCCGGGGGTGTTGGTCTCTTCTCCCAGGCGCCCAGTGACAGGATGAGAGGACTTAAGCTGTGCCAGGGGAGGTTTAGGTTGGACATAAGGAACAATTTCTTCACAGAAAGGCTGATTAAACATTGGAATGAACTATCCAGGGAAGTGGTGGAGTCACCATCCCTGGAGGTGTTTAAGGAAAGACTGGATGTGACACTCAGTGCCATGGTCTAGTTGACAAGGTGGTGTTCAGTCACAGATTAGGCCAGATGATCTCAAAGTTCTTTTCCAATCCCATTGATTCTCTGATAACACAACATGCTCAAGAAATTTCTAATTGGATCTTGATTTGAGGAGCTGGGGGAAAAATCAAGCATTTGATGTACCTTACACAAAACTAATACACAAAATTCTGTAGCAGGTGAATGCACTTGAACATTTAGGCTAAATATTAAGATGAGGTAAAATGCAATAAAAAGAGACAGAAGGCCTAAAAGCCCCCAACACACTCTTCTATTTTATTATATTTTTCTTTCTTTGCTGCAGAAAGGGAAACACATTTTGCCATCAATTCCTAGTTTGCAATTCTTAGGGTAAAATGGGAATCTCTAATGGAGATTTTTGGGTCAGGTGGCACATTAAGCTAAAGATGCTAGAACTAGGTATGTTCTGGCTGTTCTCAGGAAACAGATGGTTCCGTGAGATTCATTGCCAGCTGGCATGGACTAGCTTAGCTGGCATGAACTGAGGGCTAATGCTAAACAGACAAGCAGGGAATTGCAACCAGTTCCTATTGACTACTTCTACTATGTCACCACCCGTATAAGATAGAGGCAGCATAAAATCTGCTTATTTTAAACAGAAAGAGAAATTATGTCCATAATTTATATATCTGCAATTATAATATTCTCAAATATCATATCTAAAATCAGTGTATTTTCAGATATTCTGGTGATCACAGCCAGACTCTGTGAGACATCTGACCACTACTTAAAAATAAATTTAAAGGTGCAGACAGGCTCCAACCAGAACTTGCAAAACTGTCTGTGGGCCTAATTCACATTCTTATGTGGCACAGGTCCACTTTCAATCCACTACTTTGGAAAACAAATAAGATTTTTTTTTAGTACAAAAATAATAATGATAAAGTAATAAAAAAATTAAATATGAGTTTGTAGAAAATATGCCATATACAAAACTATTCCTGTCTTCTGCCAGCTTAATAACGGAACAGTCATGGGTACAAGTCCTATATGACACTTCCAGATACAAATAAAGGATATGTTCTGGAAATACCACAAAATACTTGAAAAAAGTTAGCAGAGAGCAGCTGTCAGCGATTCAATGCCAATTCATCAGGGTATCTTCTCTGAAGATGTCCCAGGTATCTGTGCTCGACATGCTTTTCTAAAAAGTTCCATTACCAACTCAAGACATGAAACAACAGAAAAAAAAACAAGGTGCATCAAGTATTCTGAAGACATAAGATTAGGAGAAAAGGTATCTGAACTTTAGAATGACCTTTACAAATTGACAAGTTTGTCCAAAAGCAATTGGATTTATTTCAATAGAGACAAGCGTAAAATGCTACACTTTACAAGGCAAAATCAAATACGGAAATACAAAATATCAGGATGTGGCTGCAGCCACCACTGTACAAAAAGATGGAATAACTGCTGCAAAATAAAAATTGACTGTGAATGAACAATACAGGGCTGATATAAAAATGAGGTAATTTTGAAATATGTTAATAGGAATGTTGCATATATGGCATGAGGTAAAGATACAAATTAGTAGTAATTACTTGAGGAGTTAGCATTCAATTTGAGGATGTCATTAGAAACCCATGCAAAAAAGAAACAAACCTGTAACAAAAAAAGGCAAAATAAAAACAACAAGGAAAAAATGCCAGACTAATTGTAAAGATTAGAAGAAATAAAAAAAAATAGGTATTGAAAATGCAAAACAGAAAATAGGATTGCTTGGCTTACGAAAGACCAGAAATGCAGAGGATAAGAGTTTTTAAACTGTATAAAGACTAATATAAAGTTGTCTATGATTTTCTTGTTTCTAAGTCCACAGCAGATGTAGTAATATATTCAATCAGAAATTAGGAAAATGTAAACCATGTACTTAGAAAAAAACCCTTTCTATTTGTGTGACATGGTACCATAAACAACTATAGGGAAATAGAATGTATTCTGTTCATCACGTGGCTTTAAAAATAGGTTATCATCCAAAATTCCTGCATGACATTTGTATATTTCAAGCGTGCTGAAATTATAAGTATATTAAAAGATTATAAGACAATGAGACTTGGATCCAAAAGCATTTCATTCTTCAGCTGAGGTTTCCTAGCTTTCATTCATATAGTCACCGGTTAAAACACATATACAGACTTTATAAAAACCTATATTACTCCTAATTATGAATATATTAAATATAATTAATAATACACTAAAGGAAATAGAAAGGGCTGAACAGATAAATAGGAGAGATTGACAATACTATTATGAAAGACAAAATAGCCATCTACTATAGATATGTTCAGAGTTGTTCTATCTGAATTTTTAAACACGTTTTGTTAACACAGTACTAACATTAACTACTGAAAATAGTAGAAATAGCACAATATGAGGTACAAAAGAGAAAAAAAGTGCTCATTTCTTGATTTTCCAAAGATAAGAAATAAATTAAAAGACATAAATATGAAATTTCGTTCTTATTTTGCAAGAATCTTGGGGTAAATCAGCAATATTCTCTTAAAGGTGTGTCTGTGCTGTGCAAGGGTGTGTGGTGCAGATCCACTCACCCAACTGCAGAAGGAGCACTGTAGCCACATTAATGTGCTCTGGTGGGATTCTTGGGCTAGCTGATGTTCAGATGTGGGCTTATGATATTGGGCACTATCTTGCACTAACCTAGCTACTACATTTCAGATCCCATGATAGGGTTGTCACACTATTTCAGGAGGCCTGAAGATAGCACAGAAATTTCTGGTTTATGCTGCAACATGATTTTACTCTAAAAGTCATATTCAGTGAAAGAAAAAGATATTTTGCTAACAAGTATAAGTGTTAAATTACATAATGACTGCTTTTATTTACTAGAGAAAAATGAGTAGTTTTATGTTTCTTGCCATATTACACTCTTTTAAATGCAAGGGAAAGATATTAATGTTCTCAAATATGTTTAAATCAAGACCATAAAATCAATGCAGTAGATGATATAATTAACACTTACTTTTGTCTTCGATGTATTCATCCCAGTTAAATGTTGTCATTGTTGCATTAATAAATGTACCATTTTCACCTATAGAGCTATTAAAGATGGAAATAACCGTTGTTTCGAAAGTAGAATTGTCTGGAGGCCACTGCAGGCATTTATTCCTCAGGTTGCCCATGAACAGCTGCAGCCCTATCAGTGCAAATACACTCAGACAAAACACAGTCAGGATCATCACATCCGAGAGCTTCTTCACAGACTGAATCAGGGCTCCCACTATAGTCTTCAGGCCTGCAAAGGGAAAAGATTTTTATTATGATGTTAAATAGATACTAAATACACACAAAAATTCATGTTACTTTTTTTCTTGATAAATATCTCATGCAAAAAGACTAGTAATTTGTGACACAGTAATTTTAAAGAAAAGCCTTATTATTTGGACAGATGAATGAAAATATGTAAGTTTATACTTATTTTATAGTGTACAAAAATAAAAAGTAGATAGTACCATTGTTTATGCCAAAACAAGTGATTTTATTATTCATGCTATATCTCAACCCTACACAGAATAGCATTGTTTGCTTTTGTTGATGCTTCTTGCCCAAACCTTTCTTTTATGAACTTTTGCAATGTATTCTATATTAATGTAACCCCACTTTAAAGACATATGTACATATTGAAATGATATAATAATAATCTTGTTACAATATATGAGGGGTGATGGTTTGGAGAAGAAAGACATCTTTAGAACAATATCCCATGCATGGCCCATGCTATCATTTAGAGTTTAATTTTTTTTACATAACTTAAAACTGAATTAATTTGCTATATCAAGTGCCCTCAATAAATGAGAAAATTTGCATCAGTATGAAAGCTAAAAATTAACTTATATTTAAAACATATAAAGGAAAGCTTGATGTTATAAGATGCAAATCACATAGGCTGTTTACTGCAAATATCTCATGCAAGAATTTGTTAAACTCAAAGGCTGATTTTTTTTTTTTAGAAGAAAATACAACTAATACAAGCATGAATCAATTTAAATAAAATTACATGTCTTGATTCCTGCTTTTTTTATTTGCTGACAATGTGTAGCAAACAAGGCTTATGCTTTGAAAATGTGAGTACAGCCTTTGTAGAACAAAAGTCAGCCTCGGTGTTTAACCTCGCTCTCACCTGGGATGACTGATATTGTTTTCAAAGCTCGGAGAACTCTGAATGTTCTCAACGCTGAGACATTGCCCAGGTCCACAAACTCTGTCACATATCTGTAATAGGGGAGTTCACACACAAACACAATGACAGCACACAAATAACAGTTGGAGATACAAGGGGCCTAACACCTTACACCAACTACTTCTTACCTGGAATTACAGAAATAGTTTTCAAAGCTCTCAATACTCTGAAAGTTCGAAGAGCTGAAACATTGCCTAGGTTTACAAATTCTGTTACATACCTGTAGGATTAAATCACAATTACTCAGAATTGAGGCAGATTTTATTCTACTTGCTTGGGTCTTTGAGCAAGACCTTTTCACCGTTCACTGTATTTTGCCTGTGTTATAAATATGCTTCTGGCCATAAAATTAAATTAAGTTTTATCACAATAAACCACATTGACTTGATGTTTGAAAACTAATCTGGTCAGCTATTAGCAGGAAGTCAAAAGGATTCCTTTAATTCTGGTATGCAGAAAGGAGACAGGATATGAACAGTTCAGGGTGATGGCATTCACAATCCTAATGGGCTGGCACACCATGCTGGCCTCCGCAGCACATACTTGGCTAGAAATTCTAAAATGTGTAAAAGAGGTAGAAGAAACATATTGAAACTGCAGGAAGTCCAGGCTCCAAATATTCTGGCTGACAAGATATGAGGCAATTTTTAGTCACTAATCTCATGATACCAGGAAGAATTTTTATTAAAAAAATAAGTAGAAGACTTACGCAAATGTAATGACAGTGAAATCTAGCCAATTCCATGGGTCTCGGAGAAATGTAAAATCTTCTAAACAGAAGCCCCTTGCAAGAATTTTAATAAGTGATTCAAAGGTATAAATTCCAGTGAATGTGTATCTGAGGAAAATATGCAAGACAGAGTTTATAGATCACGTTACTTTTGCACTTCAAGCTCTCGTTTTATTCTAATTCTCTTCTCTTTAAGTGGCATACGAAATAGTGGCAGTTACAACCAACTTTAACATCTGCATAATTTATACCATAAGAAAAGAGGAATGAAATTAGGATTAAAAGACTGATAACTCACATCTTAAATTTAACCTCTGTAATCTATGCAATAAAACAGATGCAAAATTCCCAGTTAGTTCATTGGAGCATGTTTAAGACTAGTCTGAATCCATGTTATTAAAAAAAACCCCACAGATCGATTATGTTAGGGTTTTAGAAGTTACTTGAGGCTAAAAATTCCTTTCTTCAATGTTCTTTTTATGCTGAAATGTTGCTTAGTCCCAAGAGTAGGCAAGCACCAACACTCATCAGTCCTCATTTCTCTGTAACTGTGTTACAGAGTAGATATATCCAGTGCTTCGCCTTCAGCAAGACAGATGTACTGGAATCAAACAAGTGCAAGAACAACAAAAATTATTTACAAGTGCCAATAAAATTCAGGTACTCATTTTGACTAAAAAATGTTGCTGAAATATAAATTGAAAAAATATTTAATTCTTCCATTCTGAGTAATTTCAATCTTCTGTGTCCAAATGATGTCATTCTGAAATTTAGTTTAATTTATATCTTCAATGAAAAGGAATTCAAATTAAACTGCTTAAAAAGCTTACTCTAACTGAGCTCACTTGAAAACAGCTTTCTGATATGAAAGTTTTCCATTCAATTACTAAAAAATTTATTTCCTGCAGAATTGTACTCCGCAGATGAGGACATGCGCTTTAACTCTAAATGGCACAATATATGGACATGAAGAAATATTCAAGCAACGAATCTTTATCATAAATATTTACTACACGCTAGATATCCTGAATACATAGATGTTCACATTGAACTCAAAATAAAAATGTCTTTGTTGACCTTAATAGGCCTGTGATTTCACTTCTGATTTCTGAAGATTAAATAGGTATGTATCAGCCCAAGCACTAAGGAATGAAGAAGCAGCAGAAAGGAAGCACCAAGAACAGTGTTTCGCACTGTGTCCTGCAGCTTTGGAACTGTTATTGTGCATCGGCACCTCGCAGCTGACATCCAACTGGACCAATTAGCCAAGCTGACATCGTATTGCACCAATGATTAGCTAACCATTTCAATACTTTTTAATAGCTTATTTTGCATACAAGTTTTCCATTGCTAGATTGGTTTTGGCAAGAGAAAGCAGCCTTGTGATCAATACAGCCATCCATAAGATGATCCCTTTATCTGTAACAGTTATCACAACAGAGATGAAAGACTGCATTTCCCTGCGTTCTTGCACAGATGTGACACAGAATGAAGTCAAAAATATTTATAGTCCACTTTTTCTGTATGATCATAGGAATAGCTTTTCTTACATTTTCCATCTAGCACTGCAAACAGAGGAAGGACATTAAAGAATTTGTCATGAGACAATTATACGTATTTAATGTTAGAGCAAATGAAAGAGCATCAGAATAGCTGTTGATAGGATGTCCCAACAAGGTAGCTACTGCCAGTGGAAGCCATCCTAATATAATTTACAGCAGTTTATTTCTGATTACTGGATATTATTCAGAGAAAATCCATTTAACTTACTCTACATTCTTTGTCCAGTCTGGAGGGTTACTCATGGTCATAAATACGCAGTTGGTCAAAATAGTGCACATGATAAGCATGCTGAATAATGTAGGCTAAGAGTTAAGGAATGTAAGCCAGAAAATCTCATAAAAAAGAGTATCAAATAACACACTGCTTTGGTAGATTTTCACTATCAGGAGCTATCCCTCCACTGCTCTTTTAATAGCCAGGGAAAAGCCCTGAATATGTTAAAGCTTTCATTCACTGCTTTATAGCTAAAAGATAACAAACATACACTAAAAATTAGAAAATCTGAAAGGTATTTTAAAAAGCACCCCAACTCTAAATTATTTTTTCTTATTGAACAAAAATGTCAGCATTTAAAGTATTAATTTAATGGAATAACACAAGAACTATTTCTTTTAGATGATCCAGACAAATCTGATCTGCTCATGCATGCAAAGCAATGAAAAATACATTTTCTTCACTTTAATATTTTATCATAAAATTAGGCATGTATCAACATTTTTCCTTATCACTATGATACACTGAAAGCTAGGTGCCACATAGTAGGAGAGAACATAGGGAAATTATAGGAAGAAAAGTATTTTATTGCTGTTTGTTTTATATATGACTTTTGTAATATAAATGCTGTTGGGAGGAAAAGGCACACGTGAGTCTCAAAAAAAGAAATCCAAATAGAATTCCAGAACAGGTCCAAGTCATAAATAATTTCGTATATTTGACCAGAACCACTCTAAATCTACAACCTTTTACTCTCAGCACTGCTGACATTCTTCTAAGATACAGAAATAAATACAATCACCAAAATGAAAACCATGCAGATGAACTACGAAACGCCCACATGATGGCACCAACACCTAAAGCTTCAGAGAGGACAAAGCTTGAGCTTGAGAACAGCTGCAGGTTCATGTGGTGCTCCTAAATAGAAATCTGAATATAATGGGGTGAGAAGTACTGTGAGGTTCCCCTTGAAAACTTTTCTTTGCATGTCTACATTAATTAAAAAAACTTCAAGTGATAATGATACCTCTACCTTCTAAACTGTCAAAAAACTGAGGCATTACATTCAACAGTTCTTTGGGTTTTCTGCGCAATGAATATATTTAAAATCCTTTACTGCAAAACTAGCTTTTCTTTATGTAATTCATATATGAACATAGCAAAAGAGAAATAAATATATTTTTTGAAACATTAAAAAATCATGCTACAAGTGTTTCACCAACCTGTATTTTACACAGGCTTTCAAAATCCTTTTTGATGAAATGTCCACTTACCCTCACTACGCTTTCATTAGCGGAAAGATAACTATAATATACCTCAACATAAATTTAAACAATGTGTTTTAGCATTCTGACTTTGGTGACTAGCCCTTCACCACCACCTCAGTCCCACAATCTTCTATTAATCACCATAACTCAATAATGCTCCAGAATATGGTAGAGAGTGTCATATAATCGAAAAAAAAAATATTTGTAGTGGCACCTGTAGCAAGGAAATTGAAAACTATGTGCTAACATGATTGCTTTGGAAGTCATTTGTAGGCCAGCCATTGATAACAACATCCAACACATACCAACTGCTGTAATTATCAGTCTTACAGTAGAGCAAGACTGAAAAAAGTCCGCTCAAGATTTAGTCTAAATAATCTCAGGATCCCTATATGCAATGCTAACACAAAACTTCTTTCAGTGTACTTATGACTTCTGTAAATACAACTGTGCAAACATCTGTATTTGCTCCTTATTAAGTAAGCTGGCTTTCTGAAGTCAGTGCCCTCATCGCTCATACTGGTATTTGGGATCAGACCAGTGGGATGCCTACTATAGTCAGCTATTCAAACACTGTAAAAAAACAAAATAATAGTTAAGTAATTATAATAATTTAGCTTTTCAAATCTCTACCTGCAATGTGAAAGTCTCATGACCTTCTTGAAGACTGAAATTAAAACATCAATAGGCTTACAAGTGTATAATGCAATAACGATCAAGAAATAAAACAGACAGGTGGGATACATACAAGACTGAGAATGTGTAACAAAACAAGAAACCTCAGCTGTTCTATGAATCTGTCTTTCTGTTAGCATTATCTGAATCAGAAAATATAAAGGAATAATGAAACCATATTTTCACCAAATACTCATGCAGACACAGAGCTGGGATCAAAGATTTGATTTTAATACGGAGTGTCAGGGAAGAACTTAAAGTATTCTGAGCAATATATCTGCAGTTTATGAAAAATGTGGAGGAGGGGAAAAGATGAAAAAAAGATGTGATGATTACAGAAAAAAACAAGAGGGAAGGAAAAATTATGTGGGTGAAGAAAGAAGACACAGAAACTGTAAAGGACGATGACTGGTTGTCTGGCTTCTGGTATTACTATATTAGGATCCAGCAATGAACAGAAATGTAAAAGAAGGAGAAAAAGAACAGAAGACAGAAATAGTAGAGGGAAGAGGGACAAAGCACTACAGATCATATTGATCCCGGGACATGTGCCAGAGAATGATTTAAATACTAAGTAACATCTCATTCATTAGTTCATCAGTTTTAGACTAACCACTTGAAAAGGATATGAATGTACCAAAATCTTAATAGCTATTTTTCTAAGAGGATTGAAAGGAGTTAACATGTACAGGGCAGAGGTGGCACTGAATCGGAATATTGCCTTCCCTTTATTCAATACTATAAAGGTCTGGAAAAAGAAAAAGAGAATGAAAAATAGCATTTAGATGATACCAAGTTACAAACCCTGAATCATTTTCATTTCATCATTAATCATATTTGGTCAATATGCTCTTTTGTCATTGACACAATCCCCTTGTCCAGTTCACACATTGTGGAGTCCAGCCAAATTACTATAGATACAAATAAATGAACTTAAATGCATCTATTTAGAAATCAAAAGTAATCCTGATATTGCTAGCTAGTAAACAGAGACAAACATAAAAGTAACATAGGCAATATTTGAAGAATTAGTGTACTTTTTGTACAGTATAATATATACACTCAGGTAACTGTAACCAAAATGAGAGCCATTAAAACTTCTACTTCAATCTCTAAATCAAATAAACAGCCTAAATTATCAAATCAAAGTACTAAGACAAAACTAACTCAAAGTTATCTGAGTTTCAAGTGATCATGAAAATACAGAAATCTAGAGTGTTCAATAACCATTTTTGAACATAACACTAATGTACTCAATTTTTGCTGTACTCTGAGAGTAATGTATTACTCCCCTTTCCAGCTATTGCTTGTGATAGTTCTGTACCTGCAAATCTATTTTCCTTGTCATACTTTACTTTCACCTAATACAGAATTCACTGCATCCATGTGTTTTCACTTTCTCTCCACGGTTTCAGCAATGACTCATGCATATATATCCAACATTTCCAGAAGCATTTCTAAATGTAACAGTGTTTTTAAAATCCAAGAAATAAAGAATGAAACCCGTAAGGTTTTTTTAAAAAAATAATTTTGATTCCCACACATCTGGGGTATGTTCTGTCTATTTCCATCATCCCTTCTTTCTAGACAGGGATGAAAGCTCATGCTTTTTGAGAGGAAGTGGATCTAGACAGCATTGTGGCAGTCCTGGGAAGCCCAAAGGGCACATAAGTCATGCAAACCTGGAACACTGCCAGCAGCCATGATCTGCCTCAACTGAAATCAGAGGGCAGCATTTGTCAAGATTACGTTCTACTTTCTGAGCAGGTGTGGCAAATGGAGCAGCTGAAACCACAATGCCTCTCCCTGACTGAAATAATAAATTATAAATTATAAAAATCAGTTCTACCAAATGTAACATGTTTGCATTTTCCCATACTTAATGATTCTCAAGCTGCATTTTGATCTTTTATTGTACAGGAGTCTGTAACATGCTCTTTACTATGAAGATTTTTCAACTCTCCTATTATTAGTCCTGTAGCTAATGAAATTAGACTTCTAATAATTTTCTAATAAGAATTCTTATGTTTTCTGCTCCCTTTACTCTGACAAAACCTCTGATGAAGTGGCATTAGTGTTATGCTGACTCATCAAGTTACGTTAAAAAAAGAAAACAAAGCCTGACCCAAAAAATTATGTTCAAAAATATGCAAAGAACGCTAAGAAAAATAATAGGAAAAATTATGATTGTAACATACAGTTCAAAGTTTTGCTTCTCCTACTGGAAATCACAATGCTTTTGGAAAAGATCATGACAACTGCTATGCATTTCTCAATCAGGAACAATCAATTCAGCAGGATTTTACTTCCTGTCCATACTCAATTGCAGAATTACTTCTTCTAGTTTCATGATGGTACATGCTCTAACTTTAGGATTTCTGATGTTGAATTCAGATTTTTTACTGCTACAGAATGTGGAAAGAATTAAGAAAAGGAATTGGTATTTGACCCAAATTCTATCTGCCTTCCAGACTTCAACAGGGTAAATCACTTCAGTAAAGGGAGCAAAAGATAATTAATTGAAAACTTTGTTTTCAAATTTAACTCATTATTCTCCATACATTAATTCCGTTTTAGAAATTCTGCAATGAACACTTAAGGCACAATTGATTTTTTTTGAGCTCTTCTGCTTAGTTCTTCACGGTATGCCTATATTGCTATTGTTTCAACATATTACTGATGAGGCATACCCCTAATTCCTGCAGGAAATATCTTCATTTGCTTTTTTTCTCTTATTCTGAGTTTGAATCATAACAATTCTTGGAGTTTCTCTTCATTTTTCTTTGAAGCAGTTTCTTCATTTTCATGGGTTTTGTTTTTTAATTCACCTGTTTTTGTTAGCTAGCTAGTTTCCACAGGAAAGAAAAGAAAGCAGGAGAAAAAAAATTATGAAAACAGGAAAAAAAAAAATTATTTCTTCTTTACTAGTAAAATAATGGGACTGAATACATATGATGCCAAAATCAAAGGGACTGAAAATCTGGAGGAAACCCAAGGCCATCTGGACACTAGTCTAAAGTTCAACACTTTTGTGCTGGTCACAGCAGTTGTTGTTACTTTAAATCAAAGCAAATATGTGGATCTATTTTTTTTAAATTAACATCTCCATAAATATTTTTTTAATTATGTAACATTCTGTCAACACTCCAAGTGCAATTGCTACCTCCTCTTTATTTATGTCCTTTTTTGAAACACCTCCTCTTTGAAAACAATCATAGAACAAAATAGAACTGGATAAGAAAATTTTTTCACCCAGACTAATTTGGATATATGATGCCTCTACAGAGTAAATATGGATCAGGATGATCATCATCATATCCTGAGAAATTACTTTTACATATTTCCCTATCTTTCCCAGTGACAAGAGAATGCAACCTAAACTTTTCACAACAGTGAAGAAATCTAGTAAGAAGATGTGTAGCTACCTTTGAGATGGATTTCATATTGAAGACCTGCTCCTTTCACAACTATAATACAGCAATTAGTAATTATTCTAAAGATGACCGCTGTGCTGCTACTTCAATTCTCCTGTGTGTAAAACTGAAAGTTAGGTTTTATTAAAATGCCAAGTTTATAAAAAAAAATAAAATTAAGTGCATCTCTACTGATCTACAAGGTCCCACAAACTTGCATTACTAATTTCTGTTCTTCGAGTGGAGATTTCTGCCAATCACACCAGCTGTTGGGGGAATTATTATATGGAAGCTCTAGGTCAAAAATAATAGAAATACTGCATCTTTGATGGGTTCTTTGTTATTTATTCTTCTTAAAGTCTTATAGAAATATATAACACACTCACTTTTTTATTGATATAATATGGGTCCAGGTCTTCCAAGGGCTCAGACACCATTCCTGGAGGTATGTCACCGTAAATAAATGGCAGTGTCTTTCCTGCCTCCAAGTCACTGTTTGGCTTTGGGCCATCTTCATCATCATCATCTTTGCGTTCTTGCTTGGATTTTTTAGCTTTCTCTTCATTGATACGCTGTTCAATAGCTGCAAGTGATTCTCTTGTGAAATAGCGGAAGCTGTCAGGTCCTGGTGGTACCAGCACTGATTGTGCCATCTTTTCATCCTGCACCTCTTAATTACTGCTTAGCCTCTCTCATAAAAAAGTGCTAAAAATATAAAAAGAAAACAAAAGAAAAACACAGAAAAAAAATTACAGCAACACAGCTACAATGTAAAGCAATATACCATCACAGAATTTTTTGTGGGACATCTTTTAAATTCAGTAAGTATCATCCAAGAGGAAACTGTCATGAAATTAATTTTTAAATTTGTTTTTATTTCAAGACAAACCATTTTTGTTTTCAGCTTGCCTCTTAGAGCTGGCACAGAAGTATCAATCCTTAAAACATTTAGTTTAAAGTTCCCTTACTGCTTGTACTAATAGATTTTCAATTCTACAGGCTGGTAAAAAAAGTCATACACAACACAATAACATCTTTTGCCTTTATCAAGGGTAATGTTATCCATTCCCATGAATAAAGCAGGAGATATTTTCCACTACATTCAATGTCAGGAATCAACAGTTCTGAGGTATTTGGTTCAGTGTTGAGGAATGAGACTCCAGACAATGTAGCTCCTTATTATCCTGAGAGCTGCATCTTGGACCAGTCTTCCCTCTAGCTATATGGACCAGAAATGACTCTTAGAGTCCACTACTGCCACATAAAGCCAGAAGGATCCGTTGAAAGCAATACAAGATGCTCCTTCACTTCGAGTACAAATATGCTGCCTTTGCTGAACTGCCAGCTCAGGAAACAAGGTTTAGGCATAAGCACCTGTATTCAGATCCCCTGCCTTGCAACACACTGTGCACTGGAAGAATTGCTGAATTAAACAAAACTGATTTTTAATCATTATATACTGTACTTAGATCTTTTATGTCTGTTATCATGTCAATATTTCACAAATTTCACTAGCAGGAGCAGGACCATCTCTTAATGTCTCCAGGCAGCTCAGTTAAAAAGAACAAGTGAAAAATATTCCCAAGGCAAATACTTTGATCTGAAATCACAAACAAGATATCTGCTGTAGCCTACAAGAATTTTTCTCAAGCATCCTTCTCAGTAAGCACATTAAAAATATTGCAAATGCAATAAAGTAACAAGTTCTGAGTAAGACAATATACCCAGAAATAATTATCAGATTAAAATGATACAACAGTTTGAATACAATTAGCCTGATCCTATTTTACTGTCTCACTTAGCACACATACTCCAGCACAGCCGCAACAAATTAGTATTTTTGAAGGCTGTTAAATAAACTGCAACATGATGCTTTCTCCTCCTTTTCAACCATATGCACACAGCCACTTCCACCTACACGAACATCCACACACACATCCCAACTCCTGCAGGTCTCCCTGTGAGCATGCTCTTCCACTGCAGGCAAATCCACCTGGTGCATTCTGTCATGGACGGTCTGTACCAAACTGCTGCTGGAAGCTGCACTGACTACCAGCAGCAGAAGCATTCATTAGGAAAATGAAAGTGGTCCTGCCGCAGAATCCTGTTAGATTTCATTTCTAATTATAGGGGGGGGGGAAGCATAATTCTGTTTTAATACTGCAGGAAACAATTAAAAATTCATTACCAGTGAAGAATCTTGCAGTTATGTGGGTTTGGAATGGCACCAGGGAAGACTGCAGTTAAAATGCCTTTTCTTTTTTTTTTTTTTTTTTTTTTTTAAAGTCTCCTTTTACGGACCACACCTAACTTCCTGCTGGAGGATCCTGGTTATTGAAGTAAAGTCTGGCATTTCCTGTGCAAGCCTACTGAGTGCTGTAACTCTTATTGCCAGTAGATGGTACTGATACATACTCATAAATTCTCCTCAGAAATGGTAAAGAATTTTTGCATGCTTGAACACTTGCTTAAACTGAGACTCTTGGACTAAAATACATGATTTTATATAACCATTCAAGTCTCAAGATACTCAAAAATTCTTTTGAATACATAGCAGCTACTGCTGATGTGACCATAGCTGTTAAAACTGAAGGTGAGATAGAAAGAAAGTAGGAGGGATAAGCAAAGTAAGAGTAATAAAAAAAATGGAGGTTACACAGGCGATTGCTGAAACTGTATTATCAGCAGTCTGGATTACTTTAAACTGTAGCTTCTGTAAATATACTAAAACAAATGTATACAACTGTGCATTCTTTCTAAATGCAGATTGGCCAGCAATGGGAGGGAAGGAGGGCATGTCTGAGTGTTCACTGCAGCAGAGAGGTCCTGTACAGAAGTCATCTATTCTTGCTCCCTGCTGCAGCAGGTGGTTGGGAACACTGTAAGCCACTCTCTGTGGCAAATCAGTAAAACATTCCCTTTGGGCACCACTCCACCAGAACACCATCCTACTTCTTTCCACTCTTCTGCTTGCTCTGTATTTTCCATGCTTACCTATTTTTGTACTTTTTCCTTCTGCTGCACCAATAAAACCTCTTTATCTCTCCTACCTCACCAGCAACCTTCTGCCCTTCCCTCCTTCTTTCACACATACACAAATCTCCTCCAAACTTTTCAAGCAAGACACATTGGTGTATCTATATTTTCAAATCTTCTGGCATTTATTCTCTGCCATCTCCTTTCCTTCAGCCATGAAGAGGACAAAAAAAAGGGTGTGGAAAGTAATAAAAAGCAGAAGATCAGTCTAAAGTGAGAGATGTTGGAGAAGGAATTAATGGAGGGGCTAAAGAAATGCCAGTGTGGCTTTGAAGAACAGACAGTGAAGGGAGGTGAAAATATTGATAATTTTTCCTTTTGTAATTGTGGTGAGAGAATGAAGAGTTTGACTTGGTCAAAAAAAGGCTTTTGAAATTTTCAGAAACTAGGAAAAAATGTGCCAAATGCAAACTATAATTGGACCACATGAAAAGTATCAATTTGGTTTTGATTAATTTAACTACTATACAATATTTTAAAGTAATGTTAAAAAGCCTCTTAGAAAAGTGCTTAATTCGATAGGGTTTTCTATTTTCAGAGATGATTCAAAGAAATCAACAAAAAGTTTACAAATGATTCCATGTAACCAATTTTTTGGCTAAGAAGCTTTGGTTGAAAACTTCTGGACGGCTCTAATTAGGACTACGGTTTACTTGGGGATGTTCTGAAGTCTCAAAATAAGAGGATTGTGAGACAGCACAGATCCACAGGAGGAGTAGAGTAGCTTCTAACTACAAAAGCATTTTGATTATTTATTTGTATAGATAGGCATCTGATTATGAATGAAAATTAGAGTAAATCAAGTACCTGAAAAGCTGGGCTAATTCACACAATATGGAAAAGGAGCTTCATTCTTCCATTAACAGTATATTAAGTTAAAGCACCTGATTATTTGTTTCTTATTGTAAAGGTCTGAAATTACCAGAGATCTCATTTTGATTTTCACCAGTGCTATACAATCTACAGGCACAGTGTCAGGAAGGACAGTGAAAAGAGAAGACAAAAAGGAAATAGCCAGAGGACATTGTATCCCATTGCCTTAGAGGCTTGGGTCTACAGTCTTACTAGGCTGTAAGGAAAAATGAACAAGTATTTTAGAGAGACAGACTAGACAGGAAATGCAATATTAGCTTTGCAGTCTAAAAGAGAAATATATATACTTCCAAAGAGGAGACAACAATAATACATCTAGAGAAGCTGGTAGCAATCCTTAAAATAAATTTGATACTACACATAGCTATAATAAATGTAACAGATAAAATTATTAGAGAAAGGGAAAATGAACTCAAATAGCAAATACCAATGAAAATGCAATCCAACACAGCCTATGTTTAAGAAATATTGTGTGAACATGGTAAAAACTTACCTCAAACATAAACATGAAATAAGAATGGCAATTCTGGTAATAAGTTATTCCAGCTGCTATCTTCCCACCTACAGAATGTACATGGGTACATTTTACAAACAATTTTATCACTAATGGTATCCCTCTTCCCTCTACTGTGGCATGTGTGAAAGCTTGAAGTGGACCTTGTCATTTAATCATCTGGTAAAACACAGGGCCCACAGAAGGGTTAGAGATGAAGAAGTGTTCAGTGTCCTATGTAAAGAAACTCTACATGAGGATGAATGATTTTTGACAGGACAGAGCCAAGAGGAAGCTCCAAATCTTTTCCTGATATCCTAGGAGCCCTCATTTACAGACAATCCTGATTAATAAAATTAGAAGGAAAACAGATTACCAATTCTTCCTCAGAAATGTGTAAAAACTGTCTTTGTTCAATGGCAAAGCAAAGCATTAAAATGTACAACTGGCAACTTGCCATCATTCTCTGTGGTTCTGTGATCACTTTACTCTCCAGCTGTGTGTCCCTGTACTATATTAGATTGTCCCTAATTGCATGACTTTTCATTTATAGTTCTGAATTTCATCTTGTTCCAGTAACACCAGTCATCAAGCTCATCTAGTCCTTTCTGTGTAACAGCTTGCTCAGTCTTTGACAATGCCTCACCACTTTGTGATAGGAGCAAATTACATTGGCATATTTCCATTTCTTTGCTGAAACAATAAATTAAACTTTAAATAAAATCTGTCCCAAAATTAAAACACTGGCAAGCAACTTTGACCAAAGTGTAGGTTGCTGTGATACTTGTTGCAGTTTGCAAAATACGTTAATACTATTCTAAGACCCTTAATCTTAAAAAAAAACCCAAAACATTAAGTTTGTACTCAAAAATTAAATAGTATTTTAATTGAAAGAGCAAAAGACACCTAAGTGGATCTTTTTCTTCTTGTAAATAGTATCAATTTAATCAAATACACTGAATCTGAAGAGCTCCTGTCACCTCTTCCCCCCATGATACTTACAATACTTACTATACTACCAAATTAATCATGGTGATCTAGGTGACTGAAAAACATGTTTGCTAGCTTTGAGATGACAAGAAACTGGGAGGGCTACAAGTAAACAGGAGGATAGTATTAAAATTTAATATGTCTTGACAAACAACAAAACGGGCTCAAAAAATGATGCAATTCAAGATATGTAAGTTCTACATTTTATATTTAGACAATATAGAAAAAATTCAGACCACAGAAATAAAACATCCAAGGAAATGCAGAATCCAAGAGATCCTTAATTTGAAAGCTTCCAAAGAGATGTAGGATTTGAGTTCTTTCTGTCTTTATTTCACATTGAAAAGATTTATTGAAGACATAATGACTGTCTTTATATGTCCAAAAATCTCTTTCAAGGAAGCAAAGGAATTTGTTTTCTTTTTATCTAGCATACAGATAAACAGGTTGTGGTGTTAAACTGCAGCAAGATGAAAACTTTTTAGCAGTGAAAAAAGGAAATTAACAGGGTAGACACACAACCATCTTTCTAGGACTTTAAGAAAAGCTAGACCTTGGAAGAAAAAGCTCAGTGGTGAGTGTGAGTTTTGTACCAAAACTTATCAGGATAAGAATCAAGAAACTTGTAACAGGCCTTCACTGTTTTAGGGTCTTAATAAGTGTAGGTTTCTCATTGTCTTGTGCTGCTTCATGTTACATTTCTCCCTAAGCCTCAAGGAAGCTGTCAGCACTCCAAAGAACAGCATGAAAGATTGTATAACATGGGACTGCCCTGTTGGAAGATGGTTTAGAGCTGGTGCAGTACCTCTGCTAAGATTTATGTTTTTGCTGCTCCACTGCTGAAATTAGACAGCAAATAAACATCAGTTTTCCTGTGTCTGAGATTTGCTTTGTGTTTCGTATAATGCTACACTATCTGTTCAGTAGCCACAGCTGAGAGAGGTTCCTCAAACAATATCGATGTACTTGAATTGTGCACTTTGAACAGTAGGTGTTCCTGCAAAACAAATCTTTCCAAATGGCTCGTAGAAGAGCTATATAAAAATACAGCTTCCTACACATTTTCCAACATTTTAGATGGATGTATAACTAACAAGCCACCTTTGAAAATGCAGTTACTTGAAACCTTAAGCCAATATGAGATAGTTCTGTCAGAAAGGACAGCTGCATTTTCCACCCACTCTTACTCTGCTCATTTCCCACTGTGTTGGCCTGAGCATTTCTGCATTTTAGACAGATCACCTCACTAGTCTGGCTGAAAACTGTAAATAACTGGGCAGATTTCAGAAAGATCAAAAAGCTGATCCATCACACTTCAGAAAATAAATTAGGAGTCTTTGTCTCAAGATGTCCTCTCACCTTAGAATGAAAAAGACTAGCTGACTAACTTCAGTGTCTTCCAAATCATAGTACTTCACCTAAGTGCAAGCTCAAAAGGCTTAAGGCACCAGAATATGAAGGAATGGATCTCCAGAGTTTGAACAATGGAGCAGAACAGGGCTCTAACAACTCTAGTCAACAAATATTGGCATAGATCCTGTACCTGGTATAGAACCCAGTATAATAGAATAAAAAAAAAACAAACAGCAAAAAGGGTTATTAAAATGCCTAAATGGTAACAAATCTAAGGATCAAATTAGGCTACTATTCAGTTACAGCAGCCTCAGGATTCCAAGATCAGAAGGTGACCAGGATCACCTGTTTCCTTTCAACATGGACATCAGGACTGCATTTTAAGAAAAATGTGCAGGAAGGATCATATAATATGAGAAGAGATATACGAAGATCCACATTGGGAAAGTTTGGGGGTCCTTCAAATCAATTTTCTTACTCTCTTTAGAACTTATTTCAGGAAACTACCCAAACATCTGGCAATATTTACTCCAAAGAAGTATGAAAAACACGTTGGTAAAAATCAGTTGTTATCTTTACTTATTGTTAACCAATAAATGGCAATGACTTGCATTTGTTAAAGTTAATCCATTTTCCTCTTTTATCAGAAATGGCTTTTGAATAATTGCTGATTTTCAATCAAATGTCAGTGCATGAACAAAAAAGCTACTTGTCTTTCCAGATAAGAGGACCTTAAAACTTTCCTTCCAGTATGAGACAATTTAGACTTTTCACTTGATGACAATACCATTCTTAACTTTTTTATTTAATACAGTGAGATAAACTTTCTGCCAGACTGTAATGGTCTCCTCCAGTGCTCTTTGACCACAGGAAAAAAAACAAGGCTGATGTAAATCCAAGTAAGGTTCAAAATAACCATTCAAGTCAAGTATCCCTTGACAAAAAGAGAAATATTGTCTTCAAATCAAACAGCAACGTGGGAAGACAATGCAAGAATATTCGCCAAATCCCTAATGAAGCTGATTAAGTGATTATGGCCTTTCAGCTATCTAGCTGCAGTGGGCTCTTCTTCAATCTTTGCCCTGATACACATCGTGAGAAACTATCCCCACAAGTAGAGTCTTGTGTAAGTGTCAGGCTAGAGATATATCCATTTTTAGTGTGTTTGTGTGGGGAGAGCGAATATACAATTCAAAGATGTAATGATAACAGAAGTGCCATATGTATGGGATGAGCTAGATATTTCCAGATGCCTGAATAGGAGAATGTGCTGACTACTTATGCTGTTAATAAAACATGCTGTGATTTCTTTCCTGACAAACCAGAACTCAGAATTTAGCATTCCCAGTATGGGCATTATGCAAAGATGTTTAGAATGAAATCACTAATTAATCTCAATTACAGCACATCCACAGAAAATTCATATATAATTTATATCCTTCTGGCTATAAGGCACCAGGTAGATGGGAGATTCTAACATCCCTCAAACATCTGTCTAGAAGTTTTGGATGAACAACATAAATAATGATTCTGAACCTACTGACAAATTATTGTGGGAAGTACTCTGCGATTCCACTTTATAGCCTCGTACTGTCTTTGCTGCAACGTAGGTTGCAAACACAACCTACGAATAAGACTGTGCCCTTTCAGTTATGGCTTACGTAAGCCCAGGTCGGGCTCCGGCAGGGAAGCCGGGCGAAGCTTCCCCCGAGCCAGGGACAAAGGGCCACGGACCGAGCCCTCCCATTTCCATGGGCTGCTGCGAGCAGCTGCCACTTCCATGCAAACATTTCCACCCGCTCCTTGTAAGCTGGCAGCGCCAACATGCCGGCACGGCGGGCGCTGCGGCGAGCCGGGGGAAGGTGGGAAGAAGGCAGGCGGAGAAGGCCGGGAGTAAGGCAGGGGAAGCAGGGCGGAACCCACCGGGCGCCGCCGCCCAGCCCGCCCCGCCGGCGGGCGCCGCAGGTGCGGCAGCCGAGCCGCCGCCCTGAGCCTCGGCAACCCGGTTGCCACAGCGAGGGAAGACGGGCGGGCCGGTGTCGCTGGAAGCGACGAGCCCGAGAGAAAAGGCGGCTGGGGAGGCGGGCCGGGAGCTGCCGGGCTCCGCAATGGCGCGGCGCCCAGGGGAGGTTGCCAGGCAACCGGTCCGGCGGCTGCGGCACCGCGCTGCGCAGGGGGAGCGCCGCCGCCCGCGGCTCCGGAGACTCCCGCAAAGCCCCTCTGACACACGGCCTGTTCCAGAGGGACAGCTGCCCCCGGCAGCACCAGCCGGGCTCGGTCACACGGGAGAAGCAGGAGGGACGGGAAGGAGCAGGTGTTTAGGGCAGATTGCGGCAGGCGAGGCAGGAGTGGAGGGGGTTGCTGAGGAGAACCCGCCCTTCAGAGCCGCCAGTGAGGAACAGCGGAGCCCCGGCGGGCCAGGTCCCTCCCCGTTGTCCCAAGAGCAGGGCTGAACAGCGATGGAGCCAAACTCAGGCTTTACCACCAGGGCGGGAAGAAACCGGGGGATCACCATCCCTCCTTCAGTTCAATCTGTGTACCGTCTGTATTGAATACAGAGAGTCAGCCATGCTGCCTACTGCCTGCAGCCAGCCAATTCCCCTGCTCCGGGTGGGCGGGTGTGTTGTGGGGCTTTTTTAAATAGGAAACGGTGACTGTAAAACCATAGAAACGGACCAGGAGAGTGGGGTGCTGGGACAGCTTTTACATCATCGCCACTCATTTCAAGCTGTTGGTATATTTTTGATAAAAAATTAACCTCATCCACTACATGACAAAAACCCTGAATTTTGACTTGGTGTATGTGAGAGGACACGAGGGGGTACGTGTCCGATTTGTAACTTCGCAAAATAAACAAAGACAACCTGGATCTAAACGGAGCATTTTCTAAACAGGCTTGCATTTGCAAAGATAGCTGACTAGTGACAAACACAACTGCCTCTTGAGAAACTTCCAAACCCAAAACACAATAGGCACAGAAAGCATGAGGACCATCCCACATGGGGGAAACAAATATCTCCATGGATAACAGATGAGAATTTCCCCCCTGGGAACTGTACTGACACTGACAGGCTCCCTGCAGCTGCACAGCACCAGCTGCCAAGGGGATCCTGCAGGAGTTAATGCAGCTTGAAAGAAGCATTAACTCCCTGGATATCTATCAACCTTTAAGGGCAGGATGCCACAAAATGTTTCCTCATAAGCACTACTCATGCCCCTACTATGTAGCTGCACCTGGAAACATATCTAGGTTTCTAAAGGAGATAGAATCACACACACAAAAAAGCACAACTACAAAAAAAGTACAACTTCCTTCCTCATGCATCGTCCTCACCAGATTCCCTTTGCCGCTGTAATGGAAGAGTTGGATTAGTTCAGTAAAGTGCTACTTCAAATAAACCAGAAGCAAAGTGGTTTCAGTGATTCTGGAAATTAAGTCACAGATGAGGTCCCATATTTACTTTTAAATATTATTTTAGTCTTATGATGGTTTATGGTTAGCAGTTCTTACTATATCTTTAGGGACAGAGTGCAGATGAGGCCAAGCCAGCTACTAGTTACAGGTTGTGATGTCTCATGCTAATTGCCGGTGGGGCTGACTGTACTGTTTATTACTGAGATAGTTGACATTGACCTGCCCAGTTTTCCTTTTATTTTTTTTTATTTTTTATTTCTTCCCCCCATGTTCTTTATGCCAATATTGAAGTGTTGGGCTAAAATTTTACATTTTTGCCTCAGACCAGTTTTTGAGGGAAGCTTCAACTCAAATGAAACTATTTCCAAGAAAAAGGCTACATATATGTATTCACCCTTAAAATTTTGTAACTGCCAATATTGAAACCATGAGTAAGTCACATCCTGAATTTGGAACTTTTTCTTTTGGAAGGGTATCTATAATACTTTCCCAGAGTTGAAAAATTTTGAAAAATTAATTTGCATTTATTTAAAAGAACACTCCAGAGATTTAAAGGTGCAAATTACAGAGATAATGCATTTTTCTGTTAATTTTTTTTGTCCATCTGAGGGGATTTTCCTTCAACTGAAGTCTGTCCTTGTGGACTCTGCTGACCCAGGAGTGGAAATGTTTTTATCTTTTTGTTCTAAATCATTCTGTATCTTGGTTACTAAAGAAACAAAACAAACAAGAAAAAAACAAAACATAAAAACCCAGAAGGAAATAGAGAATGAAAAGGGGGCATTTAGGAAAAAAGGGAGACATATCTCAGACTGAAGACCGGCAGCACAAGAAACCTCCAGGGAAATGATACGTGTAAGAACTGTCTGCCTGGATAAAGCAACTGTCTCAAAACTGGCTGCAGTAGTCCTGCAGGCTGGTTGGAGAGCCATAAAAAACTCAAAGACTTGTAGATTATTATGATCAAGAAATTCATCTAGATTGATCAATTTGAAATAAAATGAGACCAGGCTGGGGAACAGTCAAGGAAAAGGGAAGCAGGGGAGGCAGTATAATGAAGCAAGCAGGGATCGGAGAAAGCAAAAAAGCTTGAGGTGAGTGGGCAAGAGAGGGAATGAAAACCTGAGATAACTGGACTGGAATTAATTGAAAGGATGGACAGAAAGATGTGAAAATGAGTTTATAAATGTGAGAAGAGCACTGTGAAGTATATGTAAACATGTATTCAATAACTCATTCATATGTGTATCAATATGGTTTCCCTAAAATTGTGTACAAACACTCCAATAAAAAGCACCTATTACTGTAGGAAGAAGGACTGAAACGACAGCATAGAATTGAGACTGCTTTAGTTTTGGTGCATTTGTCAGTAGATACTGTAATGCAATGTTCACTGTCTGATGTAGTATACAATATAGATGAGCTCTTAAAAGCAGTGAGATTTGTTTGAAGGAGACTTCCTTGATTCATTGGTGCTGCACAGGAATTGGGAGAAGTGACTAGTGGGAAGGGGAAAAGAAGGATAACTATGTATCCTTCATGCAAGGCCTGTGTACTGTCTTGGAGATCTGGCCATGCCACAAATAGGGTTTGCCTTCTCTGGCATCAAATGCCTATATCTATTGGCATCTGCATCTAAGCAAATCTGAACTCCTTTCATATTTCTGGAGAAAAATAGGTCCTGTAAAAGGCAATTCTTCTGGCCTATTTCAGATGTCTACCTTATGATGAGGCAAGTTGTGCCCTAGAAGTGCCTGTCTCTCTGGACTGACTAGAAGGGGTAAAAGATGAGTACTCACTACTGCCTGATGGCAGGCAATTCACTCAAACTGCTGTTTTCCCAGGTGGCTACAAATCACATGTGAGATTTCTAGAATGTAAAGACAGCCTTAATTCAGTGTTCTGCAGCTGATTGCTTGATTCTGCCACTTCCTAGCATACTTTTAATGTGATTTTTTAAATATGAAATATTTAGTGGGTCCTTTTACTTCCACACCTCCTTACTAAATATCAGCCACTTATTTTTCACCTATTACCATTGTTCCCATTTTGTGTTTTAAGATGCAGAACCACGTGTGGTTTGGGAACCAGAATGATGTATGAGAATATATGTGGTCTGCATTCTGATACACACTGACAGAGAGAGGGGGAGAATTGAATATTCCTGTTGTAGTACTCAACAATATGTATTAATTACTGTAATTGTAATAGTTATCATGTATTAAAGTTCTGCCAACTCTCCAAAGCTTCACACTACAGGCATCTCTACAGCTGAGTACCTATGTATTTTAAATGAAGATGTCACCAGTGGGAGACACATAAGGCTGGATATATATTCAAAATTTGGCAACCAAAAAGGAAAAATTAAACCAAACAGCATGAAATTAGATCCTATGATGAGTAATATAGTTGGTGATTTGTGCAGAACACAGCCAGATGGTTATATAGCATTTCCCAGACCATCATACAGGAACTGTTAGAAAGCTTTAGAGCTGCACCTTCATCCCCTCCACGTCCCATGCAAAGGCACAGGGCAAGTATCATTGCTACTCCCTGGTGACCTGACCAGCATGTTTGTTTCCCTGGGTAATGAAAAGCCCAGTCAGATATATAATATTAGAAAGCATTAAACAAGTCTCTATTAAATGCAGAAGATTTTGTTTGATCTGAAAGGAAACAGAGTAGTTAATTGGCCCACAATTAAATAGAAGTGCCATTAAAAAATCCTGAAACAGTTTGCCAGGCACAATTTCTCTTTGCCTTTTATAGTGTCCTCAAAACCCGTCATATCAAGGCATAAACTGTGAATATTCTGAACACTATGAAAACATCTTTATAGATCAATTTATCCTGAGGGACAAAGTGCCTATGGCTGACACATGCAGTTAAGAGGAGGAAGGTAGTATCACTATTCCATGAAGAAACTTGAAAGGCCTGAGGGAGCAATGCAGATTCATAAGTGTAGGATCAGAGGAGGTGGTTATGAGTGTTTATTCTGATGTTTGCCCAGTTTGGATTATACTAGTCCCCTGATTTAAAAAGAGTCTCAGCTAAAACACACCAAATTAATGAGAAACCCTTAGTAAGCCTTATGGCAAAGTATTATTGCAACAACACAGGTGCCTTGTTTCATACTTGGACATCACCTTCCTGTTAATGATGTTAGGAAAAAAAAGGAGAAGTGGCACAGAAGTGTGGAAATGTGCCAGAAATGGAAAGCTGAATACTTACATATCTGCCCCAAACTAATTTTTATAGCTCCTGATTGTTTTTATAAGAGGGAGAAAACAATTAATGGCTTTAAAGTTCAGTCACTTTTTTTAAAAATGCAGATTCAGTTTGAAGGTAACTTTAAATAAAAATGAGTGGAGGCTTGTTTGTTATAGTATTTTATAACTATGGGGAAAAGGATTGCTGAGGACAATTACAAAATTCTAGGCTAAAATAAAACTGCAGACAATTGTAACAGGACTATATGGAACTGAAATTTGTTCAGTGGAGTTTGATAATTTTTTCCAGTTCAGAATAATTTCCTAAGTGTACAGGGTTTTTTAATATACTCCATTTGCATTTGTTGGTATGTGTGAATAAAACAACAGAGCAGATGTTGAAAACCTCCTCAAGAGAGTTTTCCCATTCCCACTATATTTGAGCCAGCAAAAGAGTTTCTGATTAGAGGGAATACAGGAGCTCCCCGAAGAGTTCTTAGAAGCATTCTGTGCTCACCTGCAACTTGGAGCTGTAGTACTACAAGGACGTTTTCCCACAGGAGCTGTGCACACCACACTGCTTATTTCCATATAGAAACATGGATATGTCACTGTTTCCTTTACAATGTATTAAACTCTTTTTTATATAAACTCAATTTGTATAGCATTCTAAAATTTCTCTTTCCTCCACCCTACATTTGATTGCTTCTTGCCCATCAGTCACTGTTTTCTAAGTTCCCAGATGACATTTCCTCTTCTTACCACAATTCCGGAGCTGTTTGCCCATCCTCACAGTATTTATACCAACTCACTAGCTCACTCCACTTCTGCATCATATCCTTAATCTTTCTCACTAAGGACAGATTATTTTGAGAATGTGTGAATATGTGAACTTATTTGAAAGTGAGGTCAGTACTGAGAAAAGCTATATAATCCCTTTCCCAGCAAAGGAGAAGACTTCTCCAGAGTTCTCAGCCTCTGCCACTCCACAGAGCAAGATATGAACATGAGTAATAACATCCAAGTGTCCCATACAACACTAAAGGTCATCATCATCATCATCATCATCCCCTGAGGCTTATGTTCAAGCTTTTTTCCCCCTGAAGAATTCTAGTGGAGTAAAGTACTGAATTTCTGTGTGAGAGTGGACTGCCTTCAGCTTGGCTTCGAGAGCCAAGATCAAAGATCACAATATTCATAAAAAATTTCATCTGGCAAAAGTGCAAATATTTTTATTGTCACAAATATAAAGGCTGTAAAGCACTTTAAATGTTAACTGTAACTGAAAATATCATAAAAATTTTGAAACAATAAGTCTTGAAAATGTTATGACTGTTGCACATGCTTAGCTTGCTAGATGTAAAATATTATTCTGTTGAAAAGTCTCTTTTAAGTGTGGCCCAGTAACATTTACAGCCTATTTCTTTCTAATCAAATTTACTTTCTTAATAACTTTAAAGATTTCCATCTCCATATTGCTTCTGAGAGTAAAATTCTGTGCTTTCCATTTCATTTATTAGTATTTTCCAGAAGCCAAATGAAAGTAGAGCTCAACCTGCACTCCAGTATTTTCCAAGCATGTTCTAATTGCTTCACTAGGAAAACTTTTCAGTAGTATTATCATGGTACTTGGGAGGCTGTTTACTGTCAACACTTTTGTGGTGCTTCCCATTTTACAAAATGGAAAGCAGCCGCTGCACTGAAAAATCTAACCTGTGTGAACGCATTTGCACAGGGTGTTTGTGCAGCCATCACCAAAGTCTCAATCTGCAAACAATCATGCAGTGTTTGCCCCGTGTCTGCTTTCAGGTTAACACAACTACAGATGGAAGATTTTTTCATCTTGCCTGGTGTCAGTACTTATCTTTTCGTTTCCATGGTTGCATTATTGACTTTCAGCAAAGAGAAAACACATGGAGTTCACACACTCTACAAATACACCTGTTAAACTCTTTGGATACAACCTTGCATGCTAGAGTGCCAGTTAAAATAACTTTGCCAGAGACTTCCAGGAGGGAAGACTTATCTAACAAAACTTGCCTTGTGGCCCAAGAAGTAGGATTTTCCACTGGTTTGCCTTTGGTACAAACGTTTACTTATACACAAAATAAAATTAGCATACTTAGAGATAGGCTGTCAAGTTTCAGCTATCCTGGGCAGAGTCCTTGTTTCTTTATTGTGTTTGTTTAGAAATTCGCCATTTACTTGCCTATAAGCACATGGTTTGTTTAGATACTCAGATCCTGGCACCTGTTTATGGAACTCATTTTTAAGCAGCAAATTCAGATCCCAGGGTCTAGGCAAAGGACATTTGTCTCTAACCTTGCTCCCCAGTTCATGATTCATTAAACTCTGGCCACTGTTTTTCTTGAGATTGTAGACAGTAATTTTTTTTTGCATGTATCTGTCTCCATTTTGTATACATTTATGGAATCCAGCTCCTAATATATCTGTTATCCTACTGAGACAAACGGGTGAGTCTAGAACACAGTGTATTGCTTTAGAGAACTTGAGTCAGACTCCTAATTTCAAAGTGAGTCATTTATATTTATCATCAAACAAAACTACATTGGGGTCAAAGTCTGTGGAGGATTTTGCAGTTACACTGAGGATAGTGAGACATGGTGAAGATGATATAGGAAAAAAAAAAGTATAATTACCTCCCATTCAGATAGGAAGAGTGTTTCTGCCCCACTCTGAAAGCCTGCTAGTAATAATTCAACTAAAGCAACACTCACCCTGCTGCAAGAGGAAGGACAATGGTAGATGGGGAAACATTGTAGCTTTAACTGAGTTAGCTCAGTGTCAGTGACCAGAAAGCTATGGAGTCAGAAGTTAGAAGGCCAAAATAATCAGGTAAGCTTGTACAGTTCCATACAGCAGAGATGCTGCCTTTGAAACCTAAGCTAAAGGCTGGCTGGACATGCTGCCATCCTGCTTTTTTACTGCGGTGTTAAACAGTACCCAATATTTTGGCTGGAGCAGGTGGCTTGATGTCTGAATTACTCAAAACCTATATGTTACAACTCCGTTTAAGACCAGAAAATCAGCACCTTATGGCATAAAACCCAGACAACCCCTCTCATATGATATGAAGGCCACACCACAAAAACACTTGCTGTACATTCAAAACCTGGACATCCATCATCTTAAAATACATGCCTGCTCATGCTATTTGTTATCAGTTTGCTCAGGTAAGGTAGCTGCACCCTGCATGGAGCAATCATTATCTTATTGAACATGAGCCTCTTTCTTGGTGGAGGAAGTTTGTATTTTTAATGCATAATGGCAACCATCTGTGAGGATCTCCAGAAAGATCCTGCATTAGCTACAATTAGGTACATTTCATCTGGCCAGAATCAGTGGAAACCAAGCAAAGAATAAAGCAGAAAGTAGGATCACAATTACTCAAGGCCTAAGAAAATTTCACATAGAACAACCACTGGACTTTGCCTCAAGAGACATAAAAATAAGTTATTGCTAATCTTTTATTTTTTAACTTTTTTTCCATATAGGATGAACACCAGCAGAATTTTGTTTAATGTTTCCATCATGTGAATCACTTCAAAATGCTTTCAGCTTTGCCAAATATTAGTTGTTGAGACATTTCTTTAATAGCACTATAAAAGGTGAGATAGTTCTTTCAGTGAAATTGGAAAGAAAATATCTTCACAATGCAGATTCATGTATCCTCTTTCAGTTTGAATGCTTATAACAACAAAAACCTCACCATTTAATAGAAAAATACATTTTTTGTCTGCTTATTGGAAAAAGTTTTACAGTATTATTTCCCTAATCTACAAGTTTAAAAAACAACAGGCAAAAATGATGAATCTCTGTTGTTGGGTTTTTTAATAGGGAGATTAAAAACTGGTTTTGTGTTTCTTTAATAAGTATGGTGGTAATACTGCAGCATTAAAATGTATTTCCAGCCAGTTTTTTTGAGAACTTCTGCTACAAAAATGGATCGTGTAAAGTAGGATGCTCAGGCAATATACAAGTTTGAGTCTTGTTGCTCCTGTTTAAATTTATTGAAATCTGGCCATTCAACACTTCTCTAAAATAATTTCTAGATATGCTCAGAAAAAGCTTCTTATCAGCTTGTAATAAATACTTAGAGAGCTGCCATGTGTTGCCTGTGTTTCTACTTTAGCAGCCCCTTCAGCGCAGTTAATACTAAGAATTGCTGAGACACCCAAAACTGAAAGCAGGAGAGGAAGCAAAGCCCTTCTGCTGGTCCCAAAGCAGTCAGAGAAAGCAGCTGAACTTCAGTTGGAGGTAAGGGTCAGAAAAGGAATGATAGTAGGTTCAGAAGCAAAATAAGAGAGGCAAAGTTGCAAACTTGGAATTTGAACTAAAGAGTGTGAATATAGTTATTCAATGTTTCTTTAAACTGTCCTCTGTCAGTATTTTGGTCCCAAATATTCTTTACAACATATCTTTCCAAGTATGCATTAAGTACAGAATGATTAATTTCCTCAGCTTTTTTTTTTCTTTTAAATCCTTAAGGCCTTTAGGAATTCACAACATCATTTGCCTCTCCTCATTACCACCTCTGGGAAATGAGGTACATTATTTGTCTTTCAAAGACATTAACAGAGGAACAGGAGATACAAGTGACCACTGGCAGAAATGTCTTCTCACCCAGCATTTCTAAGATATTTCTAAGGTGGATATTCATGAGATGAGAGAAGGAACAAGAAATTGATTTATTCGAGTGACTTCAGGAAGCCTCTAGAAAGGAGGCCCTGGGATTCCTGATGCCTGCTTGGCAAGCTGGGACTGAGGGCAAAGAGAGAGAGCTCTGATGGGCAAGAGCCCCCTTCCACTCAGGGCCAGGGTCTGCAGCTGCAAAGGATCCACACGGGTTTGGAGAAGTTGTAGGAGCATGTCTATGGCCTTAAAACATTGGAAGCAACACAGTAAAAATCTTGCTTGAGATTTTTCGTGCTCCAGTGAAGAGCTGAGTGCATAACAGGATTACGATTGCATTTCTTGCTACCAGGTATGAGTCAAGCAGATAGACTATATTGGATTTCAGTGTTCTCTCCATCCCTTTGGTGGGAGAGTTTTTAGGGCTAGCTGGGGATGGAGTAGGGCTGCAGGTAGTGACCATAAAAATCTATTCATCAAGGTCTGAGATGAAATCAAGGAAGCAGCACTGGCAGCATAACCGATGCTGGGCTCTTGCTGCAGGGTGGGTACACTGGTCTCTGCTGTTGAGATCTAATGCTTATATGAGTATGATGTACACTTCAATGAGAGTAATTCAGTACTCAAAAATAACAAGAAAGCTTTAATAGCCCCTATACTTAAGTTTCACACAATATAGGGAGAGTCAGCTTTCTCTTAGGGTCAAGTTTTGCTTGAACTCTTCAGAAATACCCAACTTTATTCCTAGTGAAAGGTAACTGGATCATGCTTTGATATGATACAGCCATTTATGTGACTCTATTTCCCAAGACCTAATGTTCACAATAAATGTACTCAAAATCTGTAAGAATTCTGCTTCAATAATTTCTTTTAAGGGCTATAATAACTCAACTGATCTTATTTTTTTTAAGCAGAAGTGTTAATCTAAAGACTGCCTTTGAAGCTACATGCCCATTTGACCTCCTAACAGCATTTTATGAATACTGCAAAATTTCTGTGATTACAGATATTATTTTTTCTCTGAAAATTGTTGCAGTCTAAAAATCAAGAGAAGAGAGCCAGGTATTTATCCACTTGCCTAATATTGAGAATGTGAGTCATCCCATTGACATGTCTGTTTGTTGTTGAAGTGGGGCCTATAGACATATGAGAGCATCATTTATTTAATGCATTTATCACCAGAGGGAATTGTAGATCATTTGAACATGATCATTCATCATTTCTCCAGAGCTGTTCAATAATGAAGGAACCTATACCATCTAGTGAAGAGACCTTTCAGATGTTGCAATGGCTCAGCCATAACCAGGTATGCATATTGAAAACATTGATCAGAAAAATGCAGCTAAGCAGGCAACCTGCAGAGATGGCGAGAATGTGAGTGAACCTTCGTGTTTCACTTGTATCTATGGAATCATTTAACGCCAACACAGCATCAAGCATTCAAATCCCAACAGGCAATTTTCTGTTGTTTCAGTAATCACCACAAAAAGAAAAAAGTTTGCCTTTACACAGGTGTGTGAAAATTTTGATGAAGTGCTACTTACCACCTTATAATAGAAAGCAACAGGGAAAAAAATGATTGCACATTCTCTGTTTTTTCACAAACTGGTTACTGAACCCCTTCTCTGATCTATGACTTTGTAAGTCAGTGCATTTCTGTGTTGGTTTTTCCAACTAAAACCATTCTTGGTGTATTAAGAGAAGGTAAGAAAAAAGACCAGAAGGTTTGAAAAAAGAGTCAGGGGGTGCTGCATGAGCTTCCCACCTCCTGAGTCATTCTGCTGTCTCTCCCAGTGGGTATCATGCTTCTAAAAAAATAATGAAAGGAATATTTTTTTCTCTCTCATGCAATATGGAATGAAGTTTCAAAATTAAAATTTCATTCTTATATATATAAAACAATTCAAAAAACATATGTGTTTCATATGGTATATGCAGCAATGCAAAACCATGTTTAGTCACAGACAAGTCCTCCATTCTGTCTTCCATCAGGGAGAGGCTGTTTTGGGAGATGAGGGAGGGGAGAATCCTATAAATCTCCTATGCCTCACAGAAAAAAAAATGATGAATTTAGGAAGTAAAGAGAGCTTCACACTGAAAATGCTATAAAGAAGCAACAGTACATCTCTGCATCAAAATTGTGCAATCCCAGGGTTGCAGTTTTGTGCTTTAAAACACACTCCAATTTATATTCAGAATACAGCACCAATATAGCCTCCAGTAGAAAAAGAAAACACTTGTGGATGACCACCTTAAAACAACAGCAACAAATTACCTCAATTAAGATGAAAAACACAAACTCAAAAGTAATTGTTATTACAAACATGCAAGGTTAAAAAGCATAGGACTAGAAACCTGCAAAGAGCAACATTATTTTTCATTATTGTGCTAAGACCCAATTAAATGCTGTGAAAAATCCGTGCAGTGGCAAAGATGGCTATTATTTCCTCTCCTCTTGCTCTATTAATATTAATTGAAAACTAGGTGTGGCACCACAAGAGAGGAATCTTGGTAAAAACCAGCTAAAATTTGTTGGTTTGTAGCATTTTAATTAAATATAAGGTTGTCTTACCTGATTGAAAGAGAATTAAAAATCATAGCATAAGAAATATCCATACACTTGTAGATAGATGATGAGAGCCTCCTTCTACTGCAGGTACAGGTTCCTGGGCAAAGAAGCTTGTAAACTCTTGATTTCACTGAAATGAAAAAGGAAAGAAATAAAGGACCTCCCCATAAAAGCAACAAAGGAACCTCTGCAGTATTCTGTAGTCTCTTCGCCTGCTTCCTGTTCTGAGATTCATTCCTTGAATCCCAGCATCGATCAGAAAATTGGTTGTGGGGGAAAAAAGGAGGGGGGAGAGCGGAGAGGGAGGAAACGAAGCGGCAGCGGATTCCGTGCTGGCTCCACCTCCTGGCAGGACCGAGCGCGCTGGAGCCCGCACACCCTGCCCGCGCAGCTTGTGCGCCGCGTTACCCTCCAGTAAACAGCTTTAAATACAGGAACACTGAGCAGTGCTCACCAATGCTTGAAAACTGGCTTGACATATAAAGTACACAACATGATTTGTTTTTCTTTTTAATCACAATGAGGTAAGTATTTGAATACATCAATGTACGTGTAATTGCAGAAAACTTGATGTTCTGTCTAATACCTTTATTTTACTATGAACTAAAGCATGATCTGTTTAGAAATAAAGAAATAATTCTTTATGCAGAATTCTCCACTACAGAATGGTAAAAAATAAGAGTGCTGGTTTTTTTTCCTTTGATTATTGATCCTGCAAAACACAAATGACATTTATATACTTACTAAAGTCCAGAGGGGGAAAAAAGTTAAGTAAGACAGAGGGAATGGATGCTTGGATGTATCCAGGACCATTACATTATTATAATAAAGTATCCTTACGTTATTTAAAGTACATTTATTGTAATAAAATATTTTAAAACTCAATAAAGAGTTTTTAGGGTGATCTGTTCTACTTTAATCCAAGGCTCCATCTCATTTTATAGCATCTTAGAGCTGATCTCTGGTGTTCTGTATACTATTAGTTGTGAAAGACAAATGTACAAATTGACTGCCTCACCCCAGTTGTCTCTAGGCACAATTCCTATAATAGCAGTGTTGGATTTAGTGTTACTAAAGGATACCTTATACTGGAATGCTGTGTAGCTGACTGTTTCTACTTTTATCTTCTATTTCTATCATGTACACCTGCTCTGTCACATCACACAGCTAGCAGCCACCTGCATGTGGGGTTGGCTTAGCAATTCTCAGCTGTGGAGGAAAATTTAATCATACCAAAACATGGGGCCTGGGGAAGGAAAAAGTGCAAAATTAACTAGGAATGTATCTAGATGAAAACCGTGGACTTTAGAATTAGGATCCATGGTCTAACTCATCACAAAAATCAGTGTTGTCAGCACAAGGGAGTAGCTGAAGAGACAGTCCAATTGAGTAACGACAGATATTTGTGTCAGCTTAAACCACTCATCACGGTTATCCCAAAGCCTTGGAGTGTCCCAGGAAAATGATCCATTTTCATGCTTGTTCAACCCCTACAATGGGATCTTGGACCCTGAAAGGACTCCAAAATACTAAAATAGTGCAAGCAGTGATAATAGTAGGTCAAAACACCTATAGTGTGAGCATGGACTGAGCATCTTAGAAATCCTTTTTTCACCAAAAAATGTGCTCTAGTTTGGCTCTGAGGAATTTTTTTCCTTAAAATACTGCTATATACAGAACTACTCATCCTTGAAAGGGGTTTCCCTGCTAAGCGCCGCCGGTGTTACCGTCAGCTGGCGCTGTCCGCGGTGCTGGAGCTCGGCCTGGCTCCACTCTGTCCTCAGCGCCCGCGCTCCCCACTGGGGCACGCAGCCCGAGCTACCTGGGAATATACTTTGACAGCTTTGTATAAATACGAAAATACATCATGGATACATTTAGGCCTAGATGAGATCGAAAACGCTGAATCTGATATTTGAAAGCCTAATTAAAAAGTCACTTTTTGAATGTATTTTTTGCAAAATTATCATTTAGTTGGAATATGTATTTTTAAAAGTTTTAATATGAATTCAGCTTCATTAACTAACCAAGAACTACGCTATCTAAAAAAAATAAATAATAATTTCAATTAATAAAATCTGTAATATTAAAAGCGAGATAAAGCTGTTAAAAGAAATTTGAAAATTGTATGAATCTTTATAACTTATCATAGTACTAATATGTAATTCTTTGCAAGAGAGTAGTAATGTAGATAAACATGTACTGGTAATAAACATTAATTTAATCTGCATTATAAAAAATATACAGAAATTCAGAGAGCCTTTTATTCTGTAATCTCAATCCTTTTACTCACTTTTCACTTCTATAATCTGTATGTATATAGCAATTACATCTTAGAGGTAAAACTCATTGTCAAAGTGAGATTTGGTTTGCTGTATCTTCCGTGAAAAGTACAATTAAAATGAGATATTATAAGATCTCACATATACCAAAATAAAGTGCCACAGTAAATAAAAGACAATAGACTTAACTGCTGAGATCCTCAGGAGTTTTCTAAGTTTTTTTTCCCCATAAAAACTGGATTTTTCACAAAGTGGCACAAACTTTCAAACAGCTACACGCCTGTGAGAAAATAAGGAGTTTCTCCACAAAAATTTCAGAAGAGATCCAGAGAGATCCTAGGAAATCCCTCAGAGCTGAGTCTAGATCTGTTAAAGCTATCCAAAATCACCTACAAACATGATTTATTAATGGTTTTATTAATCATTTTAATAGAAATTATAGGAACTCCATAGGAATGAAAACAAATATGCATTGAACAAAGCTAATTTTCTGATTTTTTTCAAAGTCCTAAAACTAGGATAGCTGGAAGAATTTTTCTGCTTATTCAACCATGCTGATAGAGCTCATTTCTACCAGAAATTTCTCTTTGCCTCTTAGAGCATGGCTAACAGTCATCTGCATAAAAAAATAACCATTCTATTAAATCATGCAAAAACATTTGCCCAGAAGAGATGGAGCAAAAGGTCAAACTCCAGTTTCCACAGTGCATGGGATGTTAAGCTTAAGGAGCAATGCTTGGAGCTATTCTGGCCAACAGATACTTATGTACGCCTGTCGTTTACATGCCTCAAAGAAATAGCTGTTTCACATATGTAGAACTCTTTCTTTTCCTTTTCATTTTTTTTTTTTTTTAATTCACAAATCTCTTAAGTCTCAAACTCTAGACCTAAATCTGTAAATTGCCAAGGCAAAAGACAGGTCTCCAGTTTGAACAGTAGTTTATTATGTGTCATCTTTTTAAAAGACATAAATTAATCTCAATCAGAAGTTATTAGCTTTTGTTTAGTTCTTATGAAATCACAAAGGCTATTATTCTTGCCTTTAATGTCTGAGAGTCACTTCTGCAAATTACTTATTGAAGTGAAACTGAACTTTAATGTTATTCTAAATATGAAGTATATTCTCTTCCCAGTTCCAGTTACTTTAAGAGAAACTTCTTTGGTGACTTCTAATCATTAGCATTTTTTGAATTTTGTTACATCTCATTCAGATCTAAAATCTTTGCATCTGAGGTGTATTAATGCAGGCTGCCAGATTTTACTGCCGCCTGAAGAAAAAAGCTTTGGAATTTAAAAGGTTTCTGAATATTTTTCTACATAATGAAAACTCTTTGGTCTTGGTAGTTACTTTTGAAGAAGGGACTATTTTATATCACATTTATAATATTTTCAAACTTTACAGCCAGTAATGCCTGAGGCTAGCACATTGGTCCCTTTTAATGACCAATGCTGGATACAGTTTTGACAAGGAATAAGTACAATGGTTTTAGAAAGAACATGTCACATCAATCTTTGCTCTCTGTGACATTGTACACCTGTACTTTACAATTCAGTGCAGCAAACAGTTGACATGTTCTGTATCCTTATCATTCTTGGACAAAAGCAGATCAAGTTACAATTATTTTTCTTTAACATGCTAGAGTAAATTGTTTGAAATGTTTTGTCATCTCAGTGCAATATATTTTCATCGTTTAGTTATAAAGTTTAGTTAGAGTTTAGTTATAAAGACACTATTTTTAGTGCAGATAACTGCTATATGTACTATGAGATGCAGAGAAACTTTCTAAAGCAAAATCAACTTGGCAAGAATATGTTATTAAACAGAGCAATTATTCTAGGCATTCCAGCTTTTAAAGATTAGCAGATAAATAAATCATAACTTGAGGTTTGCTTAACAAAACCTCCCCTCTCTCCAAGTGATGATTACCCTTCATCTGACCAATTAAACCACATGACTCAGTAGCAATAAATGGAATGAAAACATATGAATGCAATCTCTCTGTTTATAGGTGTCCTGGGAGAACATTATTAGATTTTGTTACTAGCTCTGAGAGCACACTAGTGCACTTGTTGCTGAGGTATCATTTAATTCATTTCTCCACCTCTTAAAATCTGCCTACCTTAAATTGTATTTGTTCACTCTGAAATTGATTGCTTTCATTTCATCTTTGTTTATTGGTCTTGGAATATATATGTTAGATCCTTTTTGAATATGTCCATTGTCCTGTAAACATATTGTGCTTGAAACAATAGCTTCCTAGTCCTGGCTGGGCTCTTTGGACATTACATGGAATAACAAAATATTTCTTCACCCTTGATCTCTACAGTTTTGTTGCCTAACAAAATGAATTTATACTATAGTCTCTTCTTACTCAGTTCAGATTATTAATTGAAAAGCTACTATGTCAGGTCTATGGCTTATAAATATGCATTAGTAGCTGGTACGAAATTTATTAAAAGCAGGTGTTTCTTTTATTTGACACACTAGGGATAAAATGAAAAAAAAAACAAAAAGAAAGAGAAACTGAAGAGATTTATACACTTATGTCAGCCAGTGTTGAACTTAAAGTCATGTCATTACACTTAGCTAAATAGTGCAATTTCGGTCTCTTTCAAAAGGTAATGTTGGTAAGTAGTTGTAGGAATAGTTATAATATGTTTTATATCTTGTTGTCTTTAAGTATGTTAGTTCACAAAAGTGCCTGAGAATTACTAAGGAGAATTGTTGTAAAAAAATAATTGTATTAATAAAATAAAATATTTTATGTTAAAACAAGTTGATGACTTAATTGCTGAAAACTTACATGTGAGCTATGTACAGGGCCTGCCCTTATGAAACCCCATACAAGGGCTGTATTCATTCATATTTAACACTTCAAAATTATTTTTCTCTTTGGAACTAAGGTATTTCAACATTTGTATTTCAGCTGTTTAGTTAAAAATGACTGGATAGCTTTGCATTTATTCAGTCTTACTGGGAGCAAAACTGCACCTGGGGCAGGATTCCCAGACAGATTATTTAGAAATGTCAGGGCTTTTCAAATTACATTTTTAAATGTAATTTCTGTGTTGAACTTTCAGTGGTGATTCATTAAAAGTTGTAATCATAATTTAAATTAAAACAAGTGTCTGGCTGGAATTGTTATAAATTACTTTTGTCAAAGCAGCCTATTTGTTTTTGTATTTTGAATGGCCACTTCTGATTTTCAGGTCTGGCAGTGGAATCTAGTGAGACAGAGGAAAGGGAGGAAAGAGATTTTGTATATATATACTATGTATCACATATATACATTTTATATAGAGGGTTTTTTATATTTTCATATTTAAAAATTCAGGGTTTGGGGGGGAGCTGTTCCATACAGATGGTTCAATGCATTTATATTATAAATGTATATAGCTATTTGTTTGTGCCCTGTTGTTCCACTGATAGATTTTAAAGTTCTTAAGAACATTATTCAAAGTCTGTACATGATTAGAGAAGAACATAGGCCATACGTGAGCTATGTGTGATCTGGGCCTGGTTAGCCTGGAGAAGAGATGACTGAGAGGGGATCTTATCAATGCATACAATATCTTAAGAACAAAGAAGATGACTTCCAGTTGTGCCCAGTGACGGAACAAGGGACAATGAACACAAACTGAGACACAGGAAGTTCCATCTGAATATGAGAAGCACCTTCTTTACTTTGAGTGTGACAGAACACTGGAACAGAGTGCCTAGAGAGGCTGAGTAGCCTCCTTCCCCAGAGATATTCAAAATCCAGGTTTAAGTGATTCTGCAACTTGCTCTAGGTGAGCCTGCTTTGGCAGAGAGGTTGGCTTACAGGATTTCCAGAGGTTCCTTCCAATATAACCACTCTGTGATTCTGTACATGAACATTTACCATGACTTTGTGTGGCATGAGCATTTCTACAGACAAAACTTAGATTTTCTGCATTCTTCTTTTAGTGTGAAGATTGAGAATTGAATTGATTGATAATTGTTATATTAATGACATAGCATTTCTCTAATAGCACACCTACACCTATGACAAGACTGTCTTTGTATAAACAAATACATTAAGTATAGTCATTGTGCCAACTGACATATCACAGAAGATTGCAATAAATATAAGGACACTACCACAAAAAAGCAGAACTGGGGGTTCTCTAGTAATTTGACGTTAATCTAACCATCTTGTGGAACATTAGTTCACAAAAATTAGCTATTATAACACTACACTCTTATAAAACTTGACAAAGAATCAAATCTCTGAACCAGCTCAGGTTCAAAACTGTTTTTCATATACCAAATTCTATTGGAATTTCTGTTAGCATTAAGGACTATGCTTCTTATTTTTTAACAAAGTTGAAATAGCTTTTTATTTAGATTAAAATTTCTTTATTTTTCCAGGAGAAACAGATTCAAGATGTATTACTCCCCTTTAACTCTGATGTTAATTATGATGATGATTACCTTTGGACAATGACATAAAGACTTTCTAAAGAAAACTTCCAAAGATCCCTAAGATTTTTTTTATATTAAAAATTATAAAAAATATAAAATAAATATAAGCATATAAAAGTCCTGTTCAAGGACTGGTTTGATTTCCAAAATATGATGTGTTTGCAAAAATATGTTCCCAAGAAATTTAAAATGCAGACACCAGCTTCCCATCATTCATGGGTTTGCTAAATTAACATAATTACATGAAAGCAGAATGTATGCTGTAGAGACAATGGACACTTTTTAATTAAAAATATATTCCTTCTTAACTTCTGGAGGTTTATAATATTAAAATAAAAAGGAGAATTTTTTTTACTTTTTTTTTTTTTATAGGACTGTGGTATATGTTCACACTCACAGTCTCTTTGAAGCAAACAGGGGGCCTAGTGTGAACAGTATGATCAGGAGTGTCCCTGTATGCTCCATGTTTATAAAACCCAAATATTTTTAAGGTGAGGGTACATCTCTTTTGCTTAGTACACAGAGATTATTCTGTACATACAGAATGCATACATGCCCTGAAAATGTATTTGTGTTTCCTGCCACCAGATTCTGGAATTTGGTATTTATATCTGTCAAGCACACAGCTAGTGTAACTAAAATCTAAAGGACTACTCACAAATTGGCACAAATGTTTTTGGTTAAAAGCTAACTGAAAAGGGGATCTCTATTGATATGAGGGATATGGGACATGAGTTGTAGGCAGTAATCACCACTCCTACTGCTTTGTGCAGCTGTGATTTGGTAGGGGCCCTCAAGGTGGATACGTGCCGGCTGCCCTGAGGTTCTTGCTTCCAAATCAAACTGTGTGACCAGGGGACAGAGAATGGGGCTGTTTAAAGCTCTGCAGAACAGGCATTTAAAGGAACTGCAGGAGCTACAAGAAAGCAAGATATTAATTGCTTCTTATACTCATTTATTCTTGTTTTGTGGAATAATGTTTGTTTATTAAATCTCACATGACTGAACAAAGCTTGTAGCTTGATTTTCAATTAGGTGGGATCCGCAGTGGCCTCCACCCTAAGGCCGTGAGTCATTATACTGCACACGCTTGCTGACGATGCTCAGCATTTCTACACCTCACTTTCCGCAAACACAACACTCCTCAAACCGCCAGGCAGGACAAAACAATATGCTGCCCAAAGGACATTATTCACTCAATGCTGCTGCCCATGGAGCAGGTGGTGCTGGAGCCGCTGCTCTAATAATTCTTCCCAGGATGTCCAGAGGAATCCTAGGTAAGCAGATATAAATCTGCACATGCTCAGGAAGCCTGTCTAAGGGGAAGACTTTGAGCTTTGCTTTTTACATAAGCATACTACATTTTACACACTCGAAAGTGTAAACGAACATAGTGCCAAAAATACATGGTAGTATTTAATGAATAGGAAAGTATCAAGATAATTAGCAAGTTCCTCATACACCAGTTAGGGAGGCAGTCAGTGTCTGCACTCTGTTATTTACACATTCCTCCGTTCCCATGCATTTTAAAGGAAACAACACGTTTAAAACCAAATGCTCTATTCAGTGTATACGGACATGTGTTTTAAAATGGAATTATTTTCAGAAGAAGGTGCTCAGGAGGGTTATTCAGTGCTCGGTGTGGCTCTGTGGGCCTGTCGTGCTCCCCCCCGGCGCAGGCGGCGGTGCGGCGGGAGCCGGGCGGGAGCGGAGGCTGGCGGGCTGCGCTCGCCCCGCGCTCGGGATCGCCACCAGTAGGTGGAGCTGCCACGTCAGGTGCTGCGGGCTCGTCACTGCGCCCCTGCATCCCCCTGCCCGGCCCCCCTCCGCAGAATAAGCTGTTTTCTCATCTATGTTGGGTACCACAGAGTGACTGAGAACAGGAACCGGAGGCAGAAGCAGAGAGGATTCTGGAAAGGTCTCTGTGTTTTCCACCGAGAATACAGAGATTGCGATCAATTAGTAAGGCTTTGTGGATGGAAATCTGGACTGTTTCAGGAGGAGACACATATTACGTTAATTTTGGATGCTGGGCTTTGCAGTGATTTTTCATTCTCTTTCAATCAGGTAAGCTGGCAAAACATTTAATTTTACCTATCATCAGTCATGGCAACATGATCTTTTCCACATTTTGGAATTGGATTTTTCCCTCTGGTTTGCTGTTAAGGTAGAATCAAAGATGGAACGGGGAATTCAAAGCCATTTTGTACTGACTGATTGTGATGATGGTGTGATTTTTTTTTTTTTTCTTTTTAACCCCGTTAAATCCGATATCTGGTCTCTTACTCTTAATGTGATGTTGTAATGCAGTAGTCTTCCTCACAAAATCAGATAATTTTATAATCATGGTATACAGCATTAATTCCAAGCATTTTATAGAAGTGACCTTGTTTCCTAGGAAGAAAAATCTGGTGATATTCAGACTCAGGAAGAGAAGGTCTCATAAGATTCTGAGCATCTCAGATTCTGATGATTCAGGGATAAAATCTACATTGTTTTAACTGCTGTTTATGTGGCATTTGAAGAAACTCCCTTATTAGCTAAATTTTGTAAAAATACATAGGGACATATTTTCATTCTGTGCCATTTTTTCCATGGTTGTGTGTAGGAGAGAATGGACTCACCAACTGTTAATTAACCAGAGGTCCACACCAAATGTATAGTTCACATTTTGTCTGTAACATTAGTGTCAAGCTTAATATATGCTTCTTAATAGGACTGCTTGAAGATATCAACACAAGAATTACTATGTTTCTTCATTTTATTGTCCATTCATCTATTGTCTCTTTCATTGTTATCATAGTAATTAAAGCTCTCAGTTATTAAAGGTAAAAGGAAAATATCTACTGAAGACCACTTTAATACGTGAATTCTTTTTTTCACTAGGGGTTCTACAGATACACACAGACATTAGAGTTACGTATGTTATGTTAGTATTGATTTAGAAATTATTCCAAAAGAAAGCACTAGGGGACAAAAAAGCCAAAAAAAGCCCATATAGCAGAATAAGGAGCCCACAGTTTACACATCACCACCTCAATTCATATATATATAAAAAAACATGATTGGCTCTCAGGTGTTATTCAGAGTAGCAAGCAAGGCCTGTACCTGAGGCAGTGATGTGAAAGAAAGAAGTTTTAATTTGTATTCTTTATGGTGCCTGGGGTATCCTTGTTTAACTCCAAGATACTGAATCAGTAATAAGATGCTTGTTTTAGAAAGATATCATGTTTGCGTTTTCATAACTGACTTGTAAGAAAACAGTTTCAAAAAGGACTTTTAAACTCTAACAGTTTAATATTTAATGTTTGCTCTCTTGCACATCTCCATTTTGGGATGGAAGGTTTTTAAAGACAGGAATGTGAGCTGCTGCAGTAATTTGAAGCTTCATAGCACCTGTTAAACAGATATGTTGTTTATTAGGCCGTGATATTTACAGAAATTATGCTTGTGTCGTCAGTTTACAATTTTTCCCTCAATGAGCAGATGTTAGATCCCTATACTGATTTTCTGAGCTGTGCCAATTAAGCTCAGTATTGCAAAATTCTGTATAGGTAAATACTAGGTGTTAGCAAAGGAAGACAATTTTACATTTTCAATGAAGAACATGACACAACTTCCCAGTGCCCTCTGAGAGTGTCAGAGTGGTGATTTGGTCATTTCCCCTTATTATCAGCTTACCTGGAGTGGGAATTATCAAGGCAAAGAAGAAAGCATAAAAAGTAGGGTGTGTTTAATCAATATGCTGGTGATGCCTTTTATGCTTTCACCTCTTTTTCTTCACAGATGGCATTAGATGAGTTAACTTTTACATTATGAAGATTAGACATGGAGAGAAATTCATTTGCCATCAAAAGAGTAAGGATTTTTTAAGAAAAAAAGGATAGTGGGATGTAAGATGGAACTTTCTGGCTGATGATATCCATTTCCTTCTGCTGCTCCCATTTCAGCCCAATATAATTTGTTGTGTGTATGCTATATACTAATGACATTACTGCAGCCCCACAACTTTTGATGAATCATTGAATAGCAGATACTAAAAGAGATCTATGTACCAGGCAATCAGGCTGTGACCTTGTTCTCTAAAGTACTGATCTTGGCCCCTTTTATCTATATGCTCCTCTTGCCGTAAAATGACAAAGGAAAAGAATTGCTTGTACTCTGCTTCAGTTAAATCTAAGGAGAATAAATGCAAGTTTGTGATATATGGTACTTTATTTGTGTGTTTTCTGAATTCTGACAATGATTATTGTAAATAAGTTTCAGAAAGTGGCATTTACTCTGTTCTTTATCACAAAATTCTATTTAGAAGTTAGAAATTTAATTTATTAAATTCTAGTTAGCTTATTTTTCACTCAGTATAACTCTTCTGTTTTGTTTTTTTACCTTACAGCTGTTAATCAGTAAGATATACCGTTGCCATTTGCAAGAAATATTGGTTTTTTCATCCTTACCTGAATAAATAAATGGTTTAAAGCATCACAGTAAAACTGATGCCCACTAGTTCAGGCTGCTTGCAGAACACATGTATGTGCTCTGAGCTGTGGTATCAATCAGTCCATCAAATCAACTGCCAACCACCACAAAAATCACCTGTAGGAAAAAGGCATCCTCTTAACTGGAAACCTGATATTATTCATTACATCTCCTTACATTCACTATTCCTGACTAAAAGCTGTGAAGCACCTTGCAATGGCGTGTCTGAGTCTGATACTGACCAATAGGACCTTGATACTGCAGCTGGCATCATACAACCTGTTCATCTGCTTTCATCAAAATTTTCTTTATGAGCAGCTGGAATCTTCAGTATATTACTGTGATAGTGTTATTGCTTGACTTTCCTTCCCTTATGATGAGGTAAAGCAGAGGGAATAGGGATAAAAGCAGCTCAGGCAGGGACTGTGATACTTGAAAATATAAATATAGAGTAGGTACAGCATATGCTCTTGGGTAACCATAATGTGTGTGTACTACCACTGTAATCCTAAACAGGAGTAAGCAAATTAAATTCTACATCACAAAAGTATCCAGTTTCTCATTTTTTTGTTACACAACCCCAGATTATTTCTTCACAGTACAAACAAACAAACAAACAAACACAATAAACCAACAACAGCAAAAAAAAACAAAACTCTAAGATCCAAATCTCAAACAAAAAGTACCAGATAATCCACCCCAAAATGGTGATTTCAAAATGTTGCTAAATTTTAATGTGGTCCCCAGTCTTGGTAACATCCTTCTTATGAAAAATTGCTGTTCATTTACTCTATCAATTAAGACAGATCACAGAATATGTTTTACAGTGAAAAATGCAACTAAAAAAGTTATTATTTAATTAAAGAGATGAGGATTTTTCACATGTAAAAGCTTAAGGAAAGTGTTAATCAGATTAATTATTTGTCTAGTTAATAATTTTCATTGCTATTGATCTTATGACTGAGTAGTTTTACTTAGGTAATCACAGAGCTACCATGTGCACAGGTCCCTTGTTCAACCTGGAATTGTTTTTCCTGTTACTTCTCTGGGTCAGCCTTCTGGATGTCATATACCCTTTTCCAAATGGTCATATTTTGAATATGCATATATTGAGTGTATAGTCCGTATGCATGGGTCTGGCACATGCCAGATATATCAATTGCATACATGCTGTACCTGCTCAGGGAAGCTGCTGTTTCACGGGTGCTGAAGTTACTCCATATAGATCAGCTGAAGAGCACATACAGCTGACTCCCTGTCCCTGAGATGCAGCAGGGACATCCTCATATTTCTTTCCAAGATTTCCTGAGTGAAAGTAATGAGGTACACCGGTGAGTCTGAGAGGATATCACAGATTCCAGTAAGGAAAATGGCTGGGATGAGTATCAGCACTACTGGTTCTGTGATCCCCTTTACCATACATACCCATTATAACCACACAACAGGAAGATCTTGGGATAAGTATACCCTGCAGGCAATTCCCATTTATAGATTATTTATACTTAAATTAGATGTTGCTTATTTAATTTTAAGACCCTCCTTTTTGGTGTGAGAGGGGATCAGTGTTCATGGTCTTTTAGCATAATTTATTTTAAGAACAATGTGAAGCAAGAAACTTTATCTGCTTAACCATAAAATATTATTATGTATGATTATATAGGATTCTAGGTAGTTATAAGTTTGTGTTCAAAATCACTATAGAAATGCAGATGAAGGCAACAAGGAAATGAAATGTTCACGGGAAAAAGAGTTCCTTTTATGTAGGACAACAAAGCACTATGTGGCCTGGCTACTGTATTAATTGAAGAAAAGTCTGTCACCATTTCTCATAAATTGTGTCCTTTCACTGCCTGGTAGTCCTGGAATAGAAGCAGAAATTTTTGAATCCATGTAGCCTGAATTCAGGCCCACAGGTCCCAATTTCTTGCCTGCCTCGGTTTGCAAATCCTGAAAACTCTGTCCTTTCTTAGGCATTATTGACTATCTTTTAATGTCTGGACACACTGAGGAATTCCAAATTTGTGTTGGTTAAAAATAAAATCATAGGAACCTAAATTTGTTGGTTCAGTTTTAAATACATCTAAACACAAAGTTTTCAGATGTTAAATGAATGTGCCTCATTGCCTTCTCAAACGCCAGTCTCAGAGGACAACTGTGCAACTGTAGCAAGACTCTGATACAAGAATATTTTTATCCCTTTTTATTAATATTTGAAATATACATGTGACAGTCTTGGAAACCTGAATGTGAATTTTTGTCACACTTTTAAATGATGAGTGAAGGTATACACCTAACTTAGACTCTTGCACCTTATCAAGGAGAAAAATAAATTCCCCTCATCGCAAACAGCTTTGAATGTTTTTAAATTTTCTTTAAGTTTATTCTGACTTAATAGCCCAATAATCTTCAAAACTTACGACAGATGAAAGCAAAAGTACCAGGCTTTACAGGTAGAAAGGCAATCAGTAATGTTATTTTTATGTCTGAGTCGTGTAAACTTGATGACAGAAATAAGTAGGCAATTTCAAAAGGGCCCAAGAGTCCAAGGTCAGATTGAACTGAAGGAGGGCAATCCTAATGTTTACTGTCATTTAAATGAAATGTCTAAAGAAGAGCCTGTCACTAATATTTAAAGCCAAAATGCTCGCATGAAGAAATCTGACCTGAGACAGAAGTTCTGACCAAAATCAATATGGATAAAATTCAACCTGTATTATGAAGGATTTTCCTACCTACTGAGTGAAGCTGTAACTGAGCATTAAAGGAGTCTTCCTGAAAGGATTTTGCTAACAAGTTTATATTACTTGCCGTGTATTTTCTACATATCAATTTGCTTTAGTTATTATTATAATAGGTAGAATACTAGAATTCTAGCAGCTGCTACATCACTAGCTATCATTCCATAGCGTATAGCACTTAAAACTATAGGCCTCTAATTAATACAATATTTTGTTAATATACTGAAATTTCAACTTTATGAGGGATAACTTTTAGAGAGGTGGTAGAAGTTGTAACTTAAAGGGTTTTCACCTTTAGATTTATTACATGCAGGTAGAGACTGAGATCTAAGTCATACTTCCATACTCCACTTGGAAAACATTCCAGAATTAAGGCTTGAATATATTTTATTAGACAGTTCCATGACGCCTGAATAAATGCCTTGGAGAAATCCATGCACTTTTTTCATATGCTGTGTTAAACCTTGGGTATAAAGCACTCTATTTTCATATTGACTTTATGTGCATTTTCTTTCTTGTGTAGTAACGATCACATTCAGCCGAGGACTCTGTGTAAGCCTCTCAAACAGGAGTTCCAATTTTTCTCCTGTGGTTTCCTAGACAACTGTCAAATTCCAAATACAGTCAATGAATCTTATGTTACATGAAGTTTATTCTTTCATATTTTGTATCGACTTGTTTCTGTGGCGTAGTGAGTCTAGAAGTGTTTCAGCTGCATAGTTCTTAATGAGTCAATTAATTTCCTAAGTTTAGTTCGTTTTTCTTAAATTCATAAACAGTGTTTTCTGTTGCAAGTGCATTTTCGTAAGTTTCCCTATAAAAATTTAGGAGTACTACTTTACAAACAGAGCTTTCTATTTCTTTTATACAACAAAATCAATATTGTGATGTATTTAGATATTGCTCACTGATGTTTTATTGTAACTTCTTTAACACTTTTTCTGTGGATACTGTTATATGTGCCAGTGTTTCAACTGTCAGCACTTTTAAATTTTGAATACGCAAAGTACTAGGAATTTGTTTAATTTGGACAATTAATTTTGTGGATAACTCTGTTTCTTGTTAATCTAGAACTGGATTAACACTTTTATAATTGCTCAACACGAGATATCCATACAGCTGCCCACAATTCTGTTCATTGTATTTACCTCTAACATGGGATTTCACTTAGGTGGCACCATCACTGGCCTATTGTCCTGTGATGGTCTTCTAAGAAAATCTCCTTTTGAATAACCCCATTCCTTTATTTTCCAGTTTATCATTATATTTTAAGGGAACTGAAGAGCATGAGGATATAGTTTATAACATTTCTTTGAAGCAATATCATGTCTCAGAATTTAAACCTTTTCTAACCAATTTTAGATTAAATGCTTATGTCATATATGCAGAAGACTTCAGGAGAGAGCCTTAAATGAAAGAATCTATGTAATCTATCCATCAGGAATCACCTCTGACTAGGCCTGAGATTTTACCTATGCTTAATTCTTGGAATATGAATTAAGATAAACTGCCCTAAATAAAAATATTTTGGTCAACAAAATATCAGCCAAAATAATATTCTATCATCACTTTCAGCTACAGTAAAACTGTGTAATCTGCACCCATCCATGAAAATTTCTGGTATTGGAGTGAGAACCAAGGATATTAATTCAAGAAAAAAAACCCTAGAGGTTTGGGGTTTGTTTTTTTTTTAATTTGCTTGGAGTTTTTTTTGTTTGGTTGGGTTTTGGGTATGTTTTCTTTGTTTATTTGTTCAGTTGGTTTCCTCCTCTTTTTCTTCTTCTTGTTTTTTTAGTGTATTGCAAATTATAAAGAAAAATATATGTTAAAAACTATATGAGATTAGATATTGGTTGAAATCCTGTAATGAAATTACACTGACATAGCCTAGGTCTACTATAAATTCAGGACAAAGGACACACAATTCAGCCAGCCTGCTTCCTTCAAGTTTTGCTGTAATTACCACTTATACTTCCATGATGCATAGAGGTAAAGACAAGGTTTGGGTTATATATGAAAAAGGGTTCTCTGCCCTTTATTTTAATTCAAAATACAGATTTGTTGAAATTATCTGCTCTTCTAGTGTTATTAGTAATTCTCATATTAAAGATGAATTCCTCAACATTTTACACACTAGCAGATATTTTACAACTGGAGAGAAGTTACACTTCCTTTTTGGAAAAAAATTGTCATATGAATGTTTAGTATTAGTGATTGTTCTTTTATTAGGAACTTCTAGAATCCCTTTCATATTATTTTGAAAGTTGTGAGCAAAAGCACTTAAACATTTTGCTGTATCTGACCACGAGATCAAATCTCAGCCACAGTGCTGCTTGAGAGGCAGAATCCAGATGCACCCAATAGTCAAAGGGATGGGGAAGTCCCATCTGTACCCCCAGGGAAAGCTGCATTCAGTGTAAAATATGCATTGGTGGATAAGTATCAATGGTGGCAGAGTCATGATTCCCTGAGGTCAGTACTGGAGACACAGCTTTCAAATGTCTTCAGTGGAGCCTCTCCAGTAGTGAGTCACCACAGCAAAATGTACTGAATCAGTGCTTCGCTCAAAATGACCGGGGAACTGAAAGAATTTGTTCTTAGCCATCACTGGGATGAGTTTATGTTACATTATTAAACAATGGAAGTCTAATTATGTTACCACTTATTGTATATTTGGGAAAATACAATTCTAGATTGATAGGAAATAGTACTAAGCAAATTCTAGGTTAGTTTTTGAAACACATTCTCTGTACTTGAAGTATTTGGAGATCCTCTTTCTTTAAGAGTAAGAGAAGCAGTGGTCTAAGAGAAAGCTTTCACTTTTTGTTTTCCCACCTTTTGTGTTTTCTCTGACCTGATCTGTGTCTACTCAGATTTTCTTTATTTTATCTACAGAGTTTCTACTGTGGCTGTTCATTCTCACTGTATTTGGAGAAAAGTATTATTAAGAGCTGCTTTGGCAAGAGCAGAGACCTAAAAGAGAGGGATGTCTTCTTTTCTTCTCTAGGAGTAAAAGCAAAATAACAACATAAAACAGTAAAAAAAATAAATAAAAAATAAAAAAGCCAGAAATATATCTAGATGAGATATCCAAATGAGAATAAATATCTCAAAGACTGCTCATCTGAATCTCAATGGCTGAAGACTAATATGTGTCAGATGTAAGTAGACTATTTAAATTTAAAGAACTGGATACCCAGATTATTAAAGACTGAGGAAGACATGGCCAACTTTTGGCCAGCTCTTGTAATGATGCAAGTAATATATACTGAAGTACCTGAAGAATATTGTGTTTTTATGATGTTATATTCCTTGGCAGAGAAGAAAAATTCTGTTGCACAAAGAAAAGCATTAGTACCAAAAATCTCTATGATAGATAACTTGAAGAAGTACCCATATGTTCATGCAAATATAGAGTTAATTAGCTTCCATGCCTGCTTAAGGACAGCAGATCCGTTGGGATTAATGATACACTGTTCAGTTCCCCAAATGACAGGTGAGAACACTTCTGTTAGTCTGGGAATTACTGTCTACCATGTCTTACCCCATGTCTACTGAAGGCTGTACTAGTGATGCAGTCATTCCAACAAGACCCATTTTTCCCTTTTAGTGAAAGCAAGCAGGTAAAAGATGAGGCGGAGTCTTTGAAAAGCACACTTAAAGAATATTCTTAAATGTATTTTTGTTCTGTACTAGATTTTATGAAATAACTAATTTTCAATTGTTTTTCTTATTTCTCACTGCTCCTAGGTTGGAAAAATATGTCTATGTGGATATGTAGACTTACCCTTGTCTACTGAAATTAATTTTTGATAAGCTTTGGACACAGGAACAAAGAATGAGAGAGGCTTGAAGGAACTGCAGTCTTGAAGAAGGTTCAGGTCTCGAGGAGAAGCCTTCCTTACCAATTTATTTTCTGCTAGAAATGCAGTCTTTTTCTTTTCACATTAGCAAAAGATGCAGAGCTTAAATTCTGAGATTTGGCATTTCTTAGAAAAATAAAGGTAAGACTGTCTTTTCTTCTCAGCCAGAAATAATGTTTCACTGCAAAAGATGGCTAGTTGATATTCTGCTACATATCTTCACTAAAATACCAGTGAAAAAATGACAAAAACACTTTTATGAGGTCCAGCTGTAGAAATCTGTGTTACTTATAGTGGAGCTACTTTTCTTTAGAATGTAAGGAACTCTTATATTGGAAGGTATTTACAAGATGTTGATTAGAGTACAGTATTCCAATGAGGTTGATGGACTGAGAAAGAGACCCTTCCTCTTCCTCTTAAATTGCATATGGTCTTCATTTGTCCTTCTTTAGGTTTCTCCAGTACTTCAAGTGTTGACACTTGATCTCTTTTCCCCCATTCTCAGAGGCAACTCATGGTGTTAATGAAAATACAAGGCAGGCTAACTTTTAAAGAATTCCTGGAGGTTTTGGTCAATTTTATCTATAAGATTGTCGTGGTTGGGTCAGATAATTTATTTTGGGAGTTCTACAACTTGCAGGTAGGTATCTGAGGAATTCAGGTTTATCCCTTTACATAATTGAATTTTTGATTACTAAGAACTAAAATAAAAAATAAGAACAAATTAATTTGAAAGTAAATGTTGGAGAGAGGTCAAAGGAAGGAAAGGGGTGACTGGAATGGCAATGGGCACAAACAGACAAATAAGCGAGGGAAAGGCTATCCTTAGCAATGTCTGGTGAGAGGGAGTAGGGTCCAACAATATTTTCCCAAGAAGCAGCTTCTGGATCTTTCAGACAGGTCTGAAATTGCTTCCAGTCTGTAATCTAATCTGTTTTGAGTGTTTTCCCATCTGCCTAGTCTTTCACCAATCAGACTGAACCTCATGTAATGTATTCTACACAGATTTCCAAAGTCTGATATTGTTCTCTTTTGCTGAGGTTGAGGTTTTTAAGGTTTAGTTAATGTACTTTCACACCTAATTTCAAGTCATCAGTGAGAACATGAAATAAAATTTCATGCAATACCCCTGAAGCACCTGAAGCTTTTACTATATTTACTGTTCTTTGGCCAGGTTTCAGCCTATGTGAGTTACCAGTTCACATTCAGCCACTTATTTTAAATCACTGCATTCTAAATCATTTTAAAGCAAGTTTATATTAAGGAATATTATTTCTGTGACATGCCCTTATTAGTTGTATATAAGTTGTATATAAATATAAGTATTTTCATCTTCTGGGATTTATTAATTTTATTAATAAACACCTGGTGGTGATTTCATTATTTTTATTTTGAATTGTTATGTAACACTAATGCTTATAGGCTACTGAGGCTGACTGTACAAATACAGGCAAAATACAAAACAGAAATACAGTCATTGCTACAGATAAATTATAGTCTTAAAAAAGGACACAATGTATCAATAGTAAATGTTAAATTTAGTGGAAAAAAGGAAAATAAATCCTATGCATTCATCGGGGGGACCAATAATAACAGATTGTCAAAGTTTAAATTACTAGATTACAGTTTAAAGAGGCAGGTTCTGACCAGGTGCTAAGTTTTGGAGGCTGTTTTCACCTTTGAGGAAATCACTCCTTTCCTTGAAATACCTGTTTTTATGAAACCAACTTTCATGCATTCCTTGCCTTAGGACCAAAGGACAATTTTAACTGAATGTCTCTTTAGATATCTCAAAGAAATCTGCATTGCATTGCATTTACCACTGTGAACTACAGCAGTGGCATTTTGAGTCTCTTTTGATCTTTTTGTAATTCTGCTTTTTTACTAGAATGTTTTAAAGGAGTAAAAAATAGGGTAAATATGCCAGGATAAATGGCAAACGATGGTAAATGTCGATTTAAAAGATTGAAAAGATAATGATCTGTAACTTAAAAAATATATATTTCAGACCACACTTTTCTTCATGAAATTATTCTCTGTGCATAAAAGCCATGAGAACTGTCAATAAAAATATTTCATTTTAGTTCTTCACAAGAAACTAATACTTACAAATCCTTTTCTTTCTAGAACAAATTGAAGGCAGCATTTCCTGATTTGGAATTTGATTGAAGCACAGTAACTTAAATGTAACTTACCTTCTCTTTCAGAAAACCAATACCTGAATTTTGCAAAGCAACTTCCCAAACACTAAGAGCAGGAGCTAGGATGACTCATTTTTTCAGACTGTCCCAGGATATGTTCTCTTGTATCTCTCCTTGTAGGGACAGTAAGAGCTTGAATTGATGTATTTTTCTGATATCAGCACAGAAGAGCTACACTTTTTATTTCTAAACTGCAGAAAGTAATCTCTAGCTAATGCTGAGGTGGTGCCACCCTGTTGTTTCTGTCTGCCCTGCTGTGGGAGAACCACTTTTTGATTTGGACAAATAGTTTTACTTCCATTGAGGCAGCTGGTCTTACTAACACTAGCAATTTAGAGGGAGGTTTTTAATCCAGGTTTTAGCATCTCAGAGGTTGTTGCAGGGTTTGGCATAGGGGAAGACACTAGTTCCAAGTTACAGCTTCTCAAATAAAAGATTAGCATAAGAAAATTAGGATAGCTTGTCATTTCACATATTCCCTTTGCTATCCGAATACTTACTTCAACCCTAATCAACTGTTTCAGTTCTAATGGAATGAAAATTTCAGTAGTCAGCTTTTTCAAGGTTTTCGCAGGCAGTACTACCTGGTACTTATGCTGGTACTTTCACTTTTACCATTTGCCCTATTTAAGATATCATAAAAATAGATACCTTCAGGCCATTTCTTCTGGCTTTTTCAGAGATACAGGAAAATTAATTTGACATTGTTAGCAAAGATATTTTACTTACTTTCTGACTCATCTTCTGTAAATGATGAGAAGATTATTATATTAAAAATAAAATTTAACAAGTTATCTGTGGACATAATATAACTAGCTGAAATATGTGTAAAATTAAAAACATATAGATACTGTTTATTGCTCAGTCTTATTATTTAAAGGTAGGGACTGAAGTAAAACTGGAGAAGAATTCAAAAAATGCAGTGCTCAATTATAACTAAATGGCAAAAACATGTCTTTAATAAATGGGAACTTAATTTTCTAATGCAATGTATTAAATTATAGAGCATTACATATATGATATATAGGCTAGAATTTTATTTCAAATACGTGAAACTCTCTTTGCTGAGCAGCAGAAGGTACAGAGGGGCCTGGACCACATGTAATTTTGAGACTCCTTCTTTAAAGACTGTTTTCAATGACAATTATTCCAAACTATTAGATATACAGAATGTCTGAATTCTGCCTAATATCTTTCATATCCTGGCAGTTTAGTGATCAGATAACAAGCGATTTTAAAACCAGTGAAGGAAGAAGAGGAAAGCTATTACTAACAAATGAGCTGTTCATGATTCAAGGATTGCTAAGAGCTTGTTCAGGGCTAAGTACAGGCAGCAACAAAACTTTTGTTTCATTGATCTATTAAATTAAGGCATGTTTAGCAACAGTAATCAGATACAAATTTCTGTGTTATTCTGTTAAGCTTTGTAAACTAAATGAAAATGCTTGGGGCATATTTAGTGTAGGAAAAACCTTCTTGTGTAATAGCAACAGCAAAGACAAGATATAATTGCACTAGACAGTAATGGAGGCAGGTCTCAAGTAATGTTTCCAACTTGTCAAGATAACTTTTTTAGGGCATGTTTTTTTCCCTGAGAAATACAGTGAATCCTTAAGTCTGACAATTCTTTCACCAGTAAGTCACTGGCTCCTTTGTGGATTTCTAGCAATACAAATACATATCTTTTAAATGAAGACAATTCATTTTGCTATAGCATTCATAGCTGTAACTGTTAATGGATGAAAAGCAACCTAAATAAATGCACTGAACTATAAAGACAAGGCAGACACACCGATGACTTGATTTAGATGCATCTTTTGAGACTAGTTTCATAGAAAAGGCACCTAGGGTGACAAGTTGAATCACAGACCTGTAAAATGGGGAATAAAGAAATAAATTATTCAGAAAGACCAAAGAGAAACCTCAGACATCTTCTTAGTTCATTAATCCTGCATGAGCAAAAGTAGTAATCAAAGGGCTGTATCCAGAAAATGAGTATGCTTTTAATTCTAAAAAGAAGGGACAAGTTTAAGTTTAGGATCTTTATAATTGGGAGCAACATTAATTAAAAAAATGGATTAGCAAAGGCATCATCTTGAACAAAGAAAAAATTAGTAGCAGAAATTTCAGCATAGAAGCCTGTGATAAGGTTGCCTGCTGGAGACTCTGGCTGACTTTAAAATTTATTTTTCCTTTTATACTGCATCTGTGTCTCCAGCCACTCCAAGGTCTCTGTCATTCTGCACATTACATTAACTCATAGTTCTCCAGGATACTCCTTTAGAGAAATTTTCTTCTTTGTGTCTGCTGTACAATGTGTTTTAATTCTGAATTTATGGTCAGGTATCCTAGTTCTGGTCTTGTATTACTTCTCGACTTGGTCCTATGATCTGCTGACTAAATTATTTCAGTGACCTCAGTGCTGATGATACACACTGATGCTGTGCTGTGAACCCACTCCAGAGACAGACTTGAGGTGGTACAGGAGCATGAGTCTTTACCGTGCCATTGGATTGGTAATTCAGATTTAGGAATCTGAGTACTCAGATTTAGGAATCTGAGGAGTATGCTGTTTCATTTCTTTCCTCCTTTTTCTTTGTCTAGGTTTTTCAAGCACTTTTTAACATCCCCTTCTGCCTTCACATATCTTATTTCATAAGATCATTGCTGTAGCATTTTGTGTGTCTCTGCATGTGTGTATTTCTACAAACTGCTTGAGACAGACAAGGAGCTTTAGGAGAAGGACTATTGAACGAGTGCAAATGAGCAGAGTATTATGTCTTAAATTTAGATGTGGCATCTCCAGGATACAGATGTTGCACATTCATGAAATAATGTAGCAAAGGTTACATGGCTTCATGTAACAGAAAACATAATTAAAGCTCATTAGTTAAGCATTGAAACTCACTCTTGAAATTGGTTCTCATAATTAAAATTTTTGCATTTTTTCATGCCATAAACTCTTGCAAAGTAGACACCAAGTAAGGCTTTCATTTCTTCCCTGGTGGCAGCACTGTTTAACCATATCTGCCTTCATTTTGCCATTCTCTCCCTCCAGCTATTCAAATTTCTCAACTGTGCTGTACAGTACATCACTTTAAATAACTGATCCTGCTGCAGGACTAGGAAGAGAGAAAAATAACACTGCTTTCAGTTGATGCACTGCAGGACTTCATAAAGAGATCTTCTGTACAGTAGAGAGTTCAAGGCAGAGAGCAGGAAAAAAGCAGCATCATCCACCACTGGTACTAAAGACATTCAGAGAGAACCAGAGTCTTAGATTTTGGACTAGTTTCAGTCTGAAATAATACTATGATACTTGTCTTGAAAAGAATCAGAAGCAGCATCTTTTCCCACATAGCCTTGATTGTACATGCTGTTTCCTTTTACTTAAGAGGCCTGTGGTTTTGATTCACAGCTGATGCTCAATAAACACAACCTAAGCTGCTCTGGTATCTAATATTAGCCTTCACCACAGTTAAGTGTCAGTAAGAAAGAATTATGCTTGTTCCTCCCATAATTTAGTTGCTGTAATTTAAGCAGCACAGTCATGTGGAATATTTTAGTTTAATGAAAGTATTGATGTTTGGAAAGTTGTATTACAGATGTTTGAGAAAATATGGAAAGATAAAATCTATTAAGTGGTTGAATGTAATATTTCCAACAGTGCCTCACAGAATATACACTTATACTTGCTGTTAAAAAAAAAAAAAGCTGGACTGTTAAAACACTTGTGTCAGCAATTGCTCTAACTGGGAGTGTCCAAGGACACAGGCAAAGCATTATCTGTGGGCAGAAATAGTGTCTTTTTCTGGATCAGTAGAAAAAAGCTGAAAAATAATTTATAAAATATCTAAATAAATTCTAAACAGTTGCTTTTAACTGCCATTCAGCTTTGAAATATGCTGCTTCTATTTCTATTTAAGCCTGGAAAGAGTTTCTGACCAAATGTTGGGATTTTTCCTATTTGTACAATCTAACTTGACTAAATTACTTAATTTTCTTTTATAGGTCATTCTTATGCAAGAAGCTAAAAGTAATTAAATTTGCAGGATGAAAACATGGCACAGGCACTGCTGGTACCACCTGGACCTGAAAGCTTCCGCTATTTTACTAGAGATTCTCTCGCAGCTATTGAAAAGCGTTCTGCAGAAGAAAAAGCTAAAAAGCCCAAGCAAGAACATACAGATGATGATGATGAAAATGGTCCAAAACCAAACAGTGACTTGGAGGCAGGAAAGACACTGCCATTTATTTATGGTGACATACCTCCAGGAATGGTATCTGAACCTTTGGAAGACCTGGACCCATATTATATCAATAAAAAAGTGAGTGAATTATGGTTTGCACAAAATAGAATATAACTTTATACACTAGAAAAGTTTAATCACAAAATGTGGTTGGAACTATCAATCTCCTGAATATCCAGAATCATCCTTTTATTTAATGGCACTGATTTATGCTCTTCCATATTGTGACCGCTTCAATTCTGTTGAGTTACTTACTATTTACTTCATTGTAAGGAAGATGTGTCTTCCTTGATCTTGCCTGAACTTGAGCACAGAATGATTTTACTTGATGTCAATATAATACTAAGACTGGATATGACAAAAGAGAAGTTCCAAGCATGGTTTTGCAATGGAAATAGTTGTACATAGCAAGGTAGCATCCGCTCAAGTTAGTGAAATAGAGAACTGTAACCATATTCTTTGTTTCTATATATAGCTATATATCATATGCAAATATACATATGAAATACATGTGTCTCTATATATGTAGCATATAAAGACTGTAAATGTTGGCTCATATGAAAATACCATAATGCAAACTATTGCTTGAGGTGCTTGGGTTTGCTATGATAGATCTCTACAGGAGAGCTGTCAATTAGAACTCTCTGGTGGACCATGGAAAAGCTTATTTTTGAGGAAGGAATCAAAAAAAGACGTTTTTAGTGTTCTGAAGAGTTTTCATACAGAAAGACCAGAGCAGAGTTGTGAAATAAAAGCAATGTACTAAGTTACATGTGTGGGGCTGTAGCACAACAGGACCATTAGTAGCAAAACTGTGCTCTGTGAAGAATGCAAACTCCTAAAAGAGATGCATTTTCCCTTCTTATATGCACAGTCATACACAGTCCTCCTTTTCACGTGATCCCCAAGTCAGGGACATGGAGATAGAAAAGGTAGCTGAGACAGATCCATTCAAGTAAAAAGTTTGACTTTTTAAAAGTCAGGGTCTTCAGCAGTGTGTATGGGTTTTGGTCTTGTAGCAATGATGCATATAATTGGAAGCAGACTGGTGTTATTTGAGTTAGGAGAAAGACAAGGGAAAAACAAGTACATTTCCATAGCTAGGATTAATTGTAGACTGTTTTAAAATCCTCCAGGGTCTGAAATAGTCCAGCCTGGGAACAGGTAAAGTACATTAGGTCCTGCACTGATTAGTGAAAGTACAGGTGACAGTAAGAGACAGTTTTCCTCTATATTCTTGTTTATTTCTCTGTGCTTCTTTAGCAGCATCAAGATATTCTCTCAGTTTCTGATAGACCTCAAAGCGTTGTGGGTAAGGAGAGTGAAGGAAGATGAAGAGGTGGATAACACCCCTTAATTAAAAATTGGAGAAGGTGTTATATGGAGAAGTACTTGGGACTATCTTTTCCCATCTCTTTGAAACAGGAAAAGAACTGGACACAGTTACTCTGTTGATGGCTTGAAGCATTCCAGGCTGCCATCAAGAGAAGAAACTTGATGCTTAGCCACTATAAAAAAATCAAGGCATAAAATACTTTAAACTCCAAAGTAATGTGGTTTGCTAGGAAAAAATCATGCAATACTTTTTGTGGCTAAATCTGTGGTTGTATTTGTTTGTAAAATGGGATTAAAAATTAGAGCCTTGGTAATGGGAACAGAAAATAAAGCAGAATATTATGTAATTGCATAACTTAACAGTTGCCAAAACTAAATCAACAATGCTGTAGATAATACAAGTATGTACATCATTAAGGAAATGTAAAGAAATTAAAGCTCAAAGAAGTAGCATTGTCAAGGGTTATTTAAATTTATATGGATTGGATACAGTTCCATGCAAGTTCTTACTTACAATATAATTGTCAGTACTAAGCCCTTTTGTGGCCTAGATCCAAAACTTCAGGAATAAAGTTGCATAAATAAGTTCACGGATAAAGTTTTCTGAATAAGTGAAGTTTCAGAAATACTGAGAAGTTCTGAAATATTGTTTCTAACCTCCATTGATTAGAAAAAGTAGTCAGATTTTTTGGAACAAAAGTGTAAAAGCTTACATTAATGATGGATTTCTTGGTATATGAGAGCAATTAGTAAACTGTAGGATCTTTAGTCACAGATGACATCTGTGTTTATATTACCTAGCAGTATAATTATGCTCAGTGGAAAACAAATGGACATCTTAAATCATGGACTAGAATTAGTCATCCCTCCTCTGGTGTATAGCAGAAACTACCCTTAATCATTGACTTGTCAGCGCAGAGGAAATCATGTGAATTTAGTCTGTCTTCAGGCTCAGCTGCAGCAGTGACCTTGGGACAGGCAACATCTTTCTAGCATTTCCAGATGGGTGAAGGACTGTAGGGCAGGAAGAAATCCCAAGGAGTGTTTGTCCGTTCTCTGCCACCCTCAGTGTTAGCTTGATGTTATTCTGTGAACAGGCACCTGCAACACTCCTTTACCCACCGTGGAGAGGTTTACTTTCCTTGCCTTGGATGACTGTCCAAATAGGCAGTAAAGGCCACAGAGAGGGCAGAATTTTTCTGATCACAGCCAAGTTTTTACAGAGAATGGAAATCAACATGGAGAACAGTGATACTATATAGCTCTGCAGAGAATGTGACAAAGAGTCTATTATGTTAACACAAAGCAGAGCCATTACCATCGACAAAGAGCAAAAGGAATGAAGAATAGTTATGTCCTGAAGAAATTTCAAGCAGCACCAAAGATGCAAGTAAACCTCATTCACAGACAAATACACTTAGGCAATGACTGCCCACAGAAACATAATAAACTGGACACAAACCATAGGTTTATCAGACTAAATTTTAAAGGATAATCACTAGTTAAATTTTCTACTCACATATAGGGAAAGTAAGAGCATATTGTTAACAAGAAAACCAGCAATATTTTTTTATAAAATATTTGTTGTGATAGGATGCCAAATTCTGGTGTATGTTTGCCTCACATTGCTGAGAACTACGTTAGCTGGCAATATATTAATAATTTTAATTTTTTCACAGATATATGTTTTAGAAGAGGCATATAACTGCTATTGGTAGTATTTAAAACAGAAAATGAAAGCAAAATTATTTTTAAATTGTGGTTTATTCTGTAATGACAATTTCTCCTTGTCACTATATATATGGTGCATATAATTCTGTCAAGTGTTTGTTCCAAATACAAACTGGCATTTAGAATTGTCCTTTTGCTATTTTGGTTTTTTTTGTGTTTGCTCACAAGGTGGAATGTATTTGATAAATTTGAAGCTCTCACTTTAATCAAAGACTTCATAAGAAATAAAATTGAAATATTTTAGTGGCAAAATCATGCATTTTGCTTTTATTGATAAACTGCCATTGTTTTTTGTAATTTTCACCAATTTTATTGATATCATAATTCAGTCCACATGCTGGCAAATTTGGCAAATTGGAGAATTGGCTGTGGAAGGCTTACACCGTTGTATTCATAGAAATCAGTTATTTTCCCACCACAGGTAGACGGTAGAATGGAACTTCTACCTCTCAGGTGGAGAATGGAAACATTTAGTAGGAGGTGAAGATATATATGTAATCAACACTGTATTTTAATTTTGTGTTTCTTTTTTGCAGACTTTCATAGTATTGAATAAGGGAAAAGCAATTTTCCGATTCAGTGCCACATCTGCCTTGTATATTTTAACTCCTTTTAATCCCATCAGAAAAATTGCTATCAAGATTTTGGTACATTCATATCCTTTTTTCTTAATGTTGATTTAAGTGCTGCTATTTAAAAATACTTAATGACTGAAATAATACTTTTCATTGTCTACACAATTTGTGTAGACACAAATTGTGTCTATGGGAGTGAACTATGCTAAATAAATATATGTTGCTCACGCTTTGAAAAAGGAGCAATATCACATGTGAATTGAAGTATGATCTTCATCCCTGCTGAGAGAATTCTCTACTGAGCCACCTAAATCTGCCAGAGTTTAAATATCAGGCTTTATATCTAAAAGGAGACCTGATCCCATACTAAGCCCTGCAGCTAAGGCCACATTAGTAACAAACCATTGCACTTGAACATATCTAAGGTCACACTTTTACCAAGACCAGTAGTACTATTCATGAACTAGACTCACTTAGCAAGGACAAAAGAGCATGGGTAAAGAGCAGCTTTTTCAGCATTGTGTTTTCAGCATTGGGATAGGTGTCCTATAAAAGATTTGGGATAAAGGAGAGTGTTTTCAAATATATTTCAGTCATGTTCAAAGAAAAACTTGAGCCTGAAGAACCATGCACTAGAGATCTTTTAGAACGATCCACCCGTATTAAAAGAGTAATTACATTTCATAGTCATTTCATGATTTACAGTTAAAGATATATTTAAACTTAATTTAAAACCTAAACCTGCCATAATTACAAAAGTATTGCCTTTTTTCACAAAAGTGCACCATAATATCCCAGATGGCACACCATTTAAAATATATAAAATTATGTGCAAAGCTTCATTTTTAGGCTTTGATTAGAGTGTCATGTTATTTGTTCACATTTGTAAACACTTAACATTTTTAAGTTATTTCAGTGTTACAAAGCTGTCCTACTTTTTTGACTTATGTGCCTTAACTCTAACCTACATTATTCAGCATGCTTATAATGTGCACTATTTTGACCAACTGTGTATTTATGACCATGAGTAACCCTCCAGACTGGACAAAGAATGTAGAGTAAGTTAAACATTTTTACTTTATTTTTATGTCTTTGTTTTTGTGTGACTCCTAACAAGAAGCATTTATAAAAATGTGAATGCCAGAATGGGCTTGTCCAGAGTCAGGAAGAATCAGATTCCATGAGCTCATCAACATCTTTCCCATTTTCTCCTGAATAACTTAAATGATATAAGAGTAACACCATGTTTGTAAAAATTATGCCTGAGGAATACCTGAACTTCTGCTGTGTAGCACAAACAGGAGCTCTTGTCCTTGAATATTCTGAGCTGTAAATCAGACAAGGAGTTCCAGATGGGCATGTAAAACTGTGCATGTAAAATTGTTGCCATACCTTGCTTGAGTATCCATGATCTCATCACAGTGGGTCTTTTTTCGTGCCTTACTTATTTGACCTCTTAAGTGCCTGCCACAACAAGGACAAACAACATGCAAACCACAAGAAACTCAAACTGCCGAGGAAAGGGACTTACCTATGAAAGAGTAACAAAGAACTGACCTACATAAGGAGTATTTTTCTTGTTCATGGTTAAAAATGCATGTTTATTCTTTAACAAAATACAGATCCATGTTTTTCTCAGAAAACCGTAGAATCATAAAATGGTTTGGGTTGGAAGGGATCTTCACGCTCATCCAATTCCAACCCCCTGACATGCATGGACACCTTCCACTAGGTCATGTTACTCAAAGCCCTTTATGTTTTTATTTGAAATGATACTACTCATGAAAAACCTGCTTCTGGTCACTTGCTGCTTCCTTCATTCCCTCCTTTTCTCAAAAAGCCATTACTGATATTTATTTATTTCTCTGCTTTAATGAACCTTACACTGAACTCTGTTTAGAAACAGCTACCATTAACCCATTCCCAGTTAACAGTGACAATGGTTTGTTAGAGTTGTTGAGAGTCTGAAAGGAGAGCAGTAGTGTCTGGAGGCAGAGTTCCTTTTTTCTGGAGGTCCACCAGAGATCCATGTGGGTCTCAGGAAGTGTCTGTATTATGCTGGTTATAACTATTCTATGTTGTTAAATCAATGGCTGTTCCCACATCAGGTAAGCCTGTAATCATGCTCCCTATCTTTGAGAATTACAGTCTGGGCTTGCTTTCTTATATTTGATGATTATGTATGAAATAAACATGTAATACAGGCATTAGTATAGTTATTATCCAGAACTGATTTTTACAAAACTCTCTGATTTAGACATAAAAAAACAATTCTTCAGTTTTTGTAACACTTAGACATTTACCTGATTTATGAATGCAAGCAAAGAGGCAACCCTGTGAGTACTAAAGAATGTACATATAAATATCAAGGTCTAAAATGTATCCATAAATCCTAGAGTCAGAAATTATTTGTAAGCACAAGAACTGAGATTAAATTAACCTTTTAGAAAATGAGTAGCATATATATCAGGTTCAAATTTCAACAAAGGCTGAACAGGAACTACAATATTTAGGGCAAATGAAGTTAATAATTTACTCCTTTTACCTCTAAATACTTTTTCTTTTAAGTCATCTTTGCTAAAGCATGGAACTGTCTGTAAGTATGTAAAAATCCATTATTCCTACTCTGATGATTTTCAGGTACACTTTCACTGGAATTTATACCTTTGAATCACTTATCAAAATTCTTGCAAGGGGCTTCTGCTTGGAAGGTTTTACTTTTCTGCGAGACCCATGGAACTGGCTTGACTTCAGTGTCATTTTAATGGCGTAAGTGGTCCAAGAACTTTTTAAGCTTTTAGGGCATGAAATTAGTGGTAAATATTAATATAATAAATGCATTTATTTAAACATATTTAATTTTTGCAACCTTTGAAGTTTAGACACTGTATCACACATTTAAGTATTCATAAATCAAAGAAAAATACGACAGAAGCCAAAATGGAGTGTCAGCCATAGTGTAATTACCGCTGAAGGACACTAATTTCATGTCCTACATTTTTCTGCTCACCAGAAATGAAGCCATCCCTTTGACTTCATGTTACTGTCCCATTACGAGCTAATTACTTTAACTAGATGTTCCAATACAAATCAGTGAGTTTCACTTCAATGACATTTAAGCAAAATTGATGAAAACAATTATTAAAGCGAAATGTACTGAAGAGACAGGTAAATTTTGAAGAATGATTGCTAGTATTGCCACAGAGGTTTTGAAGACCCACATAATTAGTATAAGCTCTGCCTCAATTCTGAATAACTGTGATTTAATCCTACAGGTATGTAACAGAATTTGTAAACCTAGGCAATGTTTCAGCTCTTCGAACTTTCAGAGTATTGAGAGCTTTGAAAACTATTTCTGTAATTCCAGGTAAGAAGTAGTTGGTGTAAGGTGTTAGGCCCCTCGTATCTCCAACTGTTATTTGTGTGCTGTCATTGTGTTTGTGTGTGAACTCCCCTATTACAGATATGTGACAGAGTTTGTGGACCTGGGCAATGTCTCAGCGTTGAGAACATTCAGAGTTCTCCGAGCTTTGAAAACAATATCAGTCATCCCAGGTGAGAGCGAGGTTAAACACCGAGGCTGACTTTCGTTCCATTGAATTCACTTCCTTTGAGCATAAGTCCTGCTGTTTGCTGCTCATGTTGCCAAAAAAAAATTAAGTTAATAAAAAGGCATGGATCATTAACCTAGTTTATGATTCTTTGCCTTTTCAGCATTAGCTTCTTTTATTTTGCAAAATCAGCCTTTGAGTTTAACAGTCTTGCATGAAACATAGAATATAAAGCCTATGGGTTATTTTGCTTTGTTTTTCTGCATTTTATTGTGACAAACTGCCTCTACATTACAAAAGCTTAGTGCTATGGCTTTCTTGGTTTTGAAATTTTTTCTTTTTTTTACAACTTAAAATTGGCATTAGTCTTAAAAATAAGCAAGTAACAACAAATAAAGAAGACAAACAAACAAGAAAATAAATAACGCACAGGAAAATTTATCAAATGCAAATAATTTTTTTTCATTCAAAATTACTAGCAATTCTATCTCATGCTGCTTCACACTGTTGTGAAGTCATGTTTAGAATTAACTGGAAACTGAATTATTGGCAGAATATTTAGTGCAGAGAAAAATTAGGAAATGCAATCAAAGCTGTACTAGGAAAGCATGATTGATAAAGTTTCCTGCCTGAGAATATGATATGTTCGATTTATTGGAATATATGTACATTTCATACTCATAAAAAGGAATCTTTTTCTTTTATTCATCTTCACAAGCTCTGAGGCTGCTCATGAAGCTTTACCTTTCAAGGAAAAAAAACCTTTTTAAGTGTCTGCATGGCCTCTTAATTATATGGGAAGGGCAAAGATACTCCTTGATATTTCCATGGATCTTTTCCCTTTGCAGGCCTGAAGACTATAGTGGGAGCCCTGATTCAGTCTGTGAAGAAGCTCTCGGATGTGATGATCCTGACTGTGTTTTGTCTGAGTGTATTTGCACTGATAGGGCTGCAGCTGTTCATGGGCAACCTGAGGAATAAATGCCTGCAGTGGCCTCCAGACAATTCTACTTTTGAGATAAACATTATTTCCTACTTTAACAGCACAATGAATGAAAATGGTACATTTGTTAACATGACAGTGAGCACGTTTAACTGGAAGGATTACATTGAGGATGAAAGTAAGAATGTCTGGTATAACTATTTTAATATATTTGTGGCTAAAATATGTAATTATTTATGACCAAAGAACATTGAGGGGTTTATATTTCTGTCTTATGTAGAACTGCTTACAGTCACTGATATACAAAGATTAAATACATACAATAAAAAATACAAGAACCAGAAAGGTTCCTAAACAAGCTACAAAGTGATTAGTAACTAGCCACTATATTTTAACATAATTTAAGTTTTTTTTACTTTGTAGAACTTTCATGTTTATGTAATCTATTCATATGTATTTCCAATGCTTTCTACACAGCTCATTTTTACATTTTGGAAGGACAAAGAGATGCCCTACTTTGTGGTAATAGCTCTGATGCAGGGTAAGACCCTTTCAAAAGTTCTCTGTTATGCTCTGTAGAAAAGGAAGTAACATAAGATTTTGTTACAACTCCATATTTAGCAGGGTTACAGAACTTAAGGAATTTTGCAACGAAGTGAGAATTTCTTACTGGAGTCAAAATGTTTTACCCTCTGGCTAAACAAAATACTAATTAATAGCCTTTTTCCTGCTTGATTGGAAAATGAAGTTGGTTTTATTGATAAGATCTGAAATTTTTTAAATCTCATTTGGTGATTTACTGATTGAAGAAAGTAGGCAGAAACAGAAGTTAAAAGTAAGAAAGAGAACATGGAGAATATTAAGAAAGCATCAGTGACTTCACAGTTCAAGACTGTGTCTGTTTTTTCAAGCCTAACCCTTTCAGTTCTGGTGAATTCTGTCATTTACATGTGCCAAATTATAAGCCTAGAATTGTTAGCTGAACTTGGATTGACTGGAAGCAGTGAAGAGATTTACTAAATATATATATATATCAGCAGTATGTGGGAAATCCCTAATACTACAATTGGATTTACCTTTTAATATTATTTATTCTGTCTGCAAACTTAACATCATTTTAGCAGTTATTTCTGCCAGGAAATAATTACTTTGGAATAAAGATTCTATTTGCAAAATGTAATTGTGGAGAATTTTAATATTTAGGTCATTTCAACCAGTGAGTGGATGAAAAGGATATCTTTAATTTACTATATTATTAGTTAAATTCTTGTGATTTATTTTTATGACTTAATTTAATTGTAATTTATGGATTTTCTGTTGAAAAATAATGCACATTCTTTCAAAAGATAATACATATTTTCTAGAAGGGAATAAAAATTATGACTAAGTGCCTCCTATTTGATTTTCACATAGGCAATGCCCAGAAGGATATATATGTGTGAAAGCTGGCAGAAACCCCAACTATGGCTACACAAGTTTTGACACCTTCAGCTGGGCTTTCTTGTCGCTGTTTCGGCTAATGACTCAGGACTTCTGGGAAAACCTCTATCAGCTGGTAAGAAATTATTATGATATAAATAATAAACTGTTGGCAATTTCCAAAATTACATAAATAAGCTTATTTTTGTATGAACTGAGATAGATAGGTTGTGGAATAATATATAGATATGCTTTCTACTCCCTAGACACTACGTGCTGCTGGGAAGACATACATGATATTTTTTGTTCTGGTGATTTTTCTGGGCTCTTTCTATCTGATAAACCTGATCCTGGCTGTGGTTGCCATGGCCTACGAAGAACAGAATCAAGCAACAATGGAAGAAGCAGAGCAGAAAGAAGCAGAATTTCAGCAGATGCTGGAACAACTGAAGAAGCAACAAGAAGAAGCTCAGGTAATGAAGGAAGCTGGACTTTCTGAACAACCTTGCTCTTGAGGCAAGGAAAAAAACCTTTTATGATTAAGAACATGAACAAATTGTGCAATAAATTACAGAAAATAAAAGGTCTTGTTTATCATGCAAGTTATAAAAGTGGAAATGGCCAATGAAAACCAGGAACTAACCAAATAGTTAAGAAAGCAAGCTAATGGTACAGAAAAGAATTTTACTTCATTCACCAGAAGACTGGAAAAGTAAAATGTTTGTCATAAGAGTGCTCTAGAAACCTGACTTTAAGTAGTCATAAATTATGGTGCTTTTAGGTTACAGATTGTATAAATAGAATGAACAAAGCTAGTGATGTTACTTCTGGTTTACATCTGAGTTAGAATTGCCAAGCTTGATGTACTTAATAATTCTCCCTAAATATTCATCAAATAGAGAGAATGATTATAATCAGTGTTCTTCTAGGTTTCTCTCCATCAAGATAATTAGAAATATCCCTAATTGACACCATAGTAAATCAGAAGTTTATGTATTCTTAGAACAGACAGGCAATATTCAAAAGCAGATGAGCAAACAAAGATATTACTTCAGAATTCCTTTAAAGTAATCTTTGTTTCCTTTGAAAGGAGAAGAAAATTATTTAAATTTTTATGAGAAAAAGACATTTTAATAGATACTTTTGTGAAAGGTTTTCTTATCTGAAAGTAAAATATATGCAGGAGTTCAGGTCTGTGAGTCAGCCATCTGTCTAATTTCTGGACTGACTTTCCACTGCTTTTCAAATGGGATTTAGTCATTTTCAACAGGACAATGTTTATAAAATGCTAGCAAATTTGAAACTCCTACAAAACTCTATTTTTGGTAGCACTTTACAGGTACTTTCGCTAAGTTAGAATGACTTCATAAAGTGCTAACAAAAAGACAAACTCTTTGTCTTTTGCTTGAAAAGAAACCTTTATGTATGGCTTGTGAAATCTAATTAGCATATCTTTATTTTAGTCATTAAACTTTATCCTGTCCAAATTACTAAAGAGTAGAATCCTGCAAAATTCAAATTTAGAAAGGTTGAATGTCAGCAAAGTGTATATTGCTGGGTTTTTCTTAAATATGATATTGTAATGCCATAAAGGCACTAAATCACATTATACTAAAAGATATCAGCAGCCTCATCTAGATGTTTGTGTATCTGAGAGTGGGGAATAATGAAGTTGATTTGGACTTAGAAAGAAGAATCGAATAAGGAACAGAGATTATAAGTAAGGTGAAAGAAAGACCCTGGAAAGTAATATTTTTTTTTAAATGAACGACTGCTACATTCATTATAAGTAATGCATTATTACAATCAGGATCTCTTTTGTTTGTGAAAACATTAGTAAAATGTAGGCAGTATAAAGTGGATCACTGGAGTGTTGAATTAGTTGCTAAGGCAGAAACTTGTTTGGGACCCATCTCTTCAGCCCCTTAACACTGAACCTATTCATCCATAAACTTAAGTTATCACAGTGGTCTTTGGATTGCTCCACTTGTTTGACCTTTACTATTAGTATTATGAAGTAGATGGGTGATGACTCAGCATCTGCTGCCTTTGTTTGTTAGAGTCTTTAAAGGATGATATTCTGAAGCAGTATGACAAAATTTTGAGTATTGCTCTTTTATTTTCTAAACACTTCAGAATCCTTTTAGTACTCCATTTAGCAGAAAAAGTCTGTATCAAGTCAGCTTCTATAGCATGGGTTGTATATTGTGGCAAAGAAGGACATTAACTGATACTATGAGCTTTCAAATTGTCCTTTCCTGCTGTGAAGAGATATGTCATCATTCCTGAAATACTTGGCATTGAATACAATACATTTTGCTGGATAATTACTAGTCATCCTTGTTATATAACCCTAGTCCCTTGCCATTTATCACACCACCCTTTTTTGTAAGCTAAGCCCAGCCTATCATCTCCCCAAAGATATTTCCACTATGGAATTTCATCGTAACCTCACACAGTTCTTTCGAGGAACAGCACTGAACATACTCTCAATTCTTCTTTTTTTGATGACTGAGAACTTTTTTCTAATGAACCAAAATAAGTAGGCTGACCTACTTATTGATACTGTAAAGATACTTGTCCCGAGTTTTGGGATGACTCTGCTCCAGGAAGTCATCTCACCCCTTTCCATCAGAGAAGAAATCAAAACCTTTTCTTCTGTCATGCAGTAACACCAACAAGCAATAAATGCACCTTTGCATATTTTTAGCAAAGACTTAGAGTGCAGATGCAGTGGGACGTGTGGGAGGGGAAATATGAAGAAGGAGGAAGGGCTTGAAGATGTGTCTGGAGGTTGTGCCTGGTACCAGCAAAGGCACAAGGAAAGTAAAGGGAGTGTTCTTGCTGTGAAGACAGTAAAGAAAGGCTGGATTAAATTGCTTTCAGGGTGCTAGATGGATTTTTGACACATTAACTCACATGATAAATGCCATGCATTAGTCTTCTCCCTAAGAGCTCAGAAGGGATCAGCTGAATTAGACCATGATGGGGGGTCTCAAGAGAAAATGGAATAACAGATCGGAAATACATGAAAGAGCACTATGTTAACACTTTTCTGACTACTTTTATTTCAGACAAGGGTCTTGCACAGCAATTCTTTAACAAATAGTTTAGCTATTGTTCTACTGAAGTTGGTGCTTCAAATAGCTCATGCTGCTAAACAGTGAGGACCTGTACAACTCCATAGTTTATCTTCAGTACAGTTTCTTTGGGTATATTTACATATTCAAGAGTGTATGAAGAGCATTATTATCACAGTGATAATAAAAAACAGTTGATAAAAGACTATAAAATTATTCCTTTTTTTGGCTTACTAAGAATACCTTGCTTTGTAACCTGACAGACAACAGCAGCAGTAGCAGCTGCATCAGTTGCATCAAGAGATTTCAGTGGTGTAGGGGGATTGGGAGAACTCTTGGAAAGCTCTTCAGAAGCATCAAAGTTAAGCTCAAAGAGTGCTAAAGAAAGAAGAAACAGAAGGAAGAAAAGAAGACAGAAAGAAATGTCTGAAGCAGAGGACAAAGGAGATATTGATAAGTTCCCAAAGTCTGAGTCAGAAGACAGTATCAGAAGGAAAAGCTTCCGCTTCTCCACAGAAGGAAGTCAACTGACATATGAAAAAAGGCTCACTTCTCCTCATCAGGTACAGCACTTTATTTTACTAAGTCATGTGTGTCCACTCTACTTTTATTTTCCCTGATATTACAGCAGTTTTACATATTGGAGCTTATGTAAATGGTAAGTGAAGAAAAAATCAGTGGTAGTTCCATTCACAGGGTAAGTTTGAGATGTTTTGACTCATTCTATTAGCAAAGGGATGAAAACAACTTACCAAGAATACTTATAAACTTAATTAATACATTTCAGAAAATGTATTTCTGAGGATGGAGAGAGAAAGATTAGTATTCATATATATGCATTAATGAACCATACGTTCTCTCTTCTGGATCCATTTCAAAACTATACAAATAGGTTTTCTGCGGTTTTTGGCAGATTGCAACATAAAAATATTCTGCATGGGAAATCCCACATTACCATTAATTTCTATTATTTTCCTTAATTAGCTTCTTTAATGTGAAGATAATGAGAAAAGTAGCACCAGTACTGCACAATAAGGACAAACTACGCAGGGATCTTTTGGGCCTGTATATGTAACAATTCAGTCATACATTCCTTTTCACTAGGAATCAATTATACATGATGGAGGATCATGGCAATCGTAGGAAAAAAAGTAGTTTATGAAGGATCTGTGAAAATCATTTAATCCAAAATTCTAAGCTCTACTCCTATAAATCAAAGGGTCTCTTCTGTCACTTAAGGGTATGCCCTGTGTACTTAGCCACACCTTGAATCCTGCATCCAGTCTTGGGTCCCGCAGTACAAGACAGATATGGAGGTGCTAGAGCAGGTCCAGAAAAGGACTGGTGAAGGTCTAGAAAGTGAGTTATATGAGGAGAAGCTGAGGAAGCTGAGGGTGTTTAACCTGGAAAAGAAGAAGCTCAGGGGGCACCTTATCACTCCCTGAAAGAATGTGGCCAGGCAGAGGTCAGCCTTTTCTCCCAGGCAACCAGTGACAGGATAAGAGGAAATAGCCTCAAGATGTGCCAGGGGAAATTCAGGCTGGATATCAGGAGGAATTCCTTCATGGAAAGGATTGTAAAAAATTGGAATGGACTACCCAGGGAGGTGGTGGAGTCATCATCCTTTGAAGTGTTCAATAAATGACTGGACATAGCATTTAGTGCCACGGTTTAGCTGACAAGGTGGTGATCAGTCAAAGCTTGGGCTTGAAGATCTTGGAGGTCTTTTCCAGCCTGATTCTGTGCTACTTTTGCTTATTTCAAGACTATACACAGTTATGGCATTTATCTAAACCACTACACATTTTTATAAAAAATCACTCAAAATTCATCTCTTCAAAATGATAATGTGTGGTCTGAGCCAGTAGATGATTTTTACATATGAATACCACCCAAATTAGGAATAACTTATTAGTTAAAGATGCTCTTCATAATTTTTATTTTTTTTCAGTTGTAACAAAGCTTTGGGGCAAAGGCTGTCATCATACAACTGAAACTTAGGTGCCACAAGAGCAGAAGAATTGCAAACAGTAGAATTGCTAAAGGAAGAGCTCATTTGTTTTGTTAGCCATGGAGAATCTCCCTGGTGAGACAGGGTCCAGAGCATGAAACAGTGAGGCAGAATGGTCAGGGGAGATAATCTGCTCAGCTGGGCCCTGTAAGAGGTTTTGTCCTTTGATACCATATTCCACATGCAGATGAATGATGCTGTTTGCCAGAAAAGTCAAACCTTCCTTTCAGTCTTTACTTTCCGGTAGCATGTAGACACATATATTTCTGCCTCTACATGTGTAAAAATTGCAGCCATTTTGGCTTATATCTTTTGTCTCTGTGCAGCAGGGACTTGCAGAACAGGCATTACTTCTCCCAAATCCCTGAGGGGGCTGATCCAATTAGCTGTGCTCAAAATGTGGCAACACATATTGGAAAGATTGGCCTACAAATAACACATAGCAGCCATGGGAACATTCTCTAAAAGAACAAGGGTATCACTGGTAGTCAGATGAAACCCTGGTGAGCATGTAATTTTTTGAAGGACTGTAGGTTGGCCAGATATATTTACAAGGAAACGTAAAAAGGGTGTACTAATTAGTTTACTGCTCTGTCAAAATTCAGTGACATATTCCATAGAAGCTAGGGGGTTTTTTTTGGAAAAAATTATCTTTCAGTATAAGCAAAACAGCACTTTTTCTCCAGCCAAGTTTATATAAATGGGTTAGCAAAATCATTTGGCTGATATTTTTCAAGTAACTCAGCCTGAGGCTGACAGCCAGCATAGAAAATTTCAGCCCAAAATATTAAAATTTGGTATAGCTGTAAGAGTAGGAAAAAATGCATCTCATAATGGTAAACACCTGACAGGCCTTATAAGAGGCAGTTCTACCAGTTCAGCACATATATAATGCGTGTGAATTTATATACAGAGGTATATATGTGTTGATATATGTATATATACAGTGTTTGATTTTCAAATCATTAAAATAGATTTATATAATATAGGACAGTTTTGACTTTCACTTTAATTAACCTGGGATCAAACCCATTGCTATTACATATGAGGACTTTTCACCTTCAAAAATAGTGAAAAAGTGACAATAGTCTCAAACTGGGTTTTTGATGAACCAAGATGTGAAGATTTGTGCAAATGCAGAGCTGAAAAAGGCTGAATGCTAGGTTACTTTTCTCCACAATTAGTACTTATTTTATTTATTCATGAATGCTGTTAATAAAATATGCAGCAAGGGAGAAGAACACTTCATTAACTGGCTTCTACTGTAATTAAAAGATGAATTACCAACAACCACTGATTTATTTTTCTCACTTGTAAGATAATATCTTTAGGTCACAGTGTCCCTGGTGAATACTTGCTTTGAGCTGCCTGATAACCAAGGGATACCTTTTGGTAGGTGTGTGCGACCTGCTATGGCCCCCGAGCTCTATGCCTAAGAGTGCTGCTACTGTACATCCAAAGCTTCCCCGAGCTGCCCCCTCTGCCTCCTAGTTGTTGTTCCCACACTATTGAGCCTATTGGGAAGAGGTCAGTCAAGTTCCTTACATCAGCTTTGAGGGATTTCAATGGCAAACTTAAGATCACTTCTGAATCTACCAAAAAAACAGAAGAGTGATTGGTGAGCAATATTAGTTGTTATCCCTAGGAATCTGGGGGATGAAGAAGAGAAGCTTGATAGTGACAAAATCTTGATAGTGATATTGAAATAAAAAAGATGTTGAAAACTGTCTCCAGCACAGTCCATGCCAGTTCAATGCACCTTCTTCACTCAGAACTGTTCAACCTTGCTTATGTCATCTGCACAACTTTTCCTCAGTCTTGCTACATTACCTTAAAAGAATTTTTCCCCTCTGCTTCAGGTTACCTGGTAAACGTGTTCCCCTAGTGGACACACTTATATTATGGAAGAAAAAAAGTGACTATCCTTCCTCCAGTACTGTAACTATTCTTTGAAAAGCCAAGAGCTTGCAGCTTTAGTTCTAATGCTGTTTTGTTTGGTCTGTTTTAAATCTTTTACAGTCTTTGTTAAGCATTCGTGGTTCTCTGTTCTCACCAAGGCGCAACAGCAAAACCAGCATTTTCAGTTTCAGAGGTCATGCAAAGGATATAGGATCAGAGAATGACTTTGCTGATGATGAACACAGCACTCTTGAAGACAATGAGAGCAGAAGAGATTCTCTCTTTGTTCCAAATCGACATGGAGAAAGGCGCAACAGTAACATTAGTCAAAGCAGTGTGTCGTCTAGAATGATACCAGCCCTTCCAGTGAATGGGAAGATGCACAGCACCGTGGATTGCAATGGAGTGGTTTCCTTGGTTGGAGGGCCTTCAACTCTAACATCTCCTACTGGTCAGCTTATGCCAGAGGTAATTGTAAGCAAGACAGTATTTATTACAGTTCGATTCAGGCACAGAATTTTCTCTTAGTCCTCATCTCTGTATTCCTTATAATTTCTTAAAGAAATGATTTGCGATAGTTTCTAAATAAGAGAACGTAAAGGAAAAAGAGTCCTCAGCCTACTATGTCTAAACCTTAGTAAAGTATTCTATTCTTCTTGCTTTCAACAAGCGATCTATACATAGAAAAAAAAATATTAATTTAATTTGACAATTTGTTTATAGTTTCACTTCAACAAAGGTAGATATTCAACGTATAAATAAGGCTATAGCTTAGAAATATGTATGGGAAAACTCCTATAAAATTAAACAGAAGATTAACTATCTCATGATAGTTATTAAAATACTCCTTTCTGAATTTTTCTCAGGGACTTTTTTCTCATACCTTTAACGGGAAAAATTTGTACAATTCCCATGTACCTTTGAAATTACACAACACTTTAGTCTCAGTTTCAGACTTCTGTAAGCTACAATGTTCTTTCAAACACTCAAGCAAGCCTTATCCATACACTGTATTTTATATTAGTATTACCATCACTATCAAGGCGGTACTGAGCAAAAATTTTGTTCAGCCAGTCATTTAAATGTAAACTACCTTTGATCCCACACTGTGTTGATATTGGGTCCTCCAGTTGATTATTTGTAGCATTGTACAAAACTTCCACTGAGTTCCTCAATAAAGAAGAAATCCTGACAAGAACAGAAACATTCATTGAAAAGTGTAATACATTGCACAAAGCTGATTTGATTATCACTAAAATATTTATGCAGTAAATACTGTTAATTGTTTATTGAAAAGGATGGTCTAATTCCTCAGTATTTCATTTACAGGGCACCACTACAGAAACAGAAATAAGGAAAAGAAGACTGAGTTCATACCAAATTTCCATGGAAATGCTGGAAGAGTCTGCTGCAAGACAAAGAGCAATGAGCATAGCCAGCATACTTACAAATACAATGGAAGGTATTTGGTGCATTTTATCTGACAGGCAGTTCAGTGAAGTTCTGCTAAATACATGTACAGAGAAATTTACATGATTTCCTTTGTAAATGTAAAACTGGACATGTGAATTCTCTGAACATCAGATACAAAAGGCTTTTAAGCATTTCTAAGGTCATTTACACAATCTGAATGCTTAACCATGTTTCATGACACCTTCCAAAATATTATTCTACTGAGTGGACTAACAGAGAAAATAATAGTAGCTAGGGGATTGCCAGAGCCTCAAACAGAAAATAAAGGAATTTTTTTTTTCCATTAGACATCATCAGGAAAAATCAATTAAGATAACCCGGGAATTGCCACGATAAAGGTGCTGATGTGCTAGAGCAGTCATTTCCCTTAGGCTTTAAATCCAAGGATAGACAATAGGAAATTGGAATGAGAAATATAAAGGGAAAAAACCCAAATGTAATCAACCCATGCCAATACCCACAAAGTGTTTTAAGAATTTCTTAAATTTTTCTACCTATAAAAGATAAAAAATATTGTATTTTCTTTGGGAAGAAGCATGCTTTTGGGGATATTTTTTTTCCTATTTAATGGAAACTGAGTATGCTCATTCTCCATACATATGCCATTAAAGTATTTTTGTAAGCTTGAAGGATCTATCAACTGGATAGTGGCAAAGTGTGGCAGATGTTATAGTCAGACCAACCTTACAGAATCAACATATATTCTAAAAAGATAAGAAATTACCAAGAAACTTTACTGTGTTGCTAAGACAGTATTGAAATATAATTTTAATGTGAGTTCTGAAGCCCTTTGCTCTCAGATAAACAAACAGATCACAAACTAATTGTAGTCAGAAATATAAGTCTTATATCCCCTATTTTCTTCTAAAGAGAATAGTTCTCACAAACATCTATCTTTATTAATGCAAGTGTGAGCTGTTGGTACCTCTTAAATCTTGGTTCTCCTCTCTGTAAACAGGCTATTTCCTTAGAGAGTGCTGCATTCTTCCTCCAGTTAAATAGTATGTCCTTCCAGTCTCCTGACCAAAAAAAAATCCATGGCAATGTAAACAAAATTTTCCTGATAGTTCACCTCGTTACCCACATCTGGTGTTTGCAATTTCAGAATTTCTATGTGCAGCAACAGAATCTGTGTCAACTCAGCATCCAGTATGAGTGGTCACTTCTGTCCGAGGCCATTCCTATTCTGCCTTTCAACATTCTGAGCTGCATGTTCAGAAATGTGATTATGCTACCCAATCCATATATTCCTTCAGAAATACTGTCTCTGTTATGGTTTATAAAGACTATAGAAAGCTTTAGCTGCTTATGATAACTTTTTCTGCCTGGAGAACTTGTTTGTTTCAGTAGTTTGAAAGTTTTTATCTTCCAGTAATTCCACCCATATCGAACAATATTAGATGCAGAAATCAATCCACTACCCTCCAAGTTTATATTTTTGCAGTAAATATTTATTTGCAAATCTGTGAAGCAGCTATTGTATCAAAATCATCCATAAGTGTCATTATGATGGAGATCTCTCTGTGCTTTAAGGGATGCCTGAAAAATGGGAAGTTTCAGACTTGGGTTGATGCCACTATATAGAAATTTAATCAAAACTGTTGTGGACATTTCTTACATATTTTATAGTCTAAGTATTTCTCACTTGAGTGATCAACAATCTTCCTTCTACACTGTTGTCAAACATCCCATCACATTAGATATCCATCCTTGTTATTAACTTAGAAGTTACTATTCTTGTGTACCTTTGACAATATTGACAGTGAAAGAGAAGAAAAAATACTTTCCAAAGATTCTAATTGAGAGCAATTGCTAAACAGTTGTTTTGCTAACACAGATATATGTTTTTCTGTTTCTCAGTCAATAGACACTGCAACAGTACAAGACATTTTCAAAGCAAATTAAAATTTAAAAATAATAAAATAGGCATGCAATATATTTAAAATATCATTTCAAAAAAGAAATTATAGGCATGCACTCCAAATCATTTATCTGATATTGTAGTGGTTCAGTGTAGTAGCAAATAAAACCCTTTTAGTATCTCAAATCAAAATAAGTACTCATGTTACATACCACAAAAAATGTGAGTCCTTTATGAAGCTTATACCAAGTATATATAGCAGATCATTGATGAGTGAGTCCTGTTGACTTTTAATATCTGAAATTAAGATATCTGCTGTAAGCAAGTCAGGTAACCTAAACTAAATGTGTAGCTTCTCCCTACTGAAGAAATTCTTAAAGATTCTCCCTAGGAAAAACCAACACATTTTTCCCTTTAGAGAGTTGTCTCACATGATTTATTCTTTAGTGAATGGACTTCACTGTCCACTGGTGGTAGAGGATCTTAAATAAATTGTATGCCTTACTTTAAGGTGGCTAAACATCCATTTTAAGGTGGACCTTATGGTGGGTGAGGGAAATCTCATGTTCTTGAGAGCAATTTATTTGATTGATATAATCTAATTCCATTTTTTAAACAAAACTGCCAGAAGATACATTTGTAATATTCATTTTTTCTATTTTTTTTCAGAGCTTGAAGAATCCAGACAGAAATGCCCACCATGCTGGTACAGATTTGCAAATACTTTCTTGATCTGGGATTGCTGGAGTCCATGGTTAAAAGTAAAGCATGTCGTCAATTTAGTTGTGATGGATCCGTTTGTTGATCTTGCTATAACGATTTGCATTGTTTTAAACACCTTGTTTATGGCCATGGAGCATTACCCAATGACAGAACAGTTTAGCAGTGTCCTTTCTGTGGGGAATTTGGTAAGTAGTTTGTCATTTTTAGTATAAAAATACCCTTTTTTAAAGGTTTCTGGGAAGAAACTTATAAATGTATTGTATTTCTTTAAATCTATTTCAGAATGTCTTTTTATAATCATTTTAGAAATGGTATATATGATTTTCACAGATAAAGTGATTTTTTACTGGAGCCTTTATCTTTCACAAATGTATTTTTTAATGACTATAATGAAATAACTGAATATGTGTGGAAGTACAGTCTTCACTGGGATGCCAGATTTCTTGATGTCTACCTTGGGCTTTTTCTTTCAAATGTTAAGGTAGATTATGCTATTTTTACAATGGTACTGATATAACATCACAGAAAATATTTTTCTTCTGTACAAAATTGATAAAATATTTAAAGTCAGAATTTCTCTTGGATTTTTTTTTCAATTACCCTGCAGTGAAAATACTTTTGCAAAAAAGGCATGCTCCCAAACTTTTTGTTGTGCTGCACAAACCACTAATCACTATGCAGTGCAAGAAAGTGTTGAGTTAGATTCTGGACTTAAAAACACTAAGATGCATTGATAATTTCACTTTTGGTGCTTGGAGATATTTCAAATAACATTATCATCCTGAAGTTCATTTTCCTAAAAGGAAATAGCTGTCACACAGCATGGCAACTATGTGTGAACCCTCTATATTCTTACAAGAAGCATGGTACAAGAAACTCCAGCTTCCCCTGTCTACAAGACAGACTTTAGAGAGTCTATAGTTAGACACTCTGACATTAGAGACTATCATCTTTTTTATATACTTATATATTTATCCTGATTTAGTTTCTTGTTTTCAGTGTTTAGAAATACTTAGAAGTCATTTGAAGATAGCAATCAGCTGTTTTTTATAGTAATAGGTAAGAGAACTCATTGGATTAAGAAAAAATTACTTGGGTATATAAATGTCTCATAGCAATTCATTTTGTTTTAGGTATTCACTGGAATATTTACAGCAGAAATGGTACTAAAGATTATTGCCATGGACCCTTATTATTATTTTCAAGAAGGCTGGAATATTTTTGATGGTATTATTGTTAGCCTTAGTTTAATGGAGCTTGGTCTTGCAAATGTTGAAGGATTATCTGTTCTTCGGTCATTCAGATTGGTAAATACCTTGATAATTAAATATTTGCATGCAATTGTCTCACTCAAAAAAATAAATGTGCTGGTGCCTATAATAATTACCATATTTTGTAAATACATATTACAAACTTCAGTGACTCACATTATTTTTCATATGTGCCTAATTTGCAAGCCATGTTTGGTAAGCACAAATTTAAGGTGTTAGATACCTTTTAGTATCAAATTATCCAACGGATCTTCTATCCAACTGATATCCTTAGTTGACATAACATAAACTGCTACCTTTTAAGAATTTTGTGATTCTTTACACTGATTCCATTAAGAATAATAAAAGCTGTGAATACATGCATAGTGTCACCAGCACAAAGAATCATAACATTTTTCATCTTTATATTATGAACATTACTTTGTGTTACTTGTAAAGAACTTAAGCAGATCCTCTCTTCACATTTCTTTTAATGGGCACCAACAATAAACTTTTAGTCACTCCATTACATATAACAGAGTCAAAACAAGCTGACTTTAAGATAACATTAAAATCAAAATATTATTGAGCTTCTACTAGAAATGTATTTTTTAATAGCAATTAGTATTGTTCACCACCTAGTTTATAAATATGTTTACTAGAGGCACAAGATTAATGATTTAAAAGTCTTTATTACCAAATTAATGTGTTACCACATTATGTGAAAACCTTATCTCCTAAGGAGGTTAGTGACTTATTTAGCTCTACCTGCAATGGTACCCAACTTCACATAATAGCTTGGGTAATTAATATTATTTTTAAGTTAGTGTTTAAAATTTGAATGGACATTACAATGTCTGCATTAAGTTTTGCTTAAAAAAATTGGCCTCTAAGCATGGAAGGCTTAATGTAGTGCTGAGGGAAATGTGGAACCAAGCCAGCAAAGAAGGTGTAGTGATGATGATGAAAAGAGTAGAAACTTCTAAAATGCCTTTAAGAATTTTTCAGGAATCTGCAAGTGGACATTCAAAAACAGTAAAATAAAATACCATACAAACACAAATTATGTGGTTTTTTTTTACTATGTGCATCACTGAAATGAAATGATAAACAATGCATTTTTGACAAATACTCAATGTTCCCTGCTTTACTTTAAAATAATAATGTGGTACTACTGAAGAACAAAGTCATCTACAGAAATTGGTTATTCTGCTAAACTTGGACCGAACTTCTATTTCCTAACTAACACTAACGGTTCATATGCATTTTTGTTTTGCAGCTTCGAGTCTTCAAACTGGCAAAATCTTGGCCAACCCTAAATATGCTGATTAAGATCATTGGCAACTCTGTGGGAGCTCTGGGGAATCTGACCCTGGTGCTGGCCATCATTGTGTTCATTTTCGCTGTGGTTGGGATGCAGCTGTTTGGGAAAAGCTACAAGGAATGCGTCTGCAAGATCTCCAGTGACTGCGTGCTTCCTCGCTGGCACATGCATGACTTTTTCCACTCTTTCCTGATTGTATTCCGAGTGCTGTGTGGAGAATGGATAGAAACAATGTGGGACTGCATGGAGGTTGCAGGCCAAACCATGTGCCTTATTGTTTTCATGCTGGTCATGGTGATTGGAAACCTAGTGGTACGTGTTGAACATTTTTTTAACATTAACTGTGATGCAGATGACTCCCCGACTTACAGCTAGGAAATGAAAATATTTGTCATCCTTCTGCTCAGAATTAAAAAATTAATCTGAATGTGCTAAATTTGGGGTAAAAACACATGAAGATTTCCTTTTCCTCTTTTTTACACATTTCTATACACTGAAGTACTCTTACTATGGGTAATTTAGAAGGAAACTAAAACGTCAAATTCAACATCCTATCGTGGAAGTGCTGCAGCTAATTTAGAGGTGCTGTTAAATTTTTAGTACTGAACTTTTTGGATTGTTTATATGTAAAAAACAAAAATGTAACCCAGAGTGATTCACCATCTGGCTTAAAAAGGTGTTAAAAAGCTTCTAACTCAAGATTGTACAAGAAACCTTTATAGAAAACTTTAAATTCAAGCTGACAAGTTAAAATGCAAAATTCAATTGGAAAAGATTGAATTAGTGAGAACTTCCTAGAAATAAATGTTATAAAAGGGATGCACCATTTACACTTTGACTTCATTTTTAAATTTATTTTTCTGTTAAAATTTGCAGTCAAAATTTTCTGTCAAAATTCTCTTCCTTTAGTGATATTTTTAACATTATTTAAATTTTTATAAAATAGAATTCATGTTTGTCTCTTAGTCATTTACCTGACCTTGCAATCTTGACATTTTACCAGCAAAAATATGCAGAACCCCAAAAAGTTATTTATGATCTGCAACCTGCTCTTCTGATTTTTTTAGAATCATGAAATCATTTACATTGGAAAAGGCCTTTGAGATCATCATGTAGAACTGTTAACCTAGCAGTGCCAAATTTAACACTTCTGATATGATTGTATTTACTATATAGCTGTATTCTCTCATTTTTTAGGTATTGAACCTATTTCTGGCCTTGCTGCTGAGTTCGTTTAGTTCAGACAACCTTGCTGCTACAGATGATGATAATGAAATGAACAATCTCCAGATTGCTGTGGCGAGGATTCAGAAAGGCATAGATTACGTTAAAAAAAAGATACGGGAGTTCATCCGAAAAGCCTTTGTTAGAAAGCAGAAGTCTTTAGAGGAAATCAAAGCACTTGAAGAGCTAAACAACAAGAAAGACAGCTGCATTTCCAATCACACTGCTGTTGAAATAAGCAAAGATCTGAATTACCTTAAAGATGGGAATGGAACCACCAGTGGTGTAGGCACAGGCAGCAGTGTGGAAAAATATGTAATTGATGAAAACGATTATATGTCATTCATAAACAACCCAGGCCTCACTGTGACAGTGCCCATCGCACTTGGAGAATCAGATTTTGAAAATTTAAATACAGAAGAATTTAGCAGTGAATCTGATATGGAAGAAAGCAAACAGGTAGGATTTTTTATATTTTAACTATTAAATTGTAGACATACATTTACATGTTTTAATTACATACTTAGAATTTTTTAAAAACTGTAATATCCCATGTAAATATATTTTCTAATTTAGAATTTTATGTATTGCCATTCAAAAAAAAATATAATGGTATAGTAGAGGATTGTTAGAGTTTACATTTTTAGTATTTCAGTTATTAAAATTTAGAAGTTATTTGATTTTAAATGTGATTATTTCTTTCATGATTTTATGAGGTTTTAGAACTCGTAAATACTTGATAAAAAACTATTTCTGTGCTACTTACATGTGATAAGAGTTTATGGAATAAGGGTAGGAAGATAAGGAACAATTAAGGAGCTTTTTATACCAAAGCAAACGTAAGTGGAGAAAAAACATTTCTTTCAATATTTAGAGTAGTTTTAAAAATTAACCCTGAGACAAATCAGTAATGTATTCTAGATGATCTAAAAAGTTTTGTGAGTAATATTTGTACAGACTTTGGGTTCAGAGACTATGGCTGACTGAAATAAAGTAATCTAGTCACCAATGAATGTCACAGTAAGCAGCAGCTCAAGTTATCCTGGAGAGCAGGATGACCTTGTAGTATAGATGCATGCAGAAACAGCTTACTTAAAGGCTTTATTTTTATTTTTTTTTATTTTATATATTTATGCTGTTATTACTGTGCAAAGTGACAGAAATTGGTCTAAAAAACCAATGCCATGTGTTTCAAACTCTAAGTGGCTCAAATACCAGAAGTGATCCTGAACAGGTGCTAATGGTACTCAAGGAAAACTTTGTATATTGGGGTAGTGATCAAAGACAAGCTAATAAATGCATTAGCAGAATATAATTATATTCAGTGCCATTAGAAATTTTGGAACTTTGAGGTTTAAGGGATCAAGAACCATGGATGAATTTGTTTTCAATTGGATTAGAAACTGTGATGTTATGTAGTAACTCATTAATCCAAAAGGGTTTGTTTACCATGAAGAAAGCTCTCCTATAAAGAAGCCCTGCATTCGTGACTTTATCATAACTGTGTGTCTGGCAAATTTGCAATAATGATGTATTCCTCAGCAATATCAATCTACACCATATTACATTAAGGCATAGCCATGATCATGCTATGGGGTTTTTGCTAGAGAACATCAAGAGTGTGTGTTTATTTGCAGCTGCAAAAAATGCTGCTCTGTGTAATAATTGTTACGATGAAGAGCAAGATATTCTATCATCTGAGCTTCTCAGTTATGAGACAAAGTTTCAATCCAGATGTAAAGGACAGTATAGCAGTAGTGCTTATCCATGGTAACTTTAGAATATAAAAGATACAGGAAGTGTGAAGCAATTGTAAATTAAAAGTATTAAAAAAGCCCCAAAACTTTCAGAGTGATTCTGGGTCTGAGAGTTAAGCATTTTTCATATAAGGTGACCTAAGAAAAGTTGGTTTTAATTTCCAATGAACCTGTATCAAATTCTTATATGTCCTTTCATATATTTTGTTTGTTTTTTTTTAAATGACATTACAGTATATATCTTCTGCTGTCCTTGTGGCTAACTTTGATAAATACCATTATTAGTGCCTTCCTATTAAATCTCTCAAGTTACAAGCCTAAAAGGTTGCTGAATATGTTACTTTTTGAAAGGTTTGTAATATGCATTAGGAAGTTGGGGGGACTGTGCAGATACTGAATTTGTGGTTACATGGCATGTTAGCCTCTGCACTAATGGAACTTGGGAAGTTCCCATCCACTCCTGGCTAGTGATCCCCTGGCAGCCTTTGCCACTTTCTCTGCCTCAGAGAAGGCAGGTGACTGGTTGTGCCATGGGTATTATTGGTTTATTTCTCCTGCAAGGTAGATTGAAAGGCTCAGTTTACAGTGTACTGCCGTATATTCTATCAGAACCTCTGAGGAATATGATGTATGTACACCCCAAGAAAATGGAGTAAAAGCCCTTCTTGATGTGCTGACAAGTTCTGAATACCAATTTCCAGGTGATTTTCACAAGTCAATTGCTCTGTTCAGCCCCAGCTTTGCCTGGTGAGGCATCATGCCTTTATTTTCTAAGGCCATCCTGAAGTTTCTGGGAAATAATAAATCAAAAGGGATTTTTCCCTTTTTAAAATGGACTGGTATCTATATGTCTCCAGGACATATAATAAACTAATAAACAAAGCAATTTGATTAATAAGCTAATAATACTAATACACTAATAAACAAGCAATTTGACAGTGAAAATTTCAGGTGGCTGTGGGAAATCCAGCAGTAAATGATAGATGGTATTTATATGAAGAAATTGTGGTGAAATTTTCAAAGGGGTTAAGATAGGTTTAGGATTTCCATGCTGCTTCAGTATTTTTGTAGACTGTATAGTCAATACCATCGGTAAACTGGAACAATAGTATTTCTATCCAGTTCTGCTCACACACAAGTTTATTGTTTAACTGTCTGACATGTATTCATACAGTGCAAATGTGCATATTGTGAACAGTATCTAATCAGACAGTATTCTGAAAATTGTGAATTCTATATTAATTTCACTTTCTGCTCTGGATTCCTTATTCCGTTCCTTCTGGATGATTTCTATGGAAAGATTCAAGTGGGGTTATTTTACTGTGTGTGTAAAAATCCACTGGCTTTTGGAATATAGGAACAGAAGTTCTGGCGTGTGACAGAAATTTGTGAAGTTTCCCAGTCTTCTCCTACCAAATCAACAGTACTGTTGAATCTTTTGCTGCCTTCTGATTGTCTTTTAAGGAAGATAAAGAGTACATTGGTGCAGTGTTTAAAAGTTACCTCTATAGAACAGTACACCATCACTTGCTTTGTTTTGCCTCTCAAGGGGTCCCACTGAGAAAACATTCCTGCTAGAAGGCCTGGTCTGCAAAAGGAGGGGTAAGAGATGGGGCAGCACTTTCCCTGCCTTATCTGTGGCAGTACCTTGCACTTAAAATACCCTGAGGAGGTATCCCCTAAGATTTTATTTAACCACAGAGCTGTGGGAAGCTAGATCTGCACAAGGAACTGTAAAACGAATCTTTTTTTTCTGGCTTCTTACTGACTTTCACTGATGTTAAGAGCAGAATGATTATTTGAAGTCTGTCATGCTAGAAGTGGGGCATGGCCTGTGTTTCCCTGAGGAATATACTGGTAGCAGGTAATTACTATAGACATTGTAATTGGGGGTGAGTGAGGAACAAAATTTAATATTTCCTATTTTTTTTTATCAGATATGCTATAGTAGAAAAGAACTCTAGCCATCAAGCTTCTTTTGGAAGGCTAGGTCTTTTTTTGTCTTTTTTTTCCCCTTTCATGCTTCCATGAAAATACTTTCTAATTAATTTGCTAGTTAATAAATTCCAAAATCTGCCAGAACCTATTCTGCAACCTGATTGCAAATTCCAGACCTAAACAAGATCTTTCTACTACATATCACTAGAAATTTGAGGAAATCTCTTTTTGGGTGAAATGGAAAGGTAACACTTATTAGATTATAATGTTACTCACTGCTTTAGAGTAATAATTGGCTGAAAGTACCTTCAAGAAGTGAATATTTCATTGATACTTTGAAGGAGGATTTTTTTTTAATAATCAGAAAAGAGAGGTGCAATACACAATGAGATAATCATTAGAAAAGAAACAGATTTCTGCTTTGAAAAAAAGATACTCAAGATCATTAGCTTAGAAGATAAAAATATTAGAAATAGGTGAAGGGGATCATTTGGTGGGGTTTAACATTAGCATTAGCATTAGTGGATGCTGTTTATGTTGTGAAATGAGTAACTATGTTAATCTTCCCAAACATAAGACTCCTAACTATTGTATATAGTATACCACTTAACAACTGTTCATTACGGCTGATTGCCTTTATAAATATAGTTTTGCATTTCAACATGGGAAAATAATTTCAAATATATTTCACAGTTATGGAAAACTTATTATACAACTAAAGAAATAGATATACCTACAGGTCTCAATCATTCACAGTTCCAAAAACTTTTCTATCTACAGTGTATGTACATTAAATACAAATTCAGATTGGAGAAATAAGGCTACTCAATTGACTTTTGATGATCACAGCAGATGATTTTGATAAAATTTAAAAAATCCTTCATCAGCAAATCTACTGAATTTTAAAAATAGTGAAGAAATTCGGTTTTTCTGATTGGCTTCATCAGGGCCTTTGTGTCTAGATGAAGTGAAAAATACAAGAGCAGAGTTATTGCATTCCCAAAAGATAGGCATTTTTATTGGGCTCCAATAAATTTCTTAGCCAAAATAGACTCAGCAGGATTTAATCAATTTGCTGGATGATTTTTTTAGCATGCTTAAAACATCCAACAATCTAAATTTTTTTTCTAAAACTGACCAGCTCTGGGACAGTATCTTCAGAAGTGACAAGTTATTTAATTTATGGGCTAGCTGTGGTTAATGATTTCAACCTTATCTCTGGATACACTGATGCTCCACTGTCCAGACACTGATACAATCCTCTTCTGAAACAACAAGATAAAGATTAGAGATTCAGAAGTGTATAGCATACTAAATCTAAACTAGAAACTTAAACAATGTGATAATTCATCACATTGAAGTTAAGATAAATTAAAGACATTTATTTTTATCAAGATCTAGAAGTACTACCATTATTAGAAGATGAAGAAGGAATGGGAAGGCACACATCTTCAAAGTATTTTGCTTCCTGTATGTACATGTTTTTTTCAAATAAAAAAGATAATCACATAGCCAGTTAAACAAAGACTAGGAAATGAAGCAAAAAAACAAGACTCTTAAAATTTTAATTAATAAGCATTAAGGACTATATAAATACAGGAATAGTTTCCAGATTTGCTAACCATGTCTTTATTAATTTTATTAATTCAATTTTTATTTATGATTCACAATTTTTGTGTGCAGATTACTAGTTCTAGCTTCTATATTTCTAATTTATCTAAAATAAACTAAAAAACTCTGTAGAAAAGTTTGTTGAACATTTCAGTTGGTTTGTATTTCCCTTTTTCCAGCTAATAATAAAATATTTAATAATTATGTTTTAATTGTGTTAAAGCCGTGTTTGAATTAGAGATTCCAAAAAGAGAAAAACTAGTGATCCTGTGTCTTGAACTTCACTACCTACCATTCTTACTTCTCACAGGGGTAAAACCAAGCTGGAGCAATCAAGAATGCAGCTCTGGTGCTTTTTAACCAGGTAGAGCAACGTGTCACCACTTTCACACAGGTTACCTAAGCAAGTTATACATATATATGTATATATATATATAATCACTTTTTAATGGATTTTGACTGGCCTGCATGCTATTCAGCTATGTACCTTCCCTATCCATTGCAAGAGTAGAAACATGCACAGCTTCTCTCTGCTGAGTCACGGGACTCACATCACAGCATGGTCAGGTGGGATTGGCAAACCCAACATTTTTTAACTCCGCTAATGGTATTTCTGAATATTTAAATACAGTATTTAGCAATAACTGCATGCTCTTCAGGTTTTGAAGTATGGATCATAAAAGTACTGGAATGTTTTATGCTAAAGAAGCCAAAGAAAAAGGGAGCATGCATAGTTTTTAAAAAATAAAAACAACCCTTTTTGATTCAGCCCTTATAAATGTAAATATTTAATGATATGTGTTAAGTGATTTTGAAATAATTACTGCCATGAGTTCGACTCCTTAATGAACAAGATTTGAATTATTGCAGCAGCTACTGGTGTAAAAATTACAGTTATACTTTTAAATCTACAATGCACTGTAATGCAGATCTTCAAGATGCTACAAACCGCACACTATATTCATTTGGACAGTGCATATCTTGAGTTTTATAAACTGGAAGCAAAGCAAACAGTTTCATAGTTGCTAAAATTATGCTTAACAAATAACTCTCCTTAAAGAGCTAAACATTTTACAGCTCTTCTTTTCTTAAACCCCTTTATAAATAGTGGTGTTTGGAATGTGTTTCACAGTAGCATTCTGTAAATGATTTGGGGGACTTATTTGTGTAAATTACAAACACTACGGAGTAGTCAGCATCATTTTTATAAACTGCACGTATATTTATTTATATTAGGGATTTTCTTCATTACAGGCAAACTTGCTCTCCATTGATGAGCAATTGGCAGAGCCTTCAGGAATACTGACAGCTATTATTGCACAGGAGCCAAAGTAGTTACATGAAACTAAAGAGGTTAAATTATTCTAGTAAAACTAGGCATCAAAATTTGGAGGGGATTGAGGTTTCAGTCCTCAGACTGAACAGAAAAGGAACAGAAAAGCTGTTTCCTTCAGGCAGAGTTTCACTGGCTTCAAAAGGATCACCAAATATTTCATTTTATACCCTTGAGTATATTGTGGCATGATTTACGTATATTGTATTGTGGTTTTAATTGTCCAGAGATGCCAAAAAAAAAATAATATTGGTGGGTATTCTGAGAATTCTCAGATTTTAATGAATATTTTTTTAACCAAGATATGCTTCAAACACCAGATAAAACTCTAAGGAAAGAGATTTTAAAATTACATTATTAACATTATATGAAAGTCAAATATCATAAGATCTGAGATTTAAAGTCAGTTTAGAATCCCTTTGGAATCATCAATCTCCATTATTTTGTATTTTTTCTCATTCAATTACAGTGCAGCTTTCAAGATTGAAAGGATAAAACCACATGGCTGAATTACTAAAGGCAATTTGTAATGGCTGAATCCTTTTATTTTGTCACTTGAATCATGAAGCCGTTTGTAAAGCTTAAAACTTCAGTAGCCTGCTCTTGCTCTTATTGAAATCTAGAACAGAATCAAATGAGAGCAAGACTGGGTCTTAAGTGAATGCATTTTCTTGTAAATGGGCACATTAACACGCTGTTGGTCAAAGCTTGTTTTAATGATAGAAGCTGTTGATAAGAGATGCACTGCTCTGAAAGAATATTATGGAGGCTGATTAAACATACATTAACCAAGTATTTGGGTGGGTGATGAAGCTTTTTTTCATTTATATTCTACACAATAATATTTATAATACTGTTTTCAGTAAAATATAATTCCATTGAGATAGTCTGATTGTTTCTTTTATTTTTGTGTGTGATTTGGACAGTATTGCTCAGGCTTCTGCTCTAGTCAAGCATGTTGTTTTGCTGATTCAGGCCTTGAGAATGCTGCATCATAAGCAATTGCTTTCAAGTGTTTCCTTATAAAGGAAAATGTGATATCATTGAAGATGCAAATAAATATTTACAGGGCATGGTGTGTTCTAGAGGTTGATAATTACATTTATGAGCTGATAAGAAGATTGATTGTGCTAATCCATCGTGTATCTCAAGCTTCCTATTAGTTTTATTAGCTTTATTGCTAGAAAGAATATCATTAATGTCACCTTATTTAAAATGTATTGGTTCTTTCCTAATTTAGGGTCTTGAAGCAAAGAAGAGGAGTTTTATTAAGTAATGACGTTTTTCTCTTAATAATGCAGTTGTTTGAGAGTATATGAAAAAATAGTGAAGTCAAGGCTTTATGTGAACATTACTGGAAAGAATTATAGTAGCTTTTGTTTGTATTGGTTATAAATTGCACTTCTGTCACAGCTTTTAGCAGCCATGCTGACAGAACCATCTGCAGCAGAGTTTACATGGGAAGATGCAGTTAAAAATTTGACTGCCTTTTAATTTGCACTCATAGATTTATAATGGATGCTTACTATGAACCTTTATCTCGCTTCTATTAAGTCAGTAATTTATTTAATGATGATGGATCAGACCATGAATTCGTTTTACTTTTTCTAAGTTGAATGTGACAGAAAATTATTTTTACAATATTTGGGTTTTATTTAATGAAGAAACTGCCTGTCATTTCAATGCAAGGTTTCTTATTTCTTGGTATTTCAATGATATATAATAAGAGTTAATTCACAAGTTTTATTTTTAAAAGCGAGACAGCCTTATGTGTGGACAATGAGGTGCTGTGCTAATAATGTGTAATATAGTGTACATCACTGGGTATTTTGGTTGTAGTTGTAATAGAGAAAGTGAAGTTTAAAACATTCTCACAATGAGATACACAGTATTTTATCTCAGACTCACAGATTTACATGACCAGTAATAAAATTATTCCATTTAGAGGCAACATGGCTGTAGGTATTTTACATATATAAATTTTGGAAATCAGAGGAAGTGCAGTACAACAAGTGAACGACAATATTTTTGGTTACAATTAGTAACAACCATGGGACCTGAGGTCTGAGAGACTCTACATTGACTACATATTGTGTGTACGAAAGGCAGCTTCTTGAAAATTACACCTGAAATTATCCATCATTCAGCATGATTTTTGTTTAAAACTTCATTCATATCATGTAAAAGTTAAATATGAGGAAATAATTCCTTACAAAGCTGTATTAAGAGATATGTGCCACTTCATTTCTGGCAGAAAAAGCCTTTAGCTGCCAATACATTTTCCTGAAGAGACTGAGTTTCAACAGAAGAGTTAAGTAATTAATTTTAATTTTCAGCAGTCTCTCTGAAGAAGAGGAGAATACATGGAAGTGCCCCTTTCAAGAAACAATTTACTGTTTATTATTTGTTGCAAAATCTGAACAGTAGGGAATTTTTATATTCTAAAAATGCCACTGTCCTGAAACAAAATGTGAATAGTTGATATTAAGCACCGTCTCAGCAAAATTGTATAGAAAAATCTTCATACTTTCTAAACATGACCTTCCTCCAAAGGTCAAAAGACAGTTCTGCTTAGCTAAAAGCACAAATGTACTCAGTGCTGGAATTCCCTTTTGTTACATCAGTACCTGTACAATTTGAAGTATTTAAGTGAGAGATGAATTCTTCATTCCTTGTGAAATTCCTATGTACAACTGCTACGTGTGATAGATCAGAAGAATTTCACCGCCACGACTTCTTTAATGTTGCTTTCTGATTACAAGCCTTATTTCACAGTAAAAGAGGAAGGATTTTGGATGAAAAAGTTACAAGAGTACAACAGTACTGTCAACTGAAAACAGGTTACAAACACTATGTCTGACTATTGCATTTGTTGTTTGCATCTTTAGCAAGATATTCCTTTCAAAGTATGCTTTCTTAAAAGGGCAAAATCACGGGCAGTCTCGCGTGACTGATAAATTGTATGACCTGATCAGATTTTTAATGTAATTGGTAAAAATTTTCTTAATTTATTTTCTATCACTCTCCAGTTCTTGCAGTTTTCAGACCTAGAAGCGCTTTTATTGTAGTAAGGACTATAGTATTCCACTGCACAAAAAAGCAGTAGAATAACAGAAAAATTTGGGTTGGAAAGTACATCAGGAGGTCTCTCAATAAGCACAGGAGACCAGAATGCAAAGAAGATGTTTCAGCTCTGGTAATTTGTGCTTTCTGCAAAAGTTAAATTGCGCAGAAATTTGCTAATAAATGCTGTTAAACTTACAACATTTTAATCCAGATAACATGTGCTTTACCATACCATACGTAGTGGACAAGAAGATATACGTGCAGGTTTGTGTTAGTTCATTTTGCTAGGAAAACTAAGACACATTCTCAATGTAACCCAGCATAATAGTAAAGAAAATTAAATAACTTGAGAGTGCGATGCATGCAAGCTCTCCAGTATTAATACTACTCAGAATACTTCACCAATCATATACATGGATCAGGTTAGTAGCCAAATTGTATTTAATTATTCCCTATAAGAAGGTATACTGGGAAACAGAACTGTAAAATTTACATGATGTTACTGTGGTTTTACTTTTAATGACGCATATTTATAAATTTGCCATTCTTTAAAAGTTAGACTGGCATGATTTGATTCAGACCATATTTTACAGAATATGTATCTAATGAGAAAAAATTTTTCTGTGGAACTTTACTTACAGAAACTAAATGCATCAAGCTCATCAGAAGGCAGCACTGTTGATATTGCTCCTCCTGGAGAGGGCGAGCAAGCAGAAATTGAAAGTGAAGAAGCTCTTGAACCAGAAGCCTGTTTTACTGAAGGTTGTAGAATAACTGTTGCCTTAAGAGATGTATTACTAAAATGACATCGTTACTAGGCATATTTAGGTTCTTGAGGGTTTCTAATATGGTGTATCTTCATGTCCTCATAAATCAAAAGAAAATATTTTTAGCCCAGAATGCTGGAAATCAGCTGGAAATGAAAAAACAAGGTTTCCCTAGGCTTTGAGTAACTTCATATACCTGGCCGCTGCATACAACTTGTAACAAAAAAACTTCCTTAACTTTTCTATTGGTAAAATGCTTTTCAGCTATTTGAAAGGGCCCTTGAAATTTGGAAAAAATAAATTTTTGTGCGACTCCATCCACAAATAGAACAGATACATGCCAACAGCCAAAAATATCGATGTTTTTTGGATTGACTTATTTCATAATTAAGTATGCTATGTATCTAGTTTCTCTCCAGATTAGTTTTCTTAATTCAGATAGTCGTCATCCTGTGTGATGTGATAGCCTATTCAGCATTTCAGTGATTACTTTTTAAAAAATCTTATAAAATTAGTAAAAGCCGCCAATAATACATACCACAGTAAATATTGACTTTGAAGTAATTGACTTTTGGATAGTAACTTCTCTTAATCTAATGCAGGTTGTGTGCAGAAATTTCCATGTTGTCAAGTAAGTATAGAAGATGGCAAAGGAAAAACTTGGTGGAATCTTAGAAAAACCTGCTACAGCATAGTTGAACACAACTGGTTTGAAACGTTCATTGTATTCATGATTCTCCTCAGCAGTGGAGCACTAGTAAGTAGAACAAAATTGCAGATGCTGAAATATTTCAATATCTCTTAGGAGCATCAGCAAAAATCAAATTTGCTTCAGAAAAACTTGCTTTCTTGGAGCTGTATAAATCTCACTGCATTTCATCATTCCAGGATGGAATGATACTTGACCCAAACTTGAAAAATACATTTGATACATTTCATATGCACTTTATCAGTCATCCTTTTGCCTTGCTGCTATAAAATGGTGCCATTTTCTTTAAAACAGCATAGCTACTCAAAGTTTAAATTGCCTGCCAATTTTCAGCGTGCTTGTCAAGAGATTTGAGTATAAAGGACTATTGTTAACTATGAATATATATAGCTAAGTATATGGGTTTAAGTCTTTAATTCCTCCTAGACTGATCCATTTTTTAATTTTGCTTGTGAAAGACCATGCTAAAAAAATGGAATAATTACTTCATTCTATTCCTATTCTGAAGGCAGAAAATATGGAAGAGTGCAGCAGCAAATTAAACATAACAACCAGAATCCAAAAAGATTTGTATTACCCACCTTTCCAGCTTTCCTCAAGCTGCACATTTGCTACAATTTCAATGTGCATAGTTATTCATTCTAGCAAATGCATTGCTTTTTAATTTGATTTTTTAGACATAAGTTTGATCTAACTACTTTATAGAAAGCAATATAAATATCTGGAACAGATGTATAAGAAAAAGGGGGTTTTATGTCTATGTGAAATTTTCTTAATACCACAGAGGATAAAAAAAATCATGCTGTGACTCTCTTTCTTCATTCATTAGTAAAATAGAATTTTTTTAAATTTTTTTTTCAACTCCAGACAGGTCTTCTGTTGTTCCAATTAATAGCATGGCTAAAGATGAAAATCATAGAAAATAAGAGAATGAAGAAAAACAAGGGGAAATATTAGCTCTGCTCTAATTTTTTTTTTATTCTTTATTCCTTAATTTTATCATGCATATTTTGTGTAACATGTAGTAATACCTGAATGTATTTTTATAGGCTTTTGAAGATATATATATTGAACAACGCAAAACTATCAAGACCATGCTAGAATATGCTGACAAAGTTTTTACGTATATTTTCATTTTGGAAATGCTTTTAAAATGGGTAGCATATGGTTTTCAAATATATTTTACAAATGCCTGGTGCTGGCTGGACTTCCTGATTGTTGATGTAAGTACAAATTAATATTGTAAAATTCCCTATGGTAAAGTTTTTCTGTTGTAAAATTCATTAGAACTAGAACAATATTATAAATGTGCAAAATTAATTCCCTTTTTATAGTTATACTGCATTAGTAATGGCCTGCAGTGATTTGGAGGGGTTATTTAAAGTCCAATCATATGCTAGAAGTAAAAGGATGGCTGCCTATCAGTATATCCATTCTTCATGGTTAATACTTTTATATAAAGGATGTATCAAACTTGAGTTTTCTGAGGAAGGAAACTAGTTTTTAAGCATGTTTTCTATCATTAACGGACTTTGACAGGCTACTTTATTCCTTAGAAAATAAGACAGTTCATTGTTCGAGTTTCTTCTTCAAACACTGCAGCTTTTCAAATGAAACAATTAATTTGGTCCAGATTTCATCTAAGTTATCAGAACTCTCTCACTGAAAACTATCCTGTAATCATTTCTAGTAAAAACAGAAAGACAGTGGATATTTGATCTAAAAAAATAATTGGTTTTAATGGCTGACAATCTGCAATAGCTAAATCAGCTATGACTTGGCAGGGTTTATGATAGAGGAGAATACAAGGTTTCTTGGCTGCCTTCCCAGCTGTGATACACTACTGTGCAAAGGCCTTGCTTATGTTGTCAGAAGGGATCAAAGCTGGTTTTGCTCCCAGAATATTTTGGTCTCTTGCCTCACACATTATCTGACCCAGTTCATTGGCTATACTTGTCCTCAGTGTAGAACTGAGAGATGGCATCCCAAGGCAATTGTGCATTTATAGTAATTTCTGCACATGCTAACATACTTCTTGAGATATTTGCATAAATTCTGGTCTCATCAATACTTATTCCATATGTATATAGAAATTTATCATATTTGTAACTCCCACAGGAAAAAAAAACTCTCGCTAGATTGGCCCATAATTCAAATGGACTATCTTTTTTTACTAACCCTCCTGAGTTAGTTTTGTAATACAGTTCATCTCTAGCTCTGTCGTGAAAATCTACACTAGAATGAAGCAGAGTGAATGGTTTTCCTAGGAGGATGTTAATGAAGTAGGGAGATGCACTCTTACAGGATTGTGTTAAAAATTGATTTTTTTTTTTAGATAAACTAAAACTCATATTTTAATTATTCTTTTTGTATCTTAATCCTAACCAGATTATTCTAAGCCATACTTTATGGTTTCCTAGTTTAGCCTCAGAGATGTTATCTGAGTAGGCTTTCAAACTTAAAAATACATCATTATAAGTAGAGCAGCTTATGTTGCTAACTTTTTGCCATAGTTTCTATAAAAACATGAATGAACAAGATTGGAACTTTCCACTTTTGAAGAATTATTTTCAATGTTCTAGCAAGAGGTAAAAAATTCCTTACTGTGTTTACGGCTAACTCTGCAATTTCTTTAGCACCACCAGGACTTGAAAGAAACGTGAGCTCATGTTATCTTCCTATAGAAAAGCAGACTCTGCACTGCTTTAACTGACAGTTGAAACATGTTTGAATTAGTGGCACTCTGCCAGTGAGAACACCAATGTCTCCTTCTTCATTAGAAGTGACTGAAGTTAATCAGATTGTTTAATTCCATTCTCTGAAATTATTCAGGAGTAAACACAGATAGACCTTTAGGGCATTGACCTTTAATATCTCACATACCTGAGTCTCTCACTGTGACAAGTAGCCATAGTTGCTCTTACTGATTGTGAATAAATTAGATTTTGATAATTACACTAAGAAATGGTAATTTTCAGCTCTGTCACAACTAAGACAGATGACCCTTGGTACATTTGCCTACCTCAGCTTATGACTCTATCATGCCATCCTACTGTATGGCCTGATTGAAGATCTTGGGCAGGGCTCTCACTGCTAAGCTTCTAAAATTTTTTTGGAACAGATAGTCTATATTAGAAGACAAATGAGCACATACAATCATTCAGTTCTAGGAGATATATCTTTCTACCTTTTTTAGTTCATGTTCATTTCTTAAAATTACTGCATCTGCATACATTAATCTATTTATCAGTATACAGGGACATTTACTTTCTCACATACTAGCAACTATACAGGTGGAATGGATGAGAGAAGACCAAGTTAACAAGACTGAGATCACCAGAGAAGTACAGAACAGCTGTATATACAATAGAATTCCAAGCAAAACTTTGCATCCCGTATGAACTGTCCAGAGGAAAACACATTATTTCCAATAGATAAAGTATTTCTTTAAGAAAAAAACTTATGGTGTTTATGGTGTAAGAGCACTACCACCATGGTAAGAAAGCTGCCAATTATCTGAGATAGGCAGAACAAACAAAACTGAAGAATTTTACAGTTAGAACCTAAGAACGGTCAATACACTCAGTGCCACTGAAGGCTTTCAGGAGCTGCTGCCACCTTACATTTTGCAAGGGCTCTTGTTTGTGAAAAATAGGTAAGGCACACTGCAAATTTGGGGAGAAAAGTATAAAATGAAGGAGCCATTAATGTGAGTTCAACTTCATAGGACACTTCACTCTCCCAGTGAGAGAGAAATTTTTTAAATTATTTGTTTCACTGTTTATTTTTAATTCATAAAATGTGCTGCCTTTACACCAAGGGTTATTGTTATGCCTGGGTATCTTGTTGACTTGTGTGAATAAATGGATATTCTATTAAAAATACAGAAAATCCTATGTCTTGTTAGCTCAGGAACATATTATGGGTGGCTAAGGATAACAAAGAACTATCTCACTGTAACATCACTGGAAAAATAAATTGCATTAAAGATAATTATTAATGATAATTAATGTCAACAGTTAATGTAATGTCTGAAACATAATGTTACTTCTTGTAAGTGAACAGACTTCTGTTACAAACCAAGAAAATCAGTAAGATTTCCTTCTTAATATTCTTATAAATCACAGCAAGTTTCATTTATCCATTAGAGCAATAAAATAATTCTTTCCTTTGAAAAAAGAGTTAGATTCTGACATGAAATCCAGTTGAAATGTCCAGAAATATGAATTCACTAAAACACTAGTTTCTGTTATTATATATCATAGCAACATAACAATGAATAATTTATTTGTATTTGCTCTTGGACTGTCCTTCTTAGGATCTTGTAACTTTGTGACTTGCCAGGCAAGTGAGAAAATTCCATCTCTTTCAATACATATTTCAGTGATATCCTGGTTATTGTTGATATGAAATGTTTCATTCAGAACTAATATTTATAAAAAATATTTGTAATTAGCTACTAAAATAATTATTATATCATTAGTGTTTGTAGATATTCAAAATAGTGAGAGAAGTTAATAGCATAATGTATTCAGAATTTTGAATTGTTTGAAAGGTTGAATCTTAATGAAGTTACAGAAAGTGTGGCTATTTTGTCTTTAAATATTCCTGAAATTTTATCCTTCACCAACAGTATGCTTCCATATGACTGTTAAACCTATCCAGCCATAATAGATAGACATTTAATAGCATATATTCCTTTTTCATCATGAGACCTCTTGCCTTTCCAGCAAGTACAAAAATGGTGGCATTCTACAATTTGTCACTGTTGATTTGTTGCTTGAATTTGTATTCTTTTTAAATAAACAGTGTAGAACTGTTTTTAATTTTTTTTTCTGTATTTGATAGGTTTCATTGGTTAGTTTAATAGCCAATGCTCTGGGCTATTCTGAACTTGGTGCCATTAAATCGCTACGGACATTAAGAGCTTTAAGACCTTTAAGAGCCTTGTCACGATTTGAAGGAATGAGGGTGAGATAAAATGAATGAGCCTGAACAAATGTATGCGTACAAAAATTTATGTATTAATGGTTACACTCACGCTTTCTTCAAAGAACTCCATAAAGGGAAGGCATGCACAAATGTGTGGAAAAAGGCCTCCCAACGTGTCCTTACAAACAAGACCTATGTACACCTTACATTTGGAAATTAGACCTTGAGCTCATTAAATTTGCCTGCTCACTGCTGCATAGTTGTGCTTTCCCAGCCCCCTGACTGCTAAAATTTCCATTGATTTGTGGATCTAGAAAAATAAAAATACATGACAAATTTTACAGTAGAGGGCTGGAGGTTTTTTCTGCAGTTTATGTGGGAAATTTTTTTACTTGGTTTCTGTAGCTAACTTCAATTCTGTGTTAGTTTGTCAGTGGTTCAAGATAGAACACGATTAGCTGGAAAACAAACCAAACTAACAAAAGGTGAAAAAGCTGACAACAATGACACACTAGAAACTAAAGCTTCACTGTGTTTCCCTATCTACCTGTCTGGAGAAAAAAATTCCCACAGAAAATGCTGTAGTATTAGGGAAAAGTTTTTTGAACAGACACCTGAAATAAGTAAAGGTTTGGAAGTATAGAAGGGGAGAGATGGGAAATAATTTTCTCAGCTAGAGACCTTTTACTTCATATGAATGTAAAGGGAGCTAAAACCCTTCTGTTGAGGAGATTGTAATTTTCATATTCTGCCAATCTGACAAAAACAAATCAACCAGCCAAAAAAAACCCTCATGGAAAAACCATATTATAGACTAGCAAATCATGCTACTTAATGAAAATATTGACACACAAAAAATTAATAAGAAAATGTTATTGAGAAATCTCCTTTTAATCTTTCACCTCAAAATACCCCAATGCCGCAATACATATTTATAGTTCAGTCGTAGTCTTCATTTGCCAAATAAATAATGTGGTTCCTGTCTGGGCAAGGCTGCTGATATCCTAGAGATGGCCACGCCTGCCAGTGTAGGGAAGTGTGTCCTGTGCACATCACCATCACCATTATATTTTACTTGATCTTCAATCCAAACAACTCATTAAGTGCTATCTAATAAGCAAGCAAAACTTCTATTGATGTTAGTCTACTTTTGGTCAACTCAGTGGAATGAAAAATACCACTTTTTCAAAACCATACATAAAAAATTACTGTAGTCTCTACTGATTTGCTAGGAAATTATTGTTTTAATATCTGCAGCTTTCTTTTAGTTGAATCACAATAACTAAAAGAAAACTTTTGCCCAAGCTTGGATTTCATCTGGTCTTTTACTGCCACTTGCCCATACACAGTAGCTCAAGGGAATTAAATGCAACCAATTAAAAAGAAAAACAAGGATAAGTGTAAGAGCAACTACAGTGACCCAGGCAATTTACAGACCAAGACTTAGAGCAGGTGCTGTTAATAAAGATTAAATAAGACATCCTTAATTATGTTGCATTCTATTTGGATACTAAAATACACTGATGCCAATATACATATAATGTTTCTAAGAATAAAATCATTAGTAATGATAGTTTTACATGCAGATATTTTTATTCAGTCTTCCACATCATCATTGTTTGGGCTTTTTCTGGTTTATTTTCTATTTATAGATTTTAATTTATATTGCTGGAATTTAATATTTATTTCTCTCTTTTTCTCTAGAGCACACAAATTCTAAGAATCCATCTTGCTACTAACAGGTTTTATTTTGCTTTTTGATTTTTTTTCTAACTTTTACATTGTCTTTGTTTCCATCCCATTTTATTTCTTGCTTTTTGCAATTTCATTAGCATTTCATTAAACCTTAATTTAAATTTCCCCCACAAATTTTATTGTAATATTTTAACTGTCCATCCCATAATAATACTGTTCTGACATTTTTAAAGTATTATACAGTATTTTTAATTTTCTATTCATAAGCTAAGCGGCTATTTTGTCTAATTTGTACACTAGGTGGTTGTAAATGCCCTTGTAGGAGCAATCCCATCTATCATGAATGTATTGCTGGTATGTCTTATATTCTGGCTAATCTTCAGCATCATGGGAGTAAATCTTTTTGCTGGAAAATTCTATCACTGTGTCAACACCACAACTGGTGAGATGTTTGATATCAGTGATGTCAACAATTATACTCAGTGTGTGGAACTCATAAAAAGCAATCAAAGTGCTCGATGGAAGAATGTGAAAGTAAACTTTGACAATGTAGGAGCTGGATATCTTGCTCTACTTCAAGTAGTAAGTAAATGTCTATATTGTCTTTTTGGTCTTTTAAAGAGATCTAGGAAAAATGGGAAAGTTAAGACTGTTAAGTAGAGGAATAATCTCTTCATAGAAATAATTTACAGCTCATGCAACTCTATCACATTGTTTGTTGTAATTTTTTTTTTAATTAGAGTGATTTTCCTTTCCAAGACTAGGGAATACAATCTCATGGTGATGATGATAATAATAATGTAAAATGTGAAACTACAGAAAATAAAAGAATCTCTTTAGTGGCTCACAGTATAGAACTATCATATTCCTTAATGCTTATTATAGAGTCATTATAGTATACTAAATAAGTATTATGTTACTTCTAGTATTATCCTTGTGAAGTATTGGATGTTATTGCATGGCATATTAATTTCATTAATTACTGCTACCTATACAAAATCTGTAAATTGCATTTTTTCTTCAATTCCTTATCTTATGCACTGTGTTCAGAACTGCCTTTATTTTAGGTACTGAACATATTTTGTGTCAAAGAAATAAAAGCCTTAGCTCTTTACAGGTTCCTTGCTCAGAATGGAGCTTCTGAAAATTGGGACCTGATCCAAAACACAATAAAACATGTAATTACATTTAGATGACTGAACTCTCTAGAACCACTTGTCTATAACTCAACATACAACTTTACTGAATGAAAATATTTTTACAGCTCTGTTATTCAAAGTTATCTAAGAATTATATGCTTGTCCCTTCTATCTCAGAACAGGTCAGTATCTCTAGCTGAGACAGAGATAGCTTTTCGTTAATTCCAAAATTAATTACCTAGGTTAAAAGGTTTTGCCTGTAAAGGCAATGTGACTCTTACGTGCTGAGTGATAATTCTGAATGATGACTGATTCTCTGGCTTCAGATCTCATTGCTACCACTGCCTCTGAAAATGTGTAAGGAAAACTGCTTCTCTTAAAGCTGTGTGTGAATGTCATCTGTGTTGCAGATCCAGACAGTATAGGTCTTCAATAACTACTTCACTCTCTCTCTCGGGTTTTTTTAGGTTTTTTGGTTGGTTTTTTGTTTGGGTTTTGTTTTATTTGGTTTTGGGGTTTTTTTTTTGGTTTTTGTTCTGATTTTTCATAATTTTTCTTCTCAAATATTCCTTCCCCACACAGATTAAGGGATCTTTGAGCACATCTTGTGTCACATCTTCACTTGATTGCCTCCATTAACATTTTCCCTCCACTCTTCTGTATTTATTGCTCTTACCTAACTCTGATCCTTTCCTAATATTGCTATGCAAAGCGCACCAATTGCCAACTGAGCCAGAAAGATTTGTGAAGCCTGGCTGTTTGAAGCACACCTTCTTAGTAATTAATATTGTACTGCAAGATTCAGGAGGATACAAATGCTTCCAGAGTGCAAGTTTTCTGCTGTGGAAACTGTACCAAAGTACCAAACCTACTTCTGGCAAGCACAGATGGAAATATATTCCTTGGGTTCCTATCCTGAAACTCCTCAGGAGTGAATGCTCTTTTTTCATTTCGCACGCCTTTTAGTTCTTTATTCTTTATTGGGAATAAGCTTGGAAACCCTGGTTAGTGGTTGAACACTCACACTTTCAACTAGCATGTCACACTAACTTTGGTGTTCCTTAGGAAATGGACATCCTGCATCCATTAAAATCACCTTAGAGCAATGATAGCAGATGTTTTTTACTCTTTTCTTGAAAAAACTCTCTATAGGAACTCAGCCAAATTTTTATAGATGTCAGTTACATCTCTTTCACAGCTGAGTTTTTGGTCTTCTGTAAAACAAATCTCTCAGGAACCAATGTATATTTTAATTTTGAACAGTCTATTCCTTTTAGCTATGTGGGACTATAACATTTCTAAAAATACCAGGTCAGTTTAGATACAGAAAAAAATTCAGATGCAAGTTGGTTTCTCTCCAGAAGTTATATTACTGATTCCATCAATTCATGTTGTAAACTTAACAAAATGTTAAGTTTTGGCTGTGGCCATGAGTGATTCTAGTAGATCCTACCTAAATATCTCCAGCATTAATGTCTATCTAAATCTATCATTCTTCACCTGCATGGTAAACATCTGCAGCTCCAAATATACTGTTAATTTACTGAGATCTTCAGCGCCTTTGATATTATTTGAATAACTAAAAAGAAAATGGTCTAAAAAAATAGTTTTACTGTGAAAAATATTTATGATTCCTCTGTTGTCAAGTGTGGTTAAAAAATTTAGAAGTGATTTTATTAAAAGTGGAGGTCCAGATAAATAAATAACCTAGTTATTGTAGAGATTATTGATTGTTATGGGGAAGATAAAAATCTGTTTTATTTCTAGGCTACTTTCAAAGGATGGATGGATATTATGTATGCTGCTGTTGATTCACGAGATGTAAGTGTAAATCATTCAAACATCATCTGTTAATTATTTTCTTCTAAAGAGTAAAAAATTTAAACAGCTACACACAAACTAGAACAGTTACACACACAACAAAGAATTACAATCAGCATCAATATATATTTTTTGAATCTCAGAATTTTTACTGGAAAGAATTGATCCCACTTCCTTCTGTTTAGCCAAAAAAGCTAAATTAACTTAACTGGAATTTTTTTTAAGGATAATGTTAATGTAATAAATTTAAGAAGAGGTTTTTGACAAATTCTTTTGTTAATCATAAATATGAATTAATTAAAGATTATATGATGCAGTTATTAAATATGGAATATATTAATCAGGTTTTACAATTTTTTAACTGTGCATTTCATTATTTCCTTAGGTTGAGCATCTGTGTTATCTAGAAATTTAAGTGCAATTAGATTTTAAGGTTGAAGAATACCTGTTAAGCTTTCTGGGTATTAGTATTTTATTTTGACTACAAAACTAATACTCTGTTTAACTTATACAAATAGTCATGTTAATGATATTGTCTCCCAGAGTTAAATATCCTGTTTCATTATCTCTAACATTCCTACACTCAAGCTTATTTTGCTGTAGAGGTGCAGATGCTGGGATATGGCATCCAGAAAAATCAAGACAATAATAAAATCTTCCTTTGAGACTTCTTCAATTTAATGGATTTCACAAAACATGTATTCACTAGAAATTTATTGAAAGCATCTGTTCCTAGCCGAATGTATGAATGCTCATGCAAGACCAAAAGAGTTCCAGGGAGATTTAGGCAATAGTAAAATGTATTGATTCTGTTGCATGATAATATACTGAACACAATATAAAATATTTAGATTTCTGCTATTAAAATTTTAAGTATTAATGACTGTTCTGCATCCCACATTTCTTCTTTATTCTGTATGAGGAACTTTTTATATATGTACATACACAAACATATCTATGGGAACATTTACTTTAAAATTCCATATGAGCAATAATTCTGTCAGCTTCCACTTCTCCAAATATTGACTGGAATGGACAAGTTGATCTTTTTAATAAATGAGTGCTGTTCATAGACTTTCTATCTGAGATGGCATATACCTAATTCTAAATTAAAAGTACTGCTTTTTACATCTAGTATTCTCATGGGTAATAAAGTTTTTTATATTTTTTGTAGGTAAAAGATCAACCTAAGTATGAGGACAACTTGTATATGTATCTCTACTTTGTCATTTTTATCATATTTGGATCATTTTTTACCTTGAACCTTTTCATTGGTGTTATTATAGACAACTTCAACCAACAAAAAAAGAAGATAAGTATTTAAATATTTTCATATTTGTATGAATTACTAGGTATAATGAATTAATAAGTAATTTCTGTAAGGCTAATAAAAATCAAAAGTCATTTCAAGACTTTAAAGAAAGTGTATTTTTTTTAATAATAATATGTGCTAAAATCTGTTGATGTGATTCTGAACTTTGCATTTTTAGTATTTTGACAAGTGAAAAGTTAGTTCATAATAATTTGCAAATTGAATAAGCAGGTAAAATGAAGATGTGAAAAGTGAATATGAATTATTGGTTTGATTGCAATATTATTTGGCATTAAATAATTTCTTTTTCAATTGACTAAAGAATTAAGATAACTTGAGGTACATTAATTATAATTAACCTTACAAACTCTTGACACTTAATGAAGACACAATATGGCATTGTGTTCATACAATGAATAATGGATCTGCAAACTGATTAAACAGTAAATTAAGAGTAAGTCAAATAGACTTCATATGAATAGGCTTATAGATAAAAGTAAAAATGTGTACACGAGGGCTTTTTTTCCTAACATTTTTATGAGAAATGAGATTAATTTATTTAATTTAACTACTAATTACTGTTACTATTACTATTACTATTATTATTATTATTAATAATAATAATAATAATAATAATAATAATAATAATAATAATAATAATAATAATTGTTACTGTATTAACTTATTAGACAGAAATACATATCTATAATTTCCTATCAGTAAGGGATAAGGGAATGGTGGTTTCTTTCTCTATACCTTTGGCATACAAATATGTTTAAAATATATTGATAATGCATACAGTTCAGTTTTAAAAATTTTAAAATGTAAAAATACAAATACTCACATTTAAAATAGTTTTAACATCACAGTTTTTAGTTTTCTATTCCAGGGTCATTCTAAATTTTTTGCGTGCTGTGGAAAAGAAGTTTTATATTATTTGCTTTTTTCCAATCACCAATTAAAAACCAGCAATACCAGACAGAATCTCCAGTAAAAGAAAACTGTGTACTACAGAAATTTTTCCCTGTGCAAATATTCTTTAGCTTCCTAAAAGAATCATAAACATGTCTGGGGTTACTATGAATTTTGTGATGCTTCAGGCTGTTGTAGCCAATTTAGCAGACGGTGACGCTGACATTGTCCTTCCATCTGACTTAGCGCAGATTCATCAATAAACACAATTTACTTATACTGGAAGTCAGTCAGTCAGTTGCACATCTGACTGGCAGCATTTGCATCTGAAAACAAAGGCTGATTGGAGTTCATCAACATTCCAGTGGTGTTTTAATTTGCTGTGGCATGACATGAATTACTTTTCTTAATTTTACATCAAAGGTGGGGGTTTTTTTTGCTGTTAAAACCCACAGATTAGATACTAATACACTCTCCTAGCACAACTTGTACCTCAAAGTTACACCTCTCTTAGACCTATCTGTAATCTTAAAAATTTATAGAGAAGAGAGGCACTATTCACACTTGTATTCACTAAATATATCCTAACCAACAAGTTATTGAGCAGCATCGGTATAGCAAGAATGCTTTTAGCCAATTCAGCAAAAACGAGCATGAAGACATTGGAAAAACTCAACTTTCAAGCTGACAAGACAACAGTAATGGGTTTTTCCTGTGTGTTAGGAATGTATATGAGCACCCACACTATAAACACCTGGAAGAAAACCCTTCCTTTTTTATATAAATTAAATATAACTTTAATATTATAATAGAGAGACATACTGTAGTGAAATGTTTCATGTGTAGACATGATACTAATTAATTTTGATATTATTTCTTTACTTTGGAGGTCAGGATATATTTATGACAGAAGAACAGAAGAAATATTACAATGCAATGAAAAAACTGGGATCCAAAAAGCCACAGAAACCTATACCAAGGCCAGTGGTATGAGTGATTTCATTTTCACACCCCTAATATTAAATACTCACTTGCGAATATGATCTTGTCCACAGGATAAGGTTATAGGCCTGGAAAGAAAGTATTTTTTCCATTTATTTTCTGGTAAAGGTATAAATTATCCCATTTTGAATCCATCAGATTAGATCATTCATACTCTGTTTAAAAACATACACACTGAAGTATGAACAAAATTATCTAATAATGTTAATATGACACATTTCAAAATTCCCTGCCTACGTCCTGGAAAACCACAATTCATTGGATCATTTATTGGTTCTTGCTACCAGGGATAAACTTCATTTTCTGTTTTTTCTCCTCACAGAGAATTTGTAGGAAATGAGGATGCACTGGCCCTTGCTGCTGAAACCAGAAAAGGGCACTGGTAACCCAATGGGAAGGACAGATGCAGAAAATCTTACAGAATAAAATTATGTTCTAGGGAGTAAAGCACAGACTAGGATAAATTTGTCTCTAAGATAAGACACTACTCTTGTTATTTACTGAACTCCTACACTGTTTGAAAAAATAAAATACTTGTTGCACCTTATGCACCAGGTGGTTAAAAATAGACTTTCTAAGGAGAGACATATGGCAAAAAACATTGAGCTAAGCACTAAAGAAAAACTAGCATATTACAGTCATGGTGTATTTGAGACATGTATCTTCAGCAACCCAATGATCTCACCAAGCACAATTAAGTTTAAGGAAGAATGACGGCTATCATTCAAAAACAGTCTGAGAATAAAGATAAGATAGTTTCTATTCAGCTGGTACTCTTGTTGGCTATAAATTTACACCACCTATTTTACCCCATAATATTAATTGTCATTGTTATTACTCTTATTATTGCACTATTTCCCTTCTTGTCTCTTCAGCCAACAGTGGTGAATTTCTTGATTCACTCTAACAGGATGAGATATAAACCAGCATGTGTTTGGCTTATATTAATGCCTGTATTGTGAATGAGTCTTGCTCTACACTCCTAAATCCTGAAAGGAGTTGTTTTCTCATTTGGCATTTTAAAAGACAATTATTTTCACTGTATAAACTGTATTCCATCTTTGTGTTTGCAGAACAAATTCCAAGGCATGATCTTTGATTTTGTAACCAAACAAGTATTTGACATCAGCATCATGATACTTATCTGCCTTAACATGGTCACAATGATGGTAGAAACAGATGATCAGAGTAAAGAAATGGAAACAATTTTATCCCGGATTAACCTGGTGTTTATCGTACTTTTCACTGGAGAATTTGTCCTGAAATTGATTTCACTTCGCCATTACTACTTCACTGTAGGCTGGAATATTTTTGATTTTGTGGTTGTGATTCTCTCCATAGTAGGTAAGAGCAATTCCCTTTCAAGAAAGAACTAGTGAAAGAAATAGGAAACATTTGTTTCAAGTATGTTGATACTGATTGTAGAATTTCCTTTTTCCGAGATTATTTACGTGTAGATTCAGATCATACTATCTAGCATATAATATATGCAATGTTGCATGTAAGATTTTTATCTCTCCCATTAGATTCACTGTCATTTTCCAATCAAAAGACATAATGAAACTTTTTGGCACGTTAGATTAATGTGTACAAATATAAAGAGGAATGTTTAGTGGTATGTGCAAACTAATCACAGATTCACTTTCAGTCCTAAAGCTGAAAATTATGTGAAATGGGTGAGTTTTTTTTTACTTTTGCTAATATTTGTCTAGTAAAAAGCTAGTGACTGTCCAAGGTACAAATGAGTGACACATCTGAGAAAGACTGTGCTGATAAAATGTATATCTGTTAAAGAAATCTCTGACTTGCAGAAATTAAGCCAATATCGTAATTCATTAAAGACAGTGGTTACAGGCTCAGTTTCAATAATTATCTGTATCTTAGATATAAACATCCCTTTCCCAACCATTTTAAGAACTACTGAAAGCTTAGACAGGACCTACTTCCCACAAGCAGTCTTTATTTTACTTATTTACCGTCTCTAGGATAGTATTTCAACATAAGGAAAGATGCTTTCACCTTATTAACAGCTTTCAGTAAAAATCTAGTAACTTGGATAATTTTTTGCTATAACATAGGATCCCTGTACTGATTATTTTGGAGAAAGCAATAATAAATCTTTCTATAATTAATTAATTAATTAATTGATTGATTAATTAATTTTTTATTTTAATTCACTTTTTTTCCTAGGTATGTTCTTAGCTGAGATGATTGAGAAGTACTTCGTATCTCCCACACTATTCAGAGTCATCCGGCTTGCCAGAATCGGTCGAATCCTGCGCCTCATTAAAGGCGCTAAGGGAATCCGCACTCTGCTTTTTGCTTTGATGATGTCTCTTCCTGCTCTGTTCAACATTGGGCTGCTGCTTTTCCTAGTCATGTTCATCTATGCCATATTTGGCATGTCCAACTTTGCCTATGTCAAGAGGGAAGTTGGGATTGATGACATGTTCAACTTTGAAACGTTTGGCAACAGCATGATCTGCCTGTTTCAGATCACCACGTCCGCGGGCTGGGACGGTTTGCTCGCCCCAATCCTTAACAGTGGGGAGCCAGACTGTGACCCCCATAAAGATCATCCAGGGAGCTCTGTGAAAGGTGACTGTGGCAACCCTTCTGTTGGGATTTTCTTCTTTGTCAGTTATATTATCATTTCCTTCCTGGTAGTGGTGAACATGTACATTGCTGTGATTTTGGAGAACTTCAGTGTTGCTACTGAAGAAAGTGCTGAACCCTTGAGTGAGGATGACTTTGAGATGTTCTATGAAGTCTGGGAGAAGTTTGATCCCGATGCAACACAATTCATAGAATATAGTAAATTATCTGATTTTGCAGCTTCATTAGATCCACCTCTTCTCATAGCAAAACCAAACAAAGTCCAGCTTATTGCAATGGATCTGCCCATGGTGAGTGGTGACCGAATTCACTGCCTTGACATCTTGTTTGCTTTCACAAAGCGTGTGCTGGGGGAAAGTGGGGAGATGGATGCCCTCAGAATACAGATGGAAGATCGGTTTATGGCAGCCAATCCTTCTAAAGTCTCCTATGAACCAATTACAACCACACTGAAACGAAAGCAGGAGGAGGTGTCTGCTGTCATCATTCAGCGTGCTTACAGACGTCACCTATTAAGGGTAAAAGTTAAACAGGTGTCTAGTATATATAATAGAAATAAAAACAAAGAAGGAGATGGACACATTATAAAAGAGATAATTATTGATAAACTAAAAGGGAACTCCACTCCAGAAAAAACGGATGAGAGTTCCTCTACAACTTCCCCACCCTCTTATGACAGTGTAACAAAGCCAGACAAAGAAAAATATGAAAAAGATAAAGCAGAGAAGAACTACAAAGGTAAAGACATCAGGGAAAATAAAAAATAATGATCTAAGAATTTTGTTAATGGGACAACTTGTTTACAGTCTTTGAGAATGAATCATCAACTGAACTCCTGCAGGAGATTTATGCCAAACTGACATTTTTAAACATATATATGTGTGTGTGTGTGCGCGCGCGTGTGTGTGCATATATATACATTATATATATATACTTAAGGTCAGTGCCTATAACAAAACAGTGAACCTCCATCATCAGACTGTGACTCTGTTAATCAGGGTAAAAAACTTGACGAGGTTACTGTTTTCACTACAGCTGACACTGCTAAGAATAAGGAAAAGGTGGCTCCATGGAGAAGATGGAGCATGAAATGAGTGCGAAAGGAGACTTTACTTCCACAACATGTAGAACAGTAATTCTCTTCACTGTTTGTAATGCAACTGCCACATTTATCATATTTTTACAAAAACTGTATTAGTGTATTTATCATTTTTTAATTCACAGGCTGTTTACTATTATATGTGACTATTTTTGTAACAGGTTTTATGTTGGGGAAAGAGGTATGAGGACCAGGAGTTCTACTCTCAGATTCTCTATAATGTACAGATAGGAGTGATTTGCATAGACATGCTGCACTTGTCAATCATGAATAAATAAAAATATGACGTTGCACAAAGCTGAAGATTTTAAGAACTTCCATGTTTCAGGGTTGCTCTTAAATGCGAAGTATTCTAACTACTTGTATGGCTGCATCCAGATTATGTGCATCCAGATTAATGTGCCTGGAGAGTCTCCTCTAATTTACAGGAATCTGCAATGACTTATTTTTATGTGAATGATTAAACATGAACAAGTTCTTGTTTATGTTAAAATATTTACAGCTCAAAAAATATTGTGCAGTTTCTGCACTGGAAAAATAGCTTCACCAAAATACATCTGGGAGTTCTTTTGTTTTGTTTTTAACAGCTCGATTTGTTTTTCTTCCTGGGCTATTCTTTGGTTACTGTCTTATCTCATTATCTCCAACATCCAGAGAATCCGTAAAATACCCTTTTCCATGTAAATATTAACAATATACTGTTGTGCATACATATATGTACCACAGTATGGTTAATTTTCAAGAGCTCAACAGGACATGTTGTATTCTGTGTCATAGTTAGAAGGGTATCACTGATGCATGTCAATGCTTTTGCTGCTGTACCTTGCTCCTTCCACTGTCCACAGTCTCCACTATAGGATGCCATGTGTCAGTGATGAAGTGAATCAAGTTGTCCAACCAGACCTCATTATTTCAAGTCATTAAGCAATAGTTTGCAGCTATTTATGAGCTTTTTTAGTTTGGCATTTTAAATTTGAAGTGGCTGCTCTACGGTGTAGAATCAGACTGTACAGGCCATATTGCAAACTGTTAAACCTGTTGACAATGTGGTTAGCATATATAAATAATGTAAAGAAATACCATTTGGCAACAGTTCTGTATATAAGAAAAGTGTCTTCAAGTTTAGATCACTATTTCTTATATTTCTTTCCTCATTCACTTGGCTTATTTTCTAACCAGTTAGAAACCAAACTGGCATCATCACACTATGAGAAAAAAAAGTGAGTATTTGTAGACTATCTTGTTTTAATAATATATTTGCATATATTCCAGTGTGAAGTAAATTGTGTAAATCTGGAACCCAGCTTGTTTCCAAATAGTTACAGGACATAGCAAGGAAAGCATTAGGGGAATGTGAGAATTTCTAGCAATATTTGCATCAGAAGTTCCAAGATAGTCTCATAGTTGATTAAATCCTTGCTATCTTGCAGTGTCTGTTTACATAGTCTACTCTTATTCTTTTTTGAATCATAGTGCACTAGGCTTGTACAAATAAAATATTTCCCAAGAGAAAATGGCACATTTGTATAATTGAGGACATCAGGACATTTTGTGTTTCATACACAAGCTAACATTAAATGTAGAATCTTTCTTTTGCAAATGCTTTTGACTTGTAATGTGTTGGTGAAATGCATGCAGGAAATTGTTATTATCATAAACAACACAAACAATATTACATATGAGCCAAAAAATAAAGATTTCTTTTTTTTAAATTGTGCTTATTTTGCTTTGTCTCTGACCTTCTGTTGGTGAAAGCAAGATGAAAACTGACTTTGGTGCAAATAAGAATTGCTTTCTTTTTCCCCAGAGCTAAACACCTTATTCTTCACATTTTAACTTCTATGTAAAATATTTTTTTAAAAAAAATCTGAGAACTTTGCTCAAACTCCATTTCTACTTCTTTGTTATCAGCATATTGTCTGGGAATAAAACAAGACACCCACACAATTCTACCCGTAAAATGTCCTCTCAACCTTCAAAAGCCCTTCTCAGCCATAAAGGCACTGCTCAGTACTGCTATCAAAGCTGCCCATGTTTTATGAGTCTTAAACATGCAAACAGACTTTCCAATGAAAGTCTGCTTTCCAATGACAGTTTGCTCATTGCAAACAGACAAAAGTTGGTTTTAGTTGCATAGTGATTCTTTTTATTCCAGTAATTCTCAAAATTAATAAATACCATCTCATCTGATCTCACAAGTAAGGGGTAACACTGTCACTCAGCTGTGATAAGTAGTGCTTATAACCAACGTATCTCGATGTAACACAGTTTGAGTTAATATGGATGTCATTAAGCTGTTCAAGGACAGAAAGATTTAGGACATTGAAACACATCATTATATATTATATTATATTATATTATATTATATTATATTATATTATATTATATTATATTATATTATATTATATTATATTATATTATATTATATTATATTATAGTATATTATATTATAGTATATTATATTACATTACATTATATTACATTAATTATATTATATTATATTATCATTATATTATATTATATTATATTATCATTATATTAATTATTGACTTTAAAATATATTATTGTATTTCAAAATTAACAGTAAGTAGAATATTCCTGGAGTTTTCTCACTGGCATGTTTTCAGTGTTCCTTATTCTGTGGATATTATGCCATATTAACCATATTTTGGCTAAATATTAAATTGGTCCTATAACCATGAGATAACTGATGGAACATTGTAACACTACAGCCTATCAAAATCTCTAATACACTGAGCATCAGCAGTCACTGCAGCTGTCTCTGAGTTGGACTTCCATGCAATAAGGAGCCATATTTCACTGGTTAACAGAAAATGCTGATTTGAAAAGGACCCACAAGGATCATTATGTCCAACTCCTGCCCAAGAGCATTGTTCAAATCTTCTTGAACTCTGTCAGGTTTGGTGCTGTGACCACTTCCCTGGTGAGCCTATTCCAGTGCCCAACCACCCTCTGAGTGAAGAACCTTTTTCTAATATCCAACCTAAACCTCCCCTGACACAACTTCAGGCCATTCCCTTGGGTCTGTAACTGGTCACCACAGAGAAGAGATCAGTGCTGCCCCTCCTCTTCCCCTCACAAAGAAGTTCTAACTGCAATGTGGTCTCCCCTCAGTCTCCTCCAGGTTTAACCAAGTTCCCTCAGCCAGGCCCCATACGGCTTCTCCTCAAGGTCCTTCACCATCTTCATTGCCCCACTTTGGACACTTTCCAATAGCTTCAGATCAGTCTTATATTGCAGTGACCAAAGCTGCACTACTATTCAAGGTGAGGCTGCCCCACTGCAGCAGAGCAGAGCAGGGCAATCTCTCCCTTGCTCAGCTGACAATGCTGTGCCTGATGCCTCCCGGACATGTCTGTCTCTCTTGGCTACCAGGGCACTGATGACTCGCCAGTGACCAGGACCCCCAGGTCCCTCTCTGTGGCACTGCTCTCCAGCACCCCATTCCCCAGTTTATCCATTCACCCAGGCTTGCCCAATCCCAGGTGCAGAATCTGGCATTTTCCCTTGCTGAATTTTATGTGGTTGGTGATTGTCCAGGCCTCTAATTTGTTGAGATTTCTCTGTAGGGCCTTCCTGCCTTCAAGGGAGTCGAGCGGCCCTCCCAGATTTGTATCATCTGTGAACTTGCTTAATACCCCTTCAAGTCCGGTATCGAAGTCCTTTACAAAGATGTTGAAGAGAACAGGGCCTGAGATGGAGCCCTATGGAACCCCACTAGTGACAGATCACCAACCTTATGTAATCCCATTCATTACAACACTTTGCACCCAATGTGAGCCAGTTGCTCGCTTATCACATGGCGTGCTTATCCAGCTGTGTGCTTACATGAATGACTTATCCTACATCAGAAAAATGCCTAACTAAGAACATTCAAAATTGTTTAGCCTTCTCATACCCTTAGATCCTGAAGATGGTCTCTGGCCCTCTTAGAATACAGGTTTAAAGCTCAAGAAATGGCCTTCCCTAACTGTCTGGGCATACTTACAAGCACCTGGCCTGCAGGCCTAAATGAGAGATTCCTCTAGCTTGTGTTAATGTCAATATGTACATCCTTGAAGTCAAAGTTGCATACATTATTTATTCCACTGCTCCTCTGACTAACTCATCTAACCTTATAAATGATTCAATTTCTTCCAGAGACTTTTGGAGCTCTTCTGCTTCTTTGGTTCCTGACTTCAGTCTAACAATTTCATTTTACTCTTGTCTTTGCATATTACCTGTTCAAACCAACACCTAAAATTTGCAGAACTTTTGCTATGTGAACAGGACAGCACATGTTCTGATGAGGAATGAAGGCTCATCATTCATTTTCAGGAACATGGAGTCTTTTACAGTACTCTGAAAAAGTGAGGTTATTGCATCCACCTTCACTACCAAGCACTGTATGTGCACAACCACACGCTTTTGGGGTGAACTAGCAGAAATGGCTGAGGGTCTAGGTTCAACCTGGTCTGTAAATAGGATCACTTTGAGGGCACATATGTCCTCCTAATCACCCTTTGCTACTTCTGTGAACAACTTCTTCCCTCCTACCTATTCCTTTTCTTACAGAAATCAGTTGAATTTGTATAATTTAAACCTCACATTACTCCACTCGCATCCTTCCAATGCATTTGAATGGAAATGGCACTTGGAAGAACTCTCCACATGCTACTAGGCAAGTCAGTAGTGATGGCTACTTCAGTCCTTCCCCACTGTAAGTCCTCCATTGTTTCCAGTCAGCAAAAGATGGTTCCTTATTTTATTAGCTCCTAAAATCCTCACTGTATGACTATACTGATCCAAATCCAGGGGAATTTTCAACATGTCAAACCACAGACAAAATACCTTCCCCTCTGTATTAAACTTCTTATCTGACATGTATTGCCTAAAAGAGAGCATTAGTAATGATGACAGTAGAGCTAACTCACTCTCCTAGTATAAGTTCATTACTTGGTACTTTTCCTTAATGAGTTTTCAGATGAAAAAATTTCCACATGGATGCCCAGAAAGGAGACATATTCTTGCTCAGTACATTACAAATTAATTCATAGGTCAGCACAGCTTAATGCTGTTCCCCAGCAAGTGTTCCCAGAAGTCCCAGTGCCTCACATGAGCTAATGCAGCAATACTACCATGTGCACAGTCATAAAAGAGTAACGAGCTTGCAGAATTAACTGGAGCTAATTCAGCACTGAAGTAATTTTATCAAAGAAGGAAAGTCCAGTGTGTGGTGGAAAAAACCCCCAACTGTTTCCTCCAAGAAGCCAACTGGCCACAATAAAGACAAGCAGGACTGACATAATGGGAAGTTAGGATCCTGAGCAGTCAAATGTATTTACTGTGAAATTCATTAACGCATTAAAGGAAGTGGTGAGTACTCAGCACTTCTTAGTCCATTATAAATTGCATACTGTATTTAATTGAAAAAAAAAATTAAATCTTTTGGAAGGTTAATCTGAATTAAAAAATCAGGAAAGTCCTTGCCCAGAGGGTTCATCATTAGTATATGACATGATACATTATTATTATTGCTACATTATATGTCACAATTGTGTGAAGATATTTACATTTCCGAGCTTAACTCTGTTGAAGAGCCATTTGTTTTGATTTTTATGTTCATCTCTTTAGTTCTTCATCTAGATACATAAAATGGAAAAAAACAAAAAGAAATCTGAGCAGGAAAGATTACTGGACTAACAACAAAAACCTCACACTTATTCTAAGTTTGTATGGTTTTTTATTTTTTGCCATTTTGGAGAATGCTTGGCTAGAAAAAAGATAAGCCTTTGAAAAGACAAATAATACCATGAGAGTGAAGCTCAAAACCACAGAAATTCTTAATTGTAAGTAGATAAAGAGTATAGAAAGCAGAGTTCATTAGTCATGTGTCCAAATTACTGAGCTTGTTACAAGGGATGTTTTCTAAAAGATCATGATTAATTCATATAAAATTTAATAATAAGACAAGAAAAGGTAAAGGAGGATGGTGAAGTGCTGTGATACGTTTCCACTAAACACCACAGAGCAGGGATGTGTTTCATCTTTGTAATGTAACACATACTCTGCACCACTTTACAAATTAAATACCTCACCCTCATAGAAGAAAACATACTGCAACATGAGGCTTTGCTAAGCCAAGAGAAAAAATTGTAGTGCAGTATCCTAAGTAAATTGAAGCCAATTACCATCTCTCAGGAGAGAAGACAAATCACATGCATCTCTGCAGCAAGTGCTATGTTTGATGCATATATGAAAAGACATATCATGAACAATTTATAACAGTAAAGCAGGCATTGGTTCCCAAGCATTCCACACTTCAAGTACATTTCCTGTATAATAAAAGCCACTTAATGTTTTTTGTCTCATAACCTACATTAAAGGGTAACAGGGAAAACACTATCACCCCTAAAAGTATTCATTGTTTTTATAGGAAACACACATTAAAAAAAACACTTACCAGACCTTACATAGCATTACTGGATTTTTCTATAACAGGAATTTCAGTATCACAGGGATATTTACTCTTTATTCTAAAACCCTAGTAGTCTGTAAATGGATCACAAACGCCGCCTCACCATTTTCCTGATAGAGAAGTGTTTAGTTTGCTTTCAGAAGGCATAGCCCCAGGTACATGCTTACAGTGAAATACAAGCAAAGTACAGTCTTAATGAGTGAAATCGGTCATCCTAAATCAAAGTGGGTCATGTCATTTTTTCCCTCAGCGTAATGCAGTGATATCACATCGAGCAAACCAAAAGAAGCAGTTTAACAACATATCATATAACAGCAGCTATATTCAAAGATAACATGCACAGGTTTTTTAATTATTTTACACAAACACTGAAAATTGTATTAAAAATTTCTTTCCCAGAGATTTGGACCTGACTGACTGAATTGAACAGCCACAAAAATTTTCACTTCTTCAATTTTTCTTCTTGTTGCTGTTGCAGGGTATGACAGTGATGGGTCTAATTTTATGACTGCAAGAAACTCAGTCCTGGTATACACTTCAGAGATCCCGGCTCTGATCTAAGGAGGTAAATTGATTGACCCAGAAAAAAATAACAGATTTTATCTCTGCGGAATATCAAAAGCCTTATCTTACCTCTTCATGCAAATAGGCAGAGAAAGATCTGAAAAGCATGTGAAAGCATGCAATGTGAAAATTGTACAGATTTTCTCTCACTCAACTAAGAAACATTAAAGGAAATGCATAAACACAAAAATACACAGAGGGTAAGGAGATAGTAGTTTTAATTGATACAGTCAAATCCTAACATGTAGGACACGTACCATAGGTATCATTTATTCTTTGGATGGGAATTTGTTACTGCAAGTCCAGGGAACAGCATATTCTTTTCAAACTCTGAAAGTGATGAAACAAAAGTGGCAGAGCATATGCTACTTCCATGAATGTGTGCTGTGTAGAAAGGATGTTACTAACATCTCCCATCTGCACCAGGCACATCCTTAATTCATGTGTTACAGAGTTTGTTCAGAAATTAGGACAAGCAATAGTTTTATTTTACTGTAATCTTCACTTCATAATGCAGCATTTCAACCTAGAATCTCATTTACATGTGCATTTTCAATTATATGTTTTAGCCTTAAAATCTATAACTTCTCCATTTAGCTTCTTTTTTTTTTCTTTTTTTACCAAAGAATAAGAATAAATTACCTGGTACATCCAGGTTGTGCAATAAGCAGCAGTAGTATTTAAATTACCTGCATCCTTTACCATGCCTTCTGAGTTCCTCACACAGCAAAATTTCAAGAGTTCCACATGGGGACACGAAGCAACACCCTGCTTGCTGCCCATATACATGGAAATCTATAGAGTGCAAATAGCTAGAAGCTCCATCGGGTGGGCCTATAGGGAAACTCTCAGTTCCTAGATCCAGCATGATTAGCCTATCTTCATACTGTGATCTGAGTTCACAACAACTCTGACACTGACACCTTGTATGTCTTCATGATTGTCATGAAAATCAAGTCATAAAATTTAGTAAGCAACTAAAATACAAAGCCCCCCATTGTTTAGTTAAGCCCAGAATACTTGTCCATAGTATGCAATGTTTTATAGTTAGGTGATTTATACTGTCAATGAAACAGGCAATTTGATGGCTGGGTAGTAAATTCTTAAAGTGATTTTGTGAGCCTGTATTTTTTGTTCTAACAATTATATTTCTATTTTTCAGACTGTTCATATATACAAGAATATAAAAGCCCTTTGTTTTGCTTCAGATTAAAATATGTAACCAACAATGCTGTTTGCTGGCTTAGGTGTTCCCAATACACATTCTGCAGAATTTGTCTAGCTGAAGCTAGAAATTGTAAATATTTTACAGTAAAATGATATTCCTATATTTTCTAGGTCAATGCTTTTTTCTATTCCCAAATCAGGGAACAAACAGCAGAGTGAAGGAAATGCTTCATCTGAAGATGGAGTACAAAGGAGACCAATTGTTCTCTGCAGCTCACCACTGTTCCCACACTGCTACACAGCAGTGAAAACATACACAGAGCTGCTTCCCTTGGGGAACCAAGATCCAGATAGTAGCTCTCATTTAACATGGGGACTTAAATTCTTCAAGGAAGTAGTAGCTGGAGTCCTTTCTTCCATTTAGTCAAATCACTCTAATTAATTCTCCATTAAAAAGGTAGGATTTCTTTCCATCTTTGCTCTCTCAGAGCTCTACACTCTCCTTTTTTATGCCAGGCTACATTAATTTGAAACAGGGACATTTTCCTGTTGTCTGTGTACAACATTCCTGGCTTAATTTTAGGCTGAAAACTCCAACACAGAATAATATTAATAATATCACAGAAAACAAATACTTTTCCACAACCCATCTTCACCAGGTATTATGTGTAGACATACAAAGTGACAGCTGCATGGTCCTTAATATAAAACTTCACTCATGCAAACCACAAAAACTCCCAGTTTTCATTTACCTTGTTCTGTATCCTTCAAGTCTGACAGTCCTTTACCTTTTTTGAGTTTATGTTCTCTTACGTATCTCTCAAGTTTCCTACTCTTTACTCAAACACTTCACTTCCTCCTATAGCAGAGGTGTTTACTTGTGCTGCTGCTAAGGAGGAGTGGAATTGAAAGGACAAGTATCCTGCAGCAACTCCAACTCCAGCTGTGGTCTTGGCAGATTGCAGAAGTTTAAATGAGGCCACTCCAGGTCAAGCCACACAAAGCATGTGGAAGGAAAATACTGGCAATTCACTAGGTGGCACTTTTATGACCCACTTGAATCTGAAGCCAAAGAAGATGCAATCACATTTTTCTGCTATGACATCAACAAGGTCAAACCATATTTCATCACTGAAAATTCTATAAGACCTCTTTCACAAGCAAAAATCTGTGTCCTATGCAAAACACAACCTCATTTTTCTACTTACCTGAATTTCTGGGATGTACTGAAGGAAGACTGAGACAAAGGACTTTTCCCATCTATTCTCATTAACATTTCCTATCATGTGTATCTACTTTCTGCTGCTAGAAGTGGTCATAGCCACAGAGTTCTTATTCACACTAGTGCCCTAAACCACTGCTTTATTAATGTGTTTTCACCTCAGCATAGAGGTATACCTTTCCTTCTGAAGTGCCTGACTCCGGGAAAACCTTTGGTCAATACAATGCAACAGCTAAGGCAGTCCAACTGTCTCATGATTGTCCTCTTGCCTTTCCAATCCATGTAGAGATTTAAAATGGCAAATGCAAGCAGCCTCTATCACACTGTCTGCATGATCGATTCTTTCCCATTTCTGCAGTTCAGGGAGCGCACACACACATACTAGGGTAGACAGGGTAGGCATGTAATCATGTGTAGCCCATACAAAAGAACACACAGCTAGAAGGAGAATATCTTCATGCCCTTCCCCCATTCAGGAATTACTATCATCTTACAAGAGCCCTCCCTAAGGGCTGTATGTAGTCATGGTGACAAGACATCACCACCTGTCTGCCCCTGCAATGGAGGCAATGAGCCAGAATGCAAAGCTTTGTTTTGCTGCTGCTGCTGCTGAATGCATACAGCACATTTCCGAATAGCCTGATTCAAACAGAAACCAGAGAAAATTACAACACTTTTCAGAACATAAAATCTGAAGAAAGTTTCAGATTTATTAATAATGGCATATGAAAATTAATCGATAAAACAAAGTGGCTTGAAAATCTACATGAATTAACATGCTTCACACTCTTCAAAATGCAATTTTAGTCATAAAATCATAAAAAAGGATGCTTTATGACGAAAAGCTGAAAATGCCGACATTAGAGAAACAGAATTTAAAATAGGCTGCAACTGTTAACACACATTGCTTTTATTCCCGTGAAAACACACACAGACTATTACGTACTGCTTGCCTGCTCTTAACAATGTCCAGCTTGCAGCATTTTGCCAGTTTTGGTACTGACTCCAAACATTAGCTGACCAAAAATCACAGAGAAACTGGCTAAAGTACTAGCACAACACCACTCAGAGAAGGGAAGCAGTAAACACTATAAATAATGAAACAAGCAGGTGAAATGCATCCCAACAAAGAAAGGAGACAGCCTAAATGTAACAGGAGCAGAGTATTTCCTCCTTATGCCAGATATCTACCCTATACCTCAGGTTAGGCATACATTAGGCAGCACCTCACAGTTCTCACATGTGGCTGCATGCCCCTACCTCAGGCTGAGCTTGCACTGGGCAACCACAGTGGGAGTATCTCCTTTCTCTTATCTTCCCAGAACACTGGGCTTCCTCAAGAAAGAAATACTGACTGGTAAGGATTTTCAGTGTTCATCAAGTTCCCTGAAATGGGTGAATTGGAGGGTGAGGACTAAAAAGCAAGCTACAGAATTCTCTGTTTTGTGCTTGAGATTTACCATCAGGGATGGTAAATAAGTTTTCTGAGTTGCACTGTTGAATTGGGCTGAATCTCTATTTTCTTACATGGGAAAAAACCACTAGACACCTGGATCTACTTATGGATCTACTTGGGCTAGCTCTTCTCTGCATATGCTCCAGCACTTCAATGTCTTTCTGGGAGAGAGAGGCCCAAAACTGAACACAGGATTCAAGGTGTGGCCTCACTAGTGCCCTGTACAGGGTGTCTATCAGTGCCCTGGTCCTGCTGGCCAGACTACTGCTGATGCACGCCAGGATGCCATTGGCCTTTTTTGCCAGCTGGGCACAGCTGGCTCATGTTCAGCTGTCAATCAATACACCCCAGGTCCTTTTCTGCCTGAAAAGATTTCCAGTCACTCTGTCCCAAGCCTGTGGCGCTGCCTGGGGTTGTTCTGCCCCAAGTGCAGGAACTTTCTCTTTGCCTTGCTGAAACTCATGCAATTGACCTTGGCCCATCAATCTAGCCTGCCCAGATCCCTCTGCAGATCCTTCCTGCTCTCAAGTAGATCAACACTCCCATCCAAATTGGTGTCATCTGAAAGCTGACTGAGGATGTACTCAATCCCTTTGCCCAGATTATCAAAAAATATATTAAACAGTATTTTCCCAGTACTGAGCCCTGGGGAACACCACAGCCAACTGGATTTAACTCCATTGCCCACCACTCTCTGGACCCAGTCACCCAGCCAGTTTTTACCCAGAGTACACACATACAAATCAGGAGCAGCAAGTTCCTCCAGGAGAATACTGTGAAACACAGTGTAAAATTCTTCAGTAATACCCAGGTAGATGACATCCTCATCTTTTCCCTCCTTCACTGAAACACCTTGTCATAGGTGTCACAGAAAGTATCAGATGTTCTTCCATCAATTACTACATCATTTGTAAACAGAAACATTTTATCTTTCAAGCGGTTAGGAGAAAAGGCATAGTTTTGATAAAGCAAGGAGAAATTAGGAGTGCTTCAGTGATCTCGGATACTAATTCTTTCAATTTTGACTAATCCTTACAACTGCACAAAGGTGAGGTGTTTATGTACCCTGCCCATAGTCACTCTCCCAATATATACCCATTTAACAGGGAGACAGAGGCTTTCTGGCATCAATAAACATAAAATCTTCATGCCCACACATATTCAACATATGCTAAAGGTCACATGTGCTAAAGTTAATCTGCCATCTTGTGGGTATATATTACAATACACTTTTTTTATTATCAACCATACAATATATTACAGACAAGTTAGTGTCTTGTATTTGTACATAAAATACCTAAAGGTTTCTGAATAAAAATGAGAGACACAAATACAACCAACTATCTGGTAAATAAGACATACACAATGAGTATTGTAATTCCTAAAGAAGTAACCATAGAGGAATATTACCCAACATACAGTTGTAATTCTAGTTGGACAGACATTCTAGGCTGGAAACTCGGTCACTTTGAAACAAATAACAACATAGGTATAAATTAAGATTTAAGTTCATAATAAATTAGTGTAATTTTTTAAAAACAAACAAAAAAACCCCTCTTTTTAAAACACAGGAAGAAAGATCAGCCATGAGGTGCTGAGTAACAGCTTCATTACTGCTTTGGCTGCCAGTTAAATTGTATACCACATAGAGCAAGTGCCAATCTAAAGGTAAAGTCCAAATGGCATCTGCAGTGGTACAAACATCAAAAGTGTTTCCCTATAGATATATAAAAATTGCTAGCAAATTATGACCATCAAAGAAAAAAATTCTTAAATGTACTTAAATATAGCTCTAAAATGCAAACAGCTCTTTCTATTCTGTGTGAAATATTGTTACATTAATACATGACAATATAATGAAATTATGTAAGTTTAGCTGGTGATTAACTTCAACAGTGTCATGAAATGTTGGTCCCTGGCAGAAACTCCCAAATTTCTATCACACTTCATGTCCTTTATTTGTTCTTACTCTAATAAAAATCTCTCTCTAGTCATGAACTGTGGAAACTCTATATAATTAGAAGTAAAACATTAATTCTATTTTATATATAGATAATTTATTTCAGTCTAATCCATCAAGACACTTTTCTTCATCTCTGATGATAATGACTATTTGCAAAGCTATAAGACTCTGAGGTGCTTTCCTAGGAATATTCCTACAAGATAGAAGTAATACACGAATATAGAGACATCATGTGTCTAAAACACTTTGCTTTTTTAACAGCTGGAGATCAAAACTCTGGCTATGCCTTTGCAAAACGTATTTAGGGTGTTTCAATAAAAACATTTAAATGGACTCAAAGGAGGGGCAAATAGGATTTTAAACCATCATTGTTAGAGCCATGATGTGTATCACTCATGTATCGTGGTAAGGATTCACATTTTTCTTCAGCAGAATTGAGGATTTAGCTTCATTCTTAGAAACGAAACCTGGAATCTTTATGGGCAAGCCTAAGTAAAATAGCCATCTTCACCTAGGAAAAGGAGAAAATAAATCTGAAGAAATAGCAATAAAAAGTATGCCTCAATAGCTTATGATATCCCTCCAAAATGCTTTTCAAGAGGAAAAAAAAATTTCTAATGAACACTTAGGTTGTTTTTTCAGACAGAAAAAAGCCTACAGATCTTTTGGCTGTTTACCCAGACAAAAATAATCTTAGCAGTAGATAGACATGAAAGCATTGCAGATATTCTGCTGTTTTGAGTCTTTGAATGAATTTGCCTAGGTGCAAAGCTATATCACAGGGAGATCAAGATCAGCAGAAGACTTGCTGATCTCTGAAAAAAGAAGACCCTCTTTTGGGTCGCTTTTTACCTCCAGTGTAGCTGATTTGGACAAGGAGATGTCAGGGGGCAAAGGAGAGGTAATTGGTAAATATAATAATATTCTTGGTTTAATGCTAACATTAAATATTTTCATAAAAGACTAGCTTGGTAGCCTGGTGAGTCAAAATTTTGCCTTCCCCCATGCAAAAAATTATTATACTTACCAGGTTAAAGATGTGAATGCCTTCCTCCACTTTTATAAATTACTATAACAGATACACAAATTCAACTATGACACAGATTTAGAAAAGCTTTTGTTAAAAACCCAGTCATCTGGTGAAAAATAGAACTCTATCAACCTAGTCTAGCAGTTTTTGCAGATTTCATCCCAAAAAATAAAATTAATTTTCTAAGTGAACAATGTTCTAAATAACAAAGTCAGCTTTCTCTATTTCTCTATCACCCTATTGCATTTAAAATTCTACTGTTTTGAGTACACCCACTATCAGAAAGTGAAGAAATAAAAAATAAACACAAATAGTACATCATCTATTTACATACATTCATATTTAAAGCAGAAAGAAGCAGACAGGAAGATATCAAGCAGAACAGGAGGAAGCAGGGAAATGAGAGAGCCTGGAATGCGGACAATATACTCAACCTACCAAGCATTGCAGTAAGATTCCAGGGTAATTATTCCTATCTTATTTCTGAGTAATAAAAAGATGACAAATATGAAATACAAAAATTGCAAAAGGGAGGTAAATCTTGAAGACAAGCACTGAGGCTTTTGAATTCATATTAATATGGATAGTAGCATGAGAACTCTTCTCATTTACAGAATCTGAGATAAATAACACAGAAGAGTTAAGACTAATAGAACATTAACAATTTTCTCTCAGTTCTCATATAGCTTTGTGTTATTTATTCTGAAAAAGACTGGATATTAGTAAGGGTAAATGAAGCTCTAATCTTGTGCTATTTACAAAGATGATATAAAAAGCTCTGAAATAAAATAAAATTTTCTTAATATCTTTAATATTACTGCCATAAAACGATAAGAGAGTCCCAGAAAGAAAACAAAATCCAACTGCTAGTAGGTCTTCATTAAGAAACCAGGTTTCACTTTAACTCACTAGAAGCAATTCACTGATGATGCTGGATGTGACCAGTGAGAACAGATAAGGAAGAACAAAATTTTCAAAAACGTCACCATGCCTTTGTGTTTACTCTAGTTTACTGAATGTAATCCTGAAGTTTTTTACTCTCTCTCAGTAAGCAACAGCTTAAATCTAAAAATCATTTTTAACTATGTACAACCTGCTCCCGTGACACTTAAGATCTTTTTCATGTGTACTTGTGATGTCACCATTTTACCACTTATCCTCTACTTCTGATTAATGGTCAAATACAAGATTTTGCAGTGAAGAGAAAAACTGTTGGCCTGTTCATGCACCACTTTAGCAAACTGAATGGCTGACAACTTATGGTCTGACTAACGTGAGGTGATCGAATGAAGGACCTTTAAATCACCACATTCTAAATTAATTTCATGGCTAAAACAATATCTGTGTAATGGCCATACATAATTATGTGGTCTTGCATGACCCTGTTCTCTTTGTCAGGGCCTGTATAAAGGTACCCTACAAATTATTTCAAATTATGAAAACCATGGGATCAGTTCTGGTTAAATACCAGCCTTTGATTCAATGGATTACATTTTTAGTGAAGAGTCTCCTTAAAAACTAGCTATCATATTCTGGATTAATAAAGTAAACCAAATTAAGCAAAAACCAGAATTAAAGTAGGTCAACAACTAATAAAAATAATGGTTATTTCATGGCAACTTGCAATAAGGATACTCTAAAATTCTTATTGACTTGCCTAATCCTAGTAAAATCCTTCTAATGTGTTTTTATAGACCATAACTCTGCAGTAAAGCAAGCAGAGTTTGTGCATAAACAAGATGACCTAGTTTTCAACATCTGCAAGTCTTAGCTTGAAGCTTGTTTGTTACTTGAAAAGGCAATTAAAATTTAAACAAGTGTGAAAGAGCAAACTTATTTTCCTTGAATTCCTGTGAAAAAACCCAGTTACACATTAACTAATATTTAATACAAAGCCACATCAGAACTCAAAATAAAGGGAGATAATTAGTATTAGTATTTTTTAGAATAAAACAAACCACAGATAGATAATAAAACATACATGAAAACATACAAGAGTAGTAGGGGTAAACGATTCAGATTAGGTTGGGCAATTCCTTTCAAATTATAAACCATGTACAGAAAGTATAATTTCACAGGACATTCTTCAAGTAAGAGATAAGCTGTGAGTCAATGAACGAAGTGACTTGTGTACTATTGTATGGAATTCATTAAAAATCCAGACACTCATCTTGAAACAGATAAACACTCCACATAAAAGGTAACTTTCAAATATCAGTATTTACAGAGACATACTCATTACTGTTTTCCTCTGACAGCAATTTTTTTTTAATTTTATTTGCATCTTTTACTATTTAACTAGGATGGATTTGCTGTTAGTTATTGAACATGATGCTTATTACAAGCAGAAAGGTGATACAGATCAAAATAATTTCTGTTCCGAAGAGCTTGTAAACCAAACATAGGAAAACACAGGAAACACTGCCTAAGGACCGAAGTACCTTATTACAGCACTCATTTTAAAAGGAAGCTAAAGAATCCAAGTAATTTATACATCTTCATGTCCTGAAAAATGTTCTGGAAGACAAAGGTGCAAGACCTTAATATACATTATACTAAAAAACTATACTGAGTAAATTCAGCTCCATCCCTGTCACTGCTCCAAAGGATGGCGTTCTAGTTAAAGCACAAATGCTGAAGTAAACAAGATTGTATCCAGTTACCAGCTCTTCTGCAAGTCTTCAGACTTTTGGCTGAGACTGTTTCTCATTTTCTTTACTTCCATCTGTGTTCAGAGTCCAAATATATGTGTTATACAAATATATGTAACATCTACATAAAGAAGTGTTCTAGACTCCTAGACTCTCCCCATGGAAAGTCTACTTGTTCTATGTAAGACATAAAAATTATTTTCATGACAGAATGTGGCATTCTACAGACAAGTGCTCAATACTATAAACACAAGATTTCTGCTTCCACAGACTATAGCATTCATAAAAGAAATAACCGATAAAGATGAAAGATGGGAAATAGAGTAGTCTCAGGACACTAACTTTTAAAATTAAGTATGTATTGCCATTCTTTGTGAACATACATTTAAAACACAAATATTATTCAAAAATATAAATTAATTATCTGATTACATAAATATCTGATCTTGGTGCATTAAAGGAATGTAGAAGAACAGGTTGCCATTAGCACAGAAATATTATTTCCTTATTATACATTTTTATGTACTTTCTGCTCCTTATATTTATCTAAAATTCAGTCTTCATATTGTTGCGATTTCTTTATTGTTTCAATTACCACCTACTCAGACCTTTTACTCTTTTTAATACGAAGTATTTTCAAAGCATGAATACACCAGACATATGCTTTTACTTTGACACTGATACTGGGTAAAATCACAGAATAGAAAATAAAGACTGCAGTTGGGAACTGGAGATGTTAAATTAACTGATCAACATCAAAACAGATCAAGGACAACTAAGTCTCACCAAACATCACTTTTTTCTGAATACGGGTTTATTTGATCAAAGTAACTATGTTGACATCAAATGCCTTGCAGAGTCTTCTAATAGGCTTATATGACATTCTGAGATACAGAAAGCAAAAATTAGTAATATATAAAATACAGGTACCCAGACATAAATGTAAATGAGAGGCTTCTAATACAATGGAACATTTCCATGCAGATTCCAATTGGCTGGTTTTGGCAAACAGTAATACAGACCTAGTTATCATAGCCTAGAGCATGGTCTTGCATCACATTCTGGCATATTCACTCAAGAAGAAAAGAAAAGAAGTTGAAAAAGTTAAAAGATTCTAGGAACAATTTTAGACCTTAAATAATGACAAATGAAAACTGTTATTCACATACCAACTATTCAACTGAATACTGAAGCAATGTGATTATCATCTACCTATTATATGCAGAAGATATTCCTTTTACATTCTTAAAATGCAGTGAGATAATATGGCTTGCTTACTGTTCTCTTCAATATCATAATATTGTAATAGATGCAAAACCCAACACCCAATCTCAGAATATCTGCATAAGAGCTACAGCCCTATTTGCTATGATTTACACAACTTACTTTACTCTCACAAGGAGGAGTTATTAGAATTACTACTAGAATCCTAAAATTAAAAACAGTCAAAATCCCTTCAAGAAACATAAAACAGCAAGAATTAGAAGTTTTTTTTAAAAAAAAAAACATACATAGAAACATCTCTTTGGATTCAATGGTATTATCACACACATGAGATTATATGCTTTGGAGTTCAAATTTCCAGAATTCTTTTTCACCAGTAGAACAGCTTTACTTATTAACAGATATTTCTTTAAGTCACATACATCTCGTTATTGAAGAATTCTGTCTTAGAGTAACTTATGTTCGGATTTTATCATTCTACATCCTTTCCTTCTCTTAGACAATTAATTTGCTTGTGGTACCATCTGAGAAAAGATTGCAGGTTAACCTGGTGGCTATTAGCCAACAGCCAGTTTCCCTTCCAAGACAGCACCTCTGGACACATGGTCAGGCAAATCAGCTCACTCCAGCCTGACTCTCCCCAGACAGGGACACAAATGATTCATTCCTCTTGACAGATAAGCTGCTGACATTTCCATCTCTGTTTACTGGGTTAGCTGACAGATTGCTGACATGATCCCTTTGTTTTCTCCCTATTCTCCTTACATCAGAGGGAGGAACTCTAGCAGGTGAACAGCTACTCTCTGCGACAGAATGGAAGCACCATGTGGAGTCCACTTTACAAGTAGTTTCATTTTTGGAGTATAAAAGTTAAGCAATCATGTCAAAAATATACATTGCAAAACTCAGTTTGACAAAAAAGTATCACAAGTCGTGATGCATATTAATTTCACATACAGATGTTATTTATCAAGGAGCACAAAAGGTTTTGCAAAGATTTCAGGAGGTACTGCAAAAACACTTATGAACACATCTTGATTCATAAAGAAATTAGATCATACCTCTTTTTTAACTTGAATGAGAAGCAGTTTTAATTCTATAAGCTAAAGAATTTTAAATTTGGAACTTGTAAAAAGAAATACACCTTTTTATAGCAAAAAAAGTGACTTAAATAGCTTCAAGAGTCTAAGAGTCTGATCTAAAAGTTTCTCTGCCTATAAAATCTGTATATACTAAAATTTTCGTGCTGCTTTCCAGATCCATAAACTTTAAGCAAGTTAAGCTTGACATTACTCAACTGTAAAAACACAAAAATATTAATTATTTGTAGGATTACACAAATATATCTTCCTAGGAACAGAACTTCAAAACCCCTACAGGACATAGAGAGAGAGGACAGACCTAAATACAGGATTTTCAGAATTTGAAAAGACCACTAGTGCTCTGAGAAGCAGAAAAAGCAGTGGACCCATAAACTTCTGACACTGCTAGACCAGACATAGCAGGGCACACAAAAACATGGAAAGCTATTTGTTTATTCATTTTTCACTGAAATCTCAGTAGTTTGTGACAATACATTGGGCTTTTTTTTCCAGAGAATAAATCATCATGGGCAAAAGACATACAGTGTTTTGCACAGAGGTTTGTCTTACAAGGATAGTTAAAAACCTAGAACACATTGTACACAAAACAGCTTTTTTTAATACACTATGCCTTTAATATGCCTATTTGAATATACTCCAAAACCTGAAAAAGTTCCAATGTGCCCACTCCCTCTTCTCTAGGCTACCAATCCCATTTTTGCAGCTTCTTAGACCTAGTAACTGCTGCTTGCACATAGCTAAAAGAGTCTCTATTAAAAAAAAAGCAATTAATGATAGCCTTCTAAAGTAAAACAAAATTAACTTTCCCATATCTTTAAACTCCTTTCTCAATATATTTGTTTCTTGTCAGTTTTAATGGGAGAAGGTGAAAAATGGCACTCAGCACTGGATCTGCCAGAACTTTACAATTCATGGCACAGCATCTAATGGGAGAGTAGAAGAGAGTTTATTTGAGTAATATAACTTTAAAAATGGGCTAAGAGTGGAATAGACAAATTTATATTGTGAAATAAAAATAACTTTTAATTCCTATCAACTTCTGAGTTTAAATTTTATGTAGTTTTGAAAAACAATTCTACAGGTCAATCCTTGCTTCCCCCAGTATTCATATCCCATACTGAACCTTCTGTCTTTTACAGAAAAGCAAGGGTTTTCCTGATTCCAAATGCCTTTCAGTTTGTCTTAGGGAGACTTTAAAACACAAAACTGATTTTGGCAGAAATCTTTTTATATTTTATAAAATGGAGACCTGCAAGTAAATTCAAATTGTGGTCAAAAGAGACACAATGTTTCCTTCAAATGCATGGTGGGATAGCTCAAAGTGCCTGTAAAATGTGCTCACTGATGCAAATGCTTAAAACATTATCTACTGCCAGTAGCTGCACCACTGGCAGTAGACTACAAGTGCAGAAAATGTCTATCTACTATAGCAGAAAACTGACACTTTATAACTGAGCAGAAAAAGCCTAGCAAAAGGAACAGAATAATTTTTAATATATGTAACAGTAAAAATCAAGTTTTAGACAAAAAATTTCATCTACTATAAAATCTTGTCTTACTAAGAGCACACAAAATAGGAGCTATCTAAAGACAGATTTAAGTTACTGTGTCCTCAGTCTGTGGCATGAATTTCTAAAGAGGTTTTTTTGTACTGGGTTATCTTTGTACTATTAACAATACTATGCATATTTTATCACCATTTCCCTTTTGACAGAACTAGGACTCCACAAACATAGAAATCTGGAAGCAGAGTGTAAGCGTTTTAAAGCAAACATCTAAAATATAAATCTAAAACACTACAATTGGTTTCACCATTACTGATCTTGTATTACATAAGGAGATTATGCTGGATTTTCTTTCTGGTATTATCTAGTATTGCAATAAGAAACCAAAATTTTAAAGCTCCTGAAAGCAAATAAAATTCTGTCATGAGCAACATTTTCTGCTTTGAACTGCTAATAAGGCATGTAGGGAGCATGACCAAATTCTGACTACACACTATGGACCCTTGCTATGAGACCAGAGAGTTTTACTATTCATAATTCCACTTTTTAGTTAATTTAAGTCACATCACATACAATTAAATATTTTTTTAAGACCATTACCCAGAGAAATTTTTGAAGTTAGTGATGTCACATTTCTGGCATCAGGATTTTCTGCATGTAAGTTTAGGTGCTCCAACACCATGAAAGTTTGTGACACTTGAGTTTTAAGTCCATTTAGTGACCTTTAGAACAGAGATCTAAAGGCAATTTTAAAAAATTAAAATAAATTAAAAAACCCCACACCCTGGTCCATTCAGATTGCTGATATAAAGGGAGAAATTAAGTAACAACCCAAGAAACAATCCCATCCTTGTGAAAAAGTATTTTTTAATCCCCCATGCCTTAGGTGCTTTCAGGCAGCTCAGGAAGGACCAGGTCAACTTCTGCAAAACTAAGCAGAGTTCTTCTGTCAAGGATGTATTACTCATCTTACTTGAGCTCCATCTAGCTCAAGACATAGAGAATTTAATTTTGTTAAATCAAATGTATGCAATAATCAGGGTAAATGGTAAATATTTCTGGAGCCAAGGCTAACCAATAATTAGATTAATATTGCATAAAGTGACCCCATGCTATTTATAAGTGATTTGACAAGTACCGTAGCAGGCATTTTACACATGTGTCTGGGTGGGTGTCATTCTCTTCTAACTCAGAGTATTTATGCCTATTAGGTACTGCAACCTAAGTGTGTTGCAGGACTAAACTAAATGTCTTAATACCCCAAAATGCTGCACATACAAAAGCTGCTGTTAGTTTAAGGGAAATAAAATTTTCAGAAACAGCTATTTTTCTTCTCATAAAAGCAAGCCCACAAAGAAATGCTTTTAAGACATGTCACACTAGATATTTTCTTTGTAGACTTTGTTAATCTTCAGTGAAATAAGTATTTGCTTATATTATTAAACATCAATTAAAAAAAGTATTGCAGTAAAATTTATTGAAGCACACAGCTTCCAAATAAATACGGAAATCGTGACTGAAGTATCTTACAATATGAGAAGAAAAAATTAATCAAGTAACTTTTTTTAATAAATTGTACATACATACACAAAATAAAAATTTGAGACCCATAAATAATAACACCAAAAATAATATTGCTCATTTATAATATCTACTGAGATAGTTTTACATATTTCTTGTTATTTGTAAAAAAACTGTTGAAGCTCCTACACTTAAAATTAGACTTACTATATCAGTTTTGTTTGTGTTCTTGGCTGCGACATCCTTGGCTGTGCAGCCCCTACACTGCACTCTCGTGTGCTGGTGTGGTAATGCAATAGCTCGCTACTAGTTTCAATAGTGTGCAATCTCTTCTCTACAGAGACACACCATGGGAAAGGAGTGACATAGAAGTTACCAGCATGGGAGAGAACTCCTTCAACCTATTTTTTTTTTGCTGCTGGAGGATTCAGCAAGAAAAAAATGATTAACACACCTGCAAGTGTTCTTTTCTGAACTGGCACTACTAAATATTCATTTTGCAAATGAAACTGACTGAAGAGAAAGTAGTCAGACAAGCTGTTACTATCACATTATGGTTCAACAATTATTATTCATAGAATAATAATAAAACATTTTAAGTGGAAAGAACCTACTGCAACTCCTCATGCAATTCCATGTCTTGGCTGTAATAGGAATTGAGATACCCAATTCCTTCAAAACAATAAGTGTTTCTTGGCTTTATCAGACCTCTGCGTATCCTACCTATAATGACTGTGACCATATTGGCACACTTCTGGACCAAATCTAGTGAGCTGTTGACATAGTGGTGATTGGTGAAAGGTTGGACTCAATAATCTTGGGTGTCTTTTCCATCCTTAAGGATTCTGTGATTCTAACTGCACAGTACCCAACTGTCATCACCTCAGTCCTGCCATCACCTCAATCCTGCAGATGTTTCCAATTTTATAATCAGTTGTACTTATGCTTTTTAGGCAGTGCCAGGAATCTTAAAATAATTTTTAAACATTTGAATAATGTGCTATCTCTACTGCTATGCTACAAAATCAACATTTAGAAACCCTGGGAAAAAATGTTTAGCTAATTTTTGATTATGCAATTGTGATGCTTATTTGCATGTATTATGTTAGTAAAAAAAACTGTTTTGAGGAAAAGAGGAAAGGGATTGATAGAGGATCATCTTAAAAAGCAATAAAACAGCTATAATCCAAAAAAATGTCTAACAATGGAAAAACTCTAGCTGCAGTCCTTTCTGCAATGTCACTAATGGTTGCTGTGGAAATAACTGTCATTAATCCAAAACTGAAAGCAGGGAGCATCTGGAAACTCACAGCTCAGTCTGCAGCATCTCTAGTGTTAAATTTCTAATGTAAAAATTTCTCACCCATACATCATATTCTCTCAATCCTTTTCTGCCTCCCACCCGGCTGCACCTCCACCCACCCTACTTCAAGGCTGTACTGTTTGTGAAAGGTAATGTTCATCGCTGCATATAGTAAAATGATTCTACCTTCTGTTACCCAACAGTTCTTCTTTTTCAATCCATATCATTAATAGTTAGTCACAGAGCTATTATTCATTCTTTGAACTGCTAAAATGAGATATCACTGATAGGTTTATATCCTTAGCAACTGCACATAATATGGAGAACTGTATTTTGCTCAGCCATATCATCACATGTTCCTATTTCTGCTTGCAAACAGTTTTTTGTTGTTAAAGAACGGGTGTCAACAACAGGCTTCAACAGGGTATTTCATACCAGCTAATATGTACAGCATGTCTTTACCACCCCAGCAATGTCACTAGTTTGAGTGACTGCAGTCTTTCAGCCCAAAAGTATATTTCTCTACCAGCTAGTACTTATTAACCCTTGGTTCTGCTGTAAAAATATACATAAGTACATATATATACTAAATACATATATGGATTTGCCTTAAATAATTCTGCCTCCTTATATGTAGAAGCAAGGCAGATATGTTAAATTGTCTAAAATATTTGATTACATAGTGATAATTACACCTGTAAAAATAGATGCTTATTTTAAAATGTTATATTTACTATATTTTACTTTAATTATTTACTATATATTCCTTCATTTTATTCCATATGCACAATAGGGAATACACCAAATAGAAGAGATAAAATTGTGACATTCTTTAAAGAAAATATAATTGTTTCAATAGTTATAATCAGGTTTATTATGTACTAGGACTGAAAATACAGGACATGCAAGAACTTTAAAAAATAACATATCTAACTTTACATACACGTTTGCATTAACATACTTTTCTATAATAAAGGAAGAGGTTTTGGAAGACTTCCTTCTGTTATAATAAACATGAAGGGAATTCAGTAGTGAGCTGGTCTTTCAACATATACCCAAACTGGATAGATCCTTGTCATATATAAATTATCCCTTTTCTAAGACGGTAACAATGTTCATGAATAAGGAAAGTCATAAGGTCAGAGAATTCTACAGTGGCACGACTACTTAAAAGCTGATATCTCCATTTAAGTAAATTCTCCATGTGATAAGGAAGATTTGTCCACTGTTCAAATCTCACGTCTTGTTTCTGGATACTTTTTGGTCAGAATTGGCAGTGGATTTCTTGCAATTCTACATTCCTTTTAGGTCAACCATGCTTCAGAAGCACCACAAGGAATCCAAAATCCACAAACTTAATACAGCTATTACCCCCTTAAAAGGGGGACTTTTGTTCATGTGATGCTAGAGTAACATTGTGTTCCATACACAAACCTAGCTGGTATGGTCTGCTTTCCATTTCCATATATGCAATCATGTTAAAAAACAAAAATAAAACCAAGCCCAACAAAGCTTTAAAAATCATATGTGGCATTATTTATTATAAAATTTTGTTCCATTTGTCCCTCTTTTTGTTTTTCCTTTGCCAAACCCTCACTTTCTTAAACATTTCCTAAAGAAAATCAGAGCCATTACATCTTACAGTCAAAAATACTTTGCCTGAAAAACAAAGAGACAGAATGACTTGAGTTTTGAATGAAGGATATGAGAACTACAAGATTCAGGCTTCAAAGACAGCCAGAAAAGTCCTTTACCCTTTTTTCAGAGGATATTATCAACTCAGACAGCACATGGTGGTTTTCTGTAGGCCTAAGTCTTCTGAAGGAAGGCAGAAATAGGGCAGCAGGTGAGGTAGTGTTTCTTGAGGAGCACAGGATAAAGTCAAGTCAGGGTTCTGAAGGGATACCATTAATAGCAAAATGGGACACAGATGTGTGGGGAGGTACTTAACACTTAAACTAGAGTACATCTGTCTATAATTTTTTTAAACAAAGAAGATTAAATTACAGAGAGGAAAAATTAAATAAATACCACTACCATATTACATGCCACCCCTACTCCTCAGGTATATATGCACCTGCTATGTCAAGATCTTCAAAACAGTGTCTCTTCAGTAGCTCTCCCCTGAAAAGAAGTATTTTAGTTTTGGCCTTGAGAGGTGGAGGTTTTTTTGTAATATCTCCAGCTGAATTTGTCTGTTTAACACAGATATGTGTATATATATCATGCATATATTCACACAGTTGCACACACAGTCATGAATCTTTCCATTTCTTCTTCCTATTGAAAATGCTACAAAAGTCTGTCTTGTCAGTTATCTTTACTGAAAATAGAAAAGGATTGTTTTTATTAGCAAATACTTTATTGTTATAATTGTGGTTATCCATTCCTTTAGTTAGTTGCTATTACCAATGGAGATTTTTCTCAGTCTTTCCCCAGTGACGCCCTATTTGTCACTATTCCGGGCATTAATCCAAGTCCAAAGATAGGAATGAAAATTATAGGCTCTTCCTACATAGCTTTCCTTTTTAGCAACTTCATGCAGGCTCTACATTAGCAACTTCTAACTTCTCTCAGATTTCTTCCTATATAAGTCATTCTCCAAATTGATCAAAAGTGGAAAAAAATCAGCTCAATGCTCAAAGGAATATTATGCTTCAACTTCTTACTGAAAATGCTTATTTTTCCTTTTTCTTCCAAATTCATATCAAGGTAGATTTGGGGGGGGAGCAGGGGGTTTGGGTTGTATCCTTGAAGCATTTTCTATAACACATACTACATTAATATCTGAGATAAAATATTAATGGATTTTTCTTCGCAGTAGTTTCATAAAATTGAAAATATTGTTGCCCTCACTTTAGCAGTAGAGAACTCATGAACAGATAGTGAACTGCATGTGCAACATCATAAGAGAAGAATATGCTGAAATCAGGAATACATTTCTGAAAATACAATCCTTTTAATTCCTAATTCTTGTCAGTGTTTTGGAAAATATTGCTATGTATTTTTACTGTCGTTTCATGATGTTAATTAAATGGAATGTTGAATGCAACTTTTTTATTTGATCTAATTCATCACACCATATTAAGGGATAGAAGCTCAGTTATGGGTCGTGATTTATTCTGCCAAATGTTAACAAACAAACAAGTTGGAAAAGCTAATAATAATATGTATTAAGTAACCAATAAAAAATAGATAACCAAATTTTATTCACTCCTAGTCTGAATTATTTGACGGCAAGTCTATTTTGAAGCAGGAGACAGAACCAAGGTGTCACTGTAACCATCTGTCATATATGCTTTGACAAAGAGGAGAGATTTGTAAGGTACATCTACATCCTACTGCTAATGGAAAAATCTCTGTATGTTATATGGAGCCCCTACATACCAGTAGAAGTATGTTGGACCAAACATTGATCTCTATATGTTTACCAAATCTCTTGGTTTATATCAAGTAGATGCTTAAAAGGAGATCTGTTTTACTAAACTTCAAAGGAAACTACATTTGCATGTAGCTCTTCAACCTCTAAAGTAAAATCAACAGCTCCTGCCAGATACTTCTTGGCTGCATTTCACAATGTAATGTTTTCATTTAGGATTAAAATTAGCAATCAGATATGATTACAAAGTGAATAGTGATTGGGAAGCACTTAATCACCTAACTAAGAAAAAACATTAGGATTGGCAAATCAGAAAATGCTTCTGAAAGAAAAATAGAAGAGGGTGCAAATGCAGTCAAAAGAGAAGCTAAATGGCAGGGAAGTCATTAGCAAAATAATACTTGATAAGCCTGATTCCCTCCTACTTGTTTTTGCCCAACCATTTAAAAATTATCCCTTCTCACAGTCCTTTCTATCTTTCCCCCTCTTTCTTCCTTCCACTGGCTAGTCCTTTCAGTGAAAGAAAAACTACTGTTCTTCTACTCCTTTTCCAAAGGAATCAGTCTTTCCTTTACTAATGGATTCCAAACTTGCATTACTGCAGAACCAACCACAGGATATGTACAAACAACCGTGTCACACCTACAAATAATGAAAACACGCAAGAAGCACATCAAACTAATCCATTACATTCTACAGGTATAAGGAATTGATTAGCTTTTCTGCTACATTCGTACAATACCTTTGAGCATTTAGGAATTTTACTACTGACTGCTCTTTGCCCAAGATTTCATCATTAATACTATTTATATAAATAATATTTTAAAATAATGAACAAGCAAGAACTTATGGGGAGTTCATAGTTTCCAAAAGGATAGCAAAAATATTCTGCCCCTTGGTACATAATAAATAAATTACAATCAGTTTACTACTTGTAACATTTTACACCATAAAAAAAGTTAAATACTTACATCATTCAAACACCAACTTCATTGATCAGATTTGCAATATATTATCTCACCACTCTGCATAGAAATAGAGAGAAAGATGAGTTTGAAAGTGGTCAAGACTCATAACTGGACAGGCAATTGTAAGGAATGCCAACTTGCAAAGGGGGTCCTGAACAAGTCAACAGAGGCAGGAGTTTGACTAATCTCTGACACAGTCATCTTAGTTACTCTACATAAGTTTTGTCATGTTTTTATAATCTATCTCTATCACTTGATTTTATATTTATTTTCCATCCCTGATAGATCTTTTCGAGTATGGCAAACAGCCCACAGTGGATTCAGCGGCTGTGCCGAGCCTTTCCTCGCGGTCGCCAGCGCGTCGGTGGAAAGCCTTTCCCTCCCGTGCGGGGCCTCAGCGCGGTGCCACAGCGGCCCCTGGTGCCCCGGTGCCGGCGCAGCGGCTCCGGCCGGGAACATTTGCAGTGCCCTAACGCGGAGTTCCAAGGCCCAGCAAAAAAACTGCGCTCCTTAACCCTTGCTGGGTGAGGTGCTCGCGGTGTAAGTTTAGAAATGAACTCTATGAAGATATACCTGAGCAAGAACCACTCCGTTCTGCAAAGAGGAATTAAAAACAAAGCAAAGAACTTCAGGAAAGAATCCGTAGTGTGTATTAGGGATACAAGGGATTTGCATGTCAAAAGATGAGGAAAGGGGTCTGTTTACACTCAACAGTGTTCTAAATGAGAAGAAAAATGTTGAGTAAATTTATCTTAGTTTTTCAAATAAACCAGGAACTTACCATATTAATGGCAACATTTTTATGTTACTACAAGTAATCAGTTCACCATCCATTTCGGAAAACACAAGATGCATTCCCTAAAAAAGAAGGGTATCATGCCATTGACTAGGATTTGTTCTGAAGATATTCAAGGACAAAAAGTACAGCTGAAACAACAAGCACTGGAAACAGAAATTAATACTGTAACACCTATTTTAATCCTTTGAAAGTAAAAGCACAAAAGTGGTAATCAAAGTAACTCGGTTTGCTTCCATATAGGATCTGCTAAGGCATTGGAAAAATACTATAATAAAAGCTCTAGGATTGCACATGCACATTGCCAGTGAATCAGTAACACCCAGCAGAATACCAGCACATGCAGTATTAGCATCTTCTCCTATAGCTCAGAAACAGAACAGAATCAATTAAGCCAACAAATGGGTAACACAGTGCCATAACACTCAGCATAAATCAATATCATGCTTGAGGCAAAGAAACTAAGAATACTTCACAAAAAAACCTCTAAATATAATGTAAATATAAATATAAGTCTGCTAAATATACCTCTATGGCCTTACTTTTGTTCTCTGAACACTGAATGCCTTCAGGCAAGCTGATGGCTAGTAAGTAATCTGTCACTTGTGCCTTACTTTTTTGCCTCTGGTTCTACTTTTCTTTAGATCCTTTAATCTAAAATCTGTTACAGCAACTCTTCATGAAAATCCCAATTTTTGTAACTTCCTCCTCACTCAAATTCTAGCTCATACACAGTAAACAATCAAGGAGACACAACTGACTCCTCTGTTCAACTTCTCTTTTCCCCCCCAACATGGGTAGTCCAGCAGGTAAAAATGTGGTATCCCTTTTAATCCTAGAACCTTAGTTACACACAAGCACAGTTAGCTGCTAACCCACATGCTGCCACAGCACTCATCTTCGGGTAATTGGAATATTAAACAACCATTTATTCTCATAATTACTTTCTCAATTATATTAAAGTAACAATAGTAGAGATGCCACGATTCAAAAGTACACAAGGAAAAATCTTCTAAGCTTCTAGAAAGATGAATGAAACTTCTAGGAAAGCAAATAACGCTCTTTTGGATTCATACACATTAGCTGAAGAGTTACAGGGTGTAACACAGCAAGGCAGTTCCCAATTCAGTCAAGAGTTCTTAGTACAACTCTCCAACATCTGTGTGCCTGCTCTCTAGGTTTCATTGTGGGTATTTTGAACTAGAAGAATTTCAGTTTTGATTTTCCTAGCTACAGATCTCATGAGTTAACAAGTCAGAGAGACAAACAAGAAGTTTACGTTTCAAATTTGCAGTAATAAAAAATTATATGTTAAGTTTTAATTTCTCCTAGTTGGTTTAATGTGAGACTTAAATAAACAATATATTATTTGTCATAACCAACTAGTAAGGCACAGCCAGTTGCAGTTTAAGATTTTGTTTTCCCTCCATATGCTTCCTTTGACCATAACAGTGTAGGACAGGAGGCAGAAAATGTTATCAGTAAGACTGAAGCCGCAGGATCCAAAATGAGAACCATCAACAAAAGGTTACCAACACTGCCTACACAAGACATATCAATGATAAGCTTAAAAACCCTGTTTGTCCAAAACAGATTATGGTACCTTCAACGCACAGGAGAGGAAAAGTTGTACTGATAAGTTCCAGGTCAGTTATTTAGTTTTTGTCCATTAACTTCACAAATACTACAGGCTCTTACGAAGGACAGCTTAGACATTTTAGGACATAAACAAACATTTTCCTCAAACCATAATTCTTTTGAGTAGTTTCTGTAAAGCTCTATACACCCTTACAGGAGACCAGGTTCTTGGTATTTATTAAGCTCATCAGCTAAGCAACACAGTCAGACTGTCCACAGCTGTCATATTAGGAGGTTGCACTCCCCTGTAGTCCTGATCATCCATACAGGGGGCACAGTATAGCTGGACAGTTTCCACTCATTGCTCACATGCATCAGCAAAGCTCATTTCTCAACAAAATCTTTTTTTTTTAAATAGTCCATAATCTCTTCCTGGCAGATTGTTATGTATCTCACAGCTAAATTAATTTGCTGTTGAAAATATTAGTCCTTTTTAATATGCTTACCTCAAAGACAAAGACATGATTAAAAAGTAAAAGGTTACTGACCTTTTTATTAAGGACTAAAGAATCTTACATTAAAGTGTCATGTGATTATAACAATCATTCCTTACAAAAATTGCTCATTTTCTTCTGTTTTATTCCTTCATTTAGAGATAAAAGGAAATGTAGTCTTCTTTATATGTCAATTTGCATCACATGACTTATTTTTCTAGGCCTGCTTTGTGTTTACTCCCATATCTTTAATCTTATATGGTTTCAGATGATTCAGACATTCTTGGAGTACACAAAGAGCTTATAGTATTGACTCTTTGTTCTTGTTTTTTTTAATGCCTTGTTTGCTTTGATATATTTAATGCTTGTGAAAGATGCCAATGCAACTGGCATTTAGAAATCTAGTTCTCAAGCAGTAACACTGGCAAAGTAGGAGTTGTAACAGCGCAGGCTTTTCCACAAAGCTCTGCCAACATGGTTCAATGCCATCTCATCCTATTATTTATTATAGTTTGTACACCTTGCCCAGTGGGGATGTCAGGCATGTTTGTATGTAGTTTCCTGGATCATTCTTGGAGTTCTTTCAGACAGCCGTATTCATGGCACATGTGCCATTTTCCAATACCGCTGGTACCACTGACATTAAGCAAAAACTTAGCACTACCTTCCCCAGCCACAAATTAATTTATGATTCCAAGATGAATATATCTGATCATCCCAAATCATTACTGCTTATATTTTCCAGTCATTGTATTGACTAAATAAATTTAATTGTATTAAATTAATTCTATTAAATTAATTTACAATTAATTCAATTTAAGGCATTATCTCCTTGTGTTTAGTTCTCCTTGTGGAAAGGGTTTTGCCATGGAAAATTTCTCAGAATGCTCTCCAGTAAACAAAAAAACACCCCTTTGCTTTGTTCTGGTTTTACTGTGATTGCTCTTCCCATACAACCTTAAATTTCTGTGGATCTTCAGGATTCTCTTGCAGAATTTCTGGTCATAGATACTAAAGGTACTAATAAAGATTCCTTTTTGGTGATTGTTGCTTTAACTCCTTTTGGCCTCCTTAGGCCCCCTTCCGCATTTCATGAAAATTTATGGTTCTTTTTTTTCATTTTTTTAGACAAAAATCCCATTGTGCTTATCTTTTTTGAAGGTGCCATCTGTTTGTCTGGCTTTTTTTTGTAATTGTCTCCAGTGTTGACATCCTTCAGAGCTTGATCCTGCAGCACAACCAGAAGGGTAAACAATTGTACAAACTGTCCTACAGCAAACTCCCAAAGAACACAATGTAAATAGTAGATTATGGTCTTGCAGTGCACCCTGCAATTTTATTCACAATGTACTGCAAGTCTTAATGCTAAGACTAAAACCAGTATAAAGCATTCTATAAAATAACCACATTCCAAGGCACAACAAGAAGTACAAAGCAATCCAAGTAATCAAAAACTCTCATAGAATAGGAAAAGCATCTCTGCACAATCTTTTGGGAAGTGCCAATTCCTTTCCCTAATTCACTGTTACTATAATGAATTTAAACTATTAAGTTCATAAACACTACTTGGAATCATGCCCGTGTGATCAATAGAAGTAAAATTCTAGGACTCTTAAATAACTGGGTGCCACATTCAGGCACCAGCCCCCTTATGCACTAAGAGCTGCATAGTGGGAGCTGTATTTCATTTATTAAAAAAAGCCTGGAGGATGTATCTAATTAATTATAAGGTTATACATGAGAAAGTATTTGCACAAAACAGAAATTATTTTCTAAGGTAACTAATGCACACTCCAAACAAGTATTAAAACAAAATCATGTTATTCAGGTTAAACAGAACTGTTTTAGAGCATGTGGCTGTTAGATACAGAGGCCTTATGAGGAAATGGCTACAGTACTAAACATAGAGAGCCTGGTAGCAGACTGTCTTCAAAACCTACTATACGCTTTATTACACTCTGCTTTAAGACAGCTTAATTCTCTGGTTTTACACAGAATTCATTGTACAGTCCAAGAACAAATAGCTTTGCTACAAATCATGGGAATTGGATCTTAGGCCTCTCAAAGTTTCTTTGCTGAGTCATGTCATCTGACTAGTCACACAAGAATACATGTCAGCTTGTAGCTTGTCATGGAGATGATTAGAGATTTTTTTTGAAGGAGCTGAAGCTAATGTGCTTAAGCAGCTGAACAAAAATGTCATATATGCTCTTTATGTGCACTTTGTTCTCCATATTAAATCATATGCATCATAGATCTTTAAGGACAAAATTACTGATGCACAGCACATGTGCTCCTTTAACCATCACAGTTTACCCTAGCAAAGTATTATCAAATATAGGAGTTTTTAAGAAAGGAAATTAGCACGCTCTATTTTCTCTGCTATTTAGTTGTCATCTTTCTGACATTTTTTTCCATAATGATTTAATCTTTTTGAAAATTTTAGGTCCACATTCTGATGATGCCCTCCAGCAATTGGAGTATATTGCCAAAGTTAGGTAGATTTTATTACTCATGTAGGCCCTACATTTTTTGTCTGGCAATACTTCACAAAATTAATGAATGCTTCCAATTTTTTATCAATGCCTACAACTTTCTATTGGTTTTGGTTTAAGATGTATGTTTCTTTGTGCGGCTTGTTCCACATTTCCAAAGCATATTTCTGCTGGATGCTGCTTGGTCTCAGCTCACTATCTAGCGACTAAACTTTCATTACTGTCACTTTGCAGCTTTTCATTAGTTTGGCCTCTTCCCATAATTTCACTAGAACCTCAGTATGTTCTTTCTCTGATTCATCACTCTTTACAGCAGATTACCCTCCCTGAGGAGAATAGTGCCATCAGCAGCGATATTAAAGAGCAACCACAAATTAGCAGCTAGGACATCGGACCTGGTTTTCATTACACGTCCCACCAAGAAAGCTTTCTTGGTGCCTCGGTGTAAATGAGGATTGGGTAAACTCGAAGTCTCACAAATTCAGGGCAGAGAAGCGCTTACTTTCTGGAATGTTTCCAGTGAAGGGGCCGCCCGGAGGAGGGGCCGCTGCCTCACAGCCCCCGCCTGCCCGTGCGAGCCCTGGGCTCTCCTCTGGCACCTGACCGCGGTCCAACAGGTCCCTGCAGCCGCGGGCCGGGCCGGGCGCGGCGGGACAGGGGCACACCCGCCTTTCCCACACGGCGGCGGCGCCGCGGGACCGCTCCGAGCCCGCCTGAGGGGAGCCCGTTCCGGGCGCGCGGGCCGGGCGCCACCGGCGCCCCCAGCCCAGCGGGCGCCGCGAGGAACGGGAGCGCCCGGCCCGGGCCCGCAGGCCGTGGAGCCGCCACCGGCCATGGAGCCACTGCCGGCAGCCGCTCGCCAGGTACCGGGCGGACACTGGGGGCGGGCCAGCCGCGGGACTCTGAGCGGCTCAGCGAGCCCGCCGGCACTCTCCGGACTTGTCTCTGCGCTCCGCGGCCCCCGGGGATGGGTATGAGGGGCACCGCGGCCGGTTGCGGCGGCTCAGGGCGACCGGCTGCTGGAACGTCCCCGCTCCCCCGTCGAGAGGGCGGCAGCGACGGCCTTTCCATCTCTGTTCAGTTGCCTCTCAATTCGTAGGAGGAAGAAAGAGCGATAGGTACCACGCAGCGGGAGAGATGCGGTCTCGGGGGCCTCACCTTTGTGAAGCAGGGGAAGTGTGGCTGCTCGGCACGGCCGAAATTGGGTGTCGCGTGTGGAGCAGAGCGTGAGCGCCCCATCATCTCCTGCCGCGCCCGCTGCTGTCGCTGCCATAGCGGGTGGCCTTGGCCGGCCCATGGCTCTCAGGGGGCCCCGGCAGAGGACCCTGCGAGAGGCAGACGCTCTTAGCATAGGAGCCGTTTCACCCGTGTCACAACTTTTTGTGCCCTTTCCTTTTGCCCATTTAAATATGTCCCTTCCAACTGGGCAAAGGGAGCAGGGTTTAGCAGTGCGCATTGTGTTAATTTCTTGTAGCAGCTGAGGAGGGGAAACTGGACTGTTCTATTCAGTGCAATTTTGCCTGTACTGTACTGTTAGCAAACAGCATTAAAATTTCAGGAGAGAATGACAGTGATGTTTCTGTTGCTGAAATCAGCAGTGAAATAAAAATGTAGCACAAGTCTAGATAAGAAACGACTGAGCGAAAATGTTACTTATGAAACCATGTGATACAAAGAAGATAGGAAGTAGTGGTTAGTTTGCCTGTGATGACACAAAAAACTTGGGGACACCAAGAGAAAATACTAAATGGTAGATTTAGAACAAATTAAAATACCTGTCTCTTTTTAGGATGCATAATTGAAACGTAGCATTCACTGACACACTATATGGTAGATGCTGAGAGTTATACCCAGTTTCAAAAAAGGGGAAAAATCAAGGAGCACTGTGTTAAGAGGTATGATGCACCAAGAACACAACCACTTTGAGAAGTCCAAAATTCATAAACTGAGGAAAGCTGGGACAGGGAAGTTATTTGCTAACTAGCTATTTCCTATGTTCTTATGCTCTTTCCTAGGCACCTTTCATGGTCATCACTCAGAAATGGGATACCACGCTATACTGGCATTTGATCTGAGACAGTATTACCCTTCTTATGTTAGTGCTGCTTAAGGATTAAAGGTTCCACTTCAATGTGTAACCCTCCTAGAGGGAGACAATCTTATGCTTGTCAGTTTATGTGTCTACCCGCAGATGACTTCAGATCATGACAGATTTTTCAGTAACTTTAATTTTTTCCAGGAGTAGTAGTAACAAGAATCTGAGTTTATACTACCTCCTTTGTATGTTAAATAGGCTGCTGCATCCACGACATAGTAATCATACTTAGTACACAGAACAGAGGCAAGCATTTTATTTATTAAATGCTTGTTCCTCTCTTGAATTTCACAACTTCAGGTAAAATACAGTCTTTCTAGTGAATAATTCTAAAATGTTCTCTGGCAGCACAGTGGTAATCTAAGGAGAGGATTATTGCATGTTTATTAAAAAGTTCTTTTATGAAGATACAAACGTTAATTTTTGAAGCTACTGGCTACATATTGTGCTTTGAACTTTGGTTCTTTCCCACAGAAACTTTCTGAGACTAGTTGATTTTATAGTGTCATTAACTATTCATAATTAACTAAACCATTGAGTGGCACAGAAATAGTTAAAATACTGGATAAAACCTTGGGTTAGATTATGTTAAGATGTTGGCATGCTTTACTAGGAAGTCTTGAAATTAATTTAATTTCCTGGATTCAGGAACATTTTTTACTGACCAATTTGTATTAACCAAAATATTTTCAAAAATACTTTATTCATATGTCTGCCTTTGAAACATGGCTAACAATGTCTTTATTTAGCAGCCTACCTCTGAATTTATATATATCTCTGTCCTTCCACTTATTATTTTTCAGAGAATTACAGAAGATTACGGGTCAGACTTATACAGGAATTAACTGCTTAATACCCCTTTGATTTCTCACTGAAAAAAATGGATTTATTTATCAAAATACTTCTATAAATCTATGACCATTTTTTAAAATTTTTAATAGACTGTATGCAAAATCCGTGTTATCACCCATTTTTCTCATGTATAATGTTTTCCTTGTTTTTGTGAAACAGGTAGAAACAGATGACCAAATAGCCCTCCTTAGTAAGCCCAGGAATAAAGGAGGAAGCAGTGATCTGGCGTCAGCTGGGTTTAACATTATTAATTCAATCATAGGATCAGGCATTATAGGTAAATCTACTTTTCTTCACTATTCTGTATTCAGCCTTGTTTTTTCATGCGTGAGTATCCAACTTGGAGAATCACACTGACTCCTTACTTTCTGCTGCTGTTTTTAAAGATTTTTCTCTCTATTTATTTGCTTACTTTGCAAAAATGCAGAGGTGAGACCACACTTCAGTGAAAAATACCCTAGAGTCTCAGCCATAATGATCAGAGAGGTTGGACAGATGCTTACTGAACTTCATACTTAAGCAACACTTTGTCCACTGAAAATTATCGTTTTGAGGTTATTAAGCATGCTGGTCCAAATTGGGAGATTAGTAGCATTCTTTAAAATCTAAATTTATCTTTATTTTGATTCTCACAAATAAATATTTGGAAAGTGTCTTCTAGAATCTCTTCTTTTCTGCTTCACAGGATTGCCATATTCGATGAAGGAAGCTGGTTTTCCTCTAGGAGTACTGCTTTTGTTTGTGGTTGCCTATATCACAGGTACTCTAAAGGCAGTCTCTGTTGTAAAGATAAAATTAGCCCTTCAATATCTTAGCTGATCTTGAGCTTAATGATACCTTAAACAAGTATATCTATGACAATAAAAACGTCTGATTTCTTCCTTACCTCACTAATCCCTTGAGCAGATTAGTAAAAGTCAAGAATTACACTGTACAACATATGAAGCTGCTTTTTACTGCATTTATTTTCATAAAGCCTTAGTTTCCGAGTTGAGGTAACATTTGAAAGAATGTTCATATTTGTGCCCTCATAATAACCTGTTTGAGTCCACTGTTTTTATGTTAATTGACTGAATCTTGAGTTTTAAAAACAGACCACAGAATGAAAACCTTTGATTATACTATGATTTAAAGTATTTTTCTTCCAATATGAGCTTATAGCTCCTGGGTTTGGCTGGTTGAAAGATTTTGTGAGATTTCTCATCCCTGCTCTTCCTAGTGCCACTGCTTTTCTTCTTACAGACTTTTTCTTTTTAGAGTAAGAGAAGGTGAAAAGTAATCAACCACAAGTTGGCTCATATTATCTTTTAACAGTAATTTTATATTTTAACAGACTACTCCATTATATTACTGATCAAAGGAGGAAATCTGTCCAACACCAAAACCTATCAAGAGCTGGTCAAAGAAACATATGGTCTTGTAGGTTATCTAATCCTTTCAACTCTCCAGTTTTTATATCCATTTATTGGTAAGATCACATAAAATATAAATGTTTAAGTTTTATAAGTAACAAGCTTCTTCACATTACTTAATTGTTTCACTAATTGAATATTAAGAACTATATGAAGAATGTACTGTATATGATTCTTTGCTATTTAAAAAAAATTAAATTTATATTGTGGGTTCTGACGAATGACTGAGGAGTAATTCAATGAATTGAAGGATCAGAATAATAGAAATTAACTGAAATGTAAGAGCAGATAAATTCATGATCACACATACAAAAATTAATGAAAAAAGTAGCCAGAAAAATAACAAAGGAGATTCTGTTCTGGGTCAGGTAGCAGAGCATAAAGCTAACGTATCTTAAACAAAAGGAAAATATGAATTTAGGAGTATACTGAATTAATATTTCTTTCAGATATGTAGTGTTATGGTAATTGGGGAAGCCACTGTTCAGCTCTAGCTAGAATATGATGTGCTGTCATTGCTCTTCAAAAGCATTAGTTCAGCCAATGAGGTGCTGGGAAATTAGGCAGTCATGACCCCTTTGAAGAAGAAACAGTAAATGAACAAAAAGGTATAATCTGGGCAGGAATTTATTAGGCCAGAGGTTAAAGTTATATTCTGAATCTGTCCCCAGCTGTAGCAGCATAATTAAATCAAATCTTAAATAATGTTATTATTTTCACACATGGAGCTGCAAGACATGATGACTTGAGATATCAAGAGTCTGCACTTGGTGATCACAGAGTCACAGATCAAAATTCCTATTTTGGGTCTGGCTACAGGTACCTGAGACTTTTAAGGATGTCAAGTTACGGTTACTGCAGGCATTTACTATACTCCTTTTTAAATCAACTACTCCATTGATAAAACAAAAAAGAATTGTAAAGGTCTCAGTTCTTACCATAGAGCTATGGTTATGCTCTTGTATGTGTTTGAATTAATTTATATTAGTAGTGACTTTTTAATGACTTAAAATTTCACAACACTGAGTATTTGTGTATAGTTAAGGTCAATACCTAGATATATGCCGTCTAAATGGTGAAGACCATGGAGTGTATATCTTGTGTGTATGTATACACACGTGCACAAATTTACACACTCTTAGTGTAGAGTTAGATAAGAATGAAATCTGAGTGTTAAGGCCACAGCACTTAATAATGAGAGGGAATAGGGTTCCATATCTGATATCTTAATCTGTTTTCTTCTTTTTTCTGGTTTAAAGAGCTTGCTAGCTTTTTGCATGAGCTAGAAAGTCCTTTGCATTTCATTGCAGAACTGATTATTAGACTACCACAGGAGATTTACTAAATAGAAACAAGCATTTGAAAATAAACTGACAAAGAATTGCTATTTGAAACTGTTATAGAAAGCCTTTTTTATCCTCTTCTGAAATAAGTTCATATGGCCTTGCTTTTTTGCTTAGGCAGTACCTGTTAAAAAAAAAAAAAAAAAAAAAAAGGAAGCATTAAATAATTATTTTTTTTAACCTGAAACAAAACCTGTTGCTGCTATCCAGAATTCATATTAGAGGGATAGTGGCATATAATCCTGAAGTCTACAAAATGTGTGTGTATTCAGTGTTAATCAAATATCAATCAAATATTAAGTGTTAATCAAATATTTTGGTTATGACTTGTACTAACAAAAAACTTATTTTCTTTAAGCTATGATCAGTTACAACATAATAACAGGAGACACTTTAACTAAAGTTTTTCAGAGAATTCCTGGAGGTAAGATGCATTTAAAAGTTTTAGGAATGGGGGATTATGCATTGGATAGAAGCATAGCATAAATATTTTTGGAATTACCTGTAATTTAGCTTCTAAATTATTCTTAAATTTAGTTCAAATCAAGAACTTGAAGCATATGTCTATGAGTGGGGTTTTTGAGTTTGTTTTTTTTCCTTTAATAAGACTTTCCCCAAAAAAACCCCCTATGAATCCTAGTCCTTGGCTATCAGTGGACTCAGTGTCAGTGAAGAGACCAAATGCTTCAGTGAAAATACTAAGCAAATAGAAGTGAGTTTTCCACAGTTGTGTATTTACAAGATTATTGGATTTTGTAATTTTTTTTAGACAGTTCCTATAATAATAATAATTTAAATAGCGAAATTGTACTTCATCTAGTGAATAATTCTGGATAAATTGCAAATAATATAATGAATGTAATGCTTTTTAATTCATGCCCCATTCTTTCCCTTCCTGTGCTCTGAGTTTCCACAGCAGCATCAGTGGAGCAATTTCTGTATGTGTTTGATATCTACTTTAGCACAAAAGCAGCTAAGATAAAACATTCTTCACTGGGAAATTAGACTGAGAGAAAACATGTCTGTAATGCAGTGGAAATTTGTATTTGTATGAACTGTTTCATTTCCACAGAACTGTGATTTTTAGCATGTGAAACCTGAAAGGTGTGGAGGTAGTTTTAATTGTCACACTGTTGTTCTGTGAATACCTGATCAAATTGATAGTGACAGTGAATATCTAATAATTTATACATAATATGACTTCTAGGGGGGATCACCAGCATGGAAAATCTTATTACCTATCCAGTAGAATACCTTCCTGGAAAGAGGTGGAAAAGCATTATAACTTCCCAAAGAAAAGAGGGAACAGAACACCGAGTTTTCCATGTCAATTGCCAGTCACTTTCCAGCCATAATTATTCATCAAGTATTCATTCAAGCCAATGATTTATGGTGGCCTCACTGAAATTTGGAGATGTTTTATTTTAAGTTGTCATTGGCTTGAAAAAACCCACCAGTTATACAAACAAATCCCACCGATTGCATGGAATATTATAACAGCACAGTTGCCTTCACATTGTAATCTACTTTGCAAGTGGAAGCTGGCTGATGACAAGAAAGGAGGTGCTCAAAAGAAATCTCAAAATTAACTTATTTTAGGCCACTTCTTTTAGAACAATGCTGTCCTAAACAGCACAGTAATTGATGTCAACCCAGAGTATAAAAAAATTGTCAAGACTGAATGGCAGAAAGAAGTAGTAGAATTTTTTACTTGCAGTCTCCCAGCATTGACCCAGACAGGATGAAACATGTTAAAACCAATCTATATGTAGGAATCCAGAGCTTGCAATTTTGATTTAATATATCCCATATGTTATGCATTTGGTTTGAATTTGCAGAATTCTTGTGTTTATGCCCATGCTGTGCATGGCTTTCTCAGTGTTAGTTAATGCCTAGTTTTCAGTGTTACTTAGCCTGAGTAAAGAGAATAAAAGCTTGATCACCAACAGTTTGTTACTTCTAATCTTTCAAATGTAGCTAATCTTTTCCTCAAGTTAGTCTCTTAAATAAATAATTTATTTTCTTTTTTGCTTTAGTTGGACTGGATAACGTGCTTACCGACCGTCACCTCATAATTCTTCTTACCACCATCATCTTTACATTACCTATATCTTTATATCGAGATGTAGCAAAATTGGGAAAGGTAAATCATAACAGCAGTTGATTTTTGGTTTTTTGTTCTGTATGCCATTGAAAATAAGTGCCAGTCATAACTTTGTGTAAATAATTGACAAATGCATTATCCTGCCCAAAGGACAACCTTTCAGCAGCTTACTGACTGAATTAATGTTTTCACCTTTACAGATATCTCTTCTTTCTCTGATTCTAACCATTGTCATCCTGATTATTGTGATGGTGAGAACAGTAACCTTCAGTCCACAAATGTGAGTATTCTTACACTTGCCACAACATGAACTTCTATTCATATATAATCTGTTATTTCACTATTGCATTTACTTGCGTAGCTGTGGAGCATGCCTGTTTTGGAACAGACAGATAACTGAAAAATCTCTATCAACAGTAATGCAAAATGAACAGCTAAAAATCCATCATCCTTTTTAATTTTTTCTTCTATTGGGTATAAGCAAATTTAGAGAAAGTCTCAAAACCCTTAGAGATAAATGGGAAATTATGGATGACTAATAGTAGGGGGTCCTGAACCAGCATGTGAGATTGTCAGTCATTTGAGATATTTATTTTTTCCATTATTGTCAGACTGCCTATATTTACAATCTTAAAATAGCTACTATCCTAGGAATATTTATTTTTCTGATAAAATAAAATATAATAATTTCATAATAAAAATCATATACAAAGACTGAGAATTTTAGAAAGTAATACAATAATAAAACCTTTATTTTTTCATTTTGTATTTCTGAGAAAACAGCTGTATAATATGAAAAATTTGTACTCTGAGAGTAGTATTTAACATTGGACATTGGAGTGTTCTAGACAATTCAATACACATACATATGTGTTGTAACAATATTTTTATGATTATATTGCAAGAAAGTGTTATGAATCTATTGTTATTTCTTAAAGGCTTAGAAGGGCCGTCTTTTTTCTCATCCTTTAAATGTATAGATACATTAATAAGGATGACAAATTCTATTTCTGAATGTGCTTTTTTATTTATTGGAACAGGTTTATATGGTACTTCTTATGTTTCCCTAAGTAGATTCTTCCACCAGGATTTTGTTTCATCAGTGTTAGGCCCAATAGTTCATTTGTATTACTGCTGTGATACATGGGTTAATTGCAGGGTTTTCAGGTTTAATGGTAGGAAGATGCCTAGAATAGCAGTTTCTTAAGTTGTGCCAGATGATGTTGTCTATCATCCACAAAATCTCTCCCCTCAGAAAGGTGTGGAACTTCCCTCCCCACCATATTTCTGGAGCAGCATGTTTTTCTCACTGTGTGTCAAAGGGGTATTTAAAAGGTTAATCTCAAAACTCCCTGTTAAAAAAGGAAGAAGCTATATATAATAGTTACTGATAACCTTGTTACTATGGTAACATTTCTTCTCCACAGTTGTGATGCACTGAAAAATATGGAATGCATGGTTTTATTTTTTTCTTACAGTACATGCTGTTCAGTTTTGAGTGATTCTTGAAGTTTTACTTCTTAATTCTTTAGAGACTTCCATTTCTGCCTTTACACTTCTTGTTTTCAAAAATGCATCTAGCAAGTTGATAAACAGTTGGTAATATTTTTTCCTCACCAACATTTTGTTAATGTCTATTTTTACTATCTTTGCTATTTTCATTTTACAGTTAGGCATACACTTCAATTGCTAAAACTCTCTTCTATTTTGTTAGTTGTATAGTGGTATGACTTTTTTTTTTTGCAATGAAAATAAAGAATAATGTTACATTTTAACATGGGTCTCATCATATTACAAATGAAATGAGTTAATTAACACATTTACTGTGAATTCTTATTAAAATACAATAGAAGTCAGAATTCCCAAAGAGATTTTAAAAATCATTATTATAAAAGCACAGTCCTTGTATCTGTCATATAGAAAAAGAATTTGTACAATCCTGGATAAAGGTTTGATGGGGACAAAAGTACTTAATCCCATCAATTTTTATGTGACAGAACTCATTATGTGCCTGCCATTGGTGACAGATGATTTCCAAGAACAAACTAGACAATTCCATGGTTTCCCATTCCAACCCTTAACTAGCCTTTTCTCATGAATTCTTCCTAAATGTGTATGACTCCATTTCATATTGGTTGCTTCTTGGCCTGGATATGGATGGCAAACTATGCTTTTTCAAGTGCTTGAAAAACACTTGTAAAAAAAGCTGTAATTTGTCCCTCTTTGGGGATCCCTTCTATGGACAAAACCTTTGGAGTTTCTCTGTTTGTCATTTCCTCTGCTTCTCATCATGCTCAATGGCTGCCTTAAGTTTTCTGCAAATTAAAGTGGAATCATTGTGTTCTACCTGCCTGGGATATTCACTCTGAGGAGCAGAGAAGAAAGATTGATGTATCTTCAATGCAAATGCAAATAGGTGTTGTAAGGTCCTTTTCAACTGTATCCCCTGGGGATCCCATGCCTCTGTTTATGTAACCTAGTTTAATGTTAGCCTCTTTGGAAAATAGCATGATAATGATGAATGTGCCTTGAGTTTAGTCTAGTAGCAGTCTAGTAGAACTACCAAGCATGAGGTCCTCTGCAGAATTGTTTGCTGGTGGATTTTCCTTTCTTTAATACTCTTCTCACAAAGTTTAGGATTTGTTCATTTGTTCTTCCTGCCTTGTTCTTGTGAAGCCTTTTTATCCTCTGCATAATGGTTAAATTTGTCATTTCAGAATTGAATGCTGCTTCATCAGATAATTTCTCCATTTACCAACATATTTATGATTTTTCTTTTTTCATCCCATTCTCTAGCATGACTATGCTAATTGCACATTTCATGCTTTCCATTAAAGGTACTTTTACCTCTTTGTTCCATCATTCAAGTCATTGCTGAATACATTCAAAAGTACTGGACTCAGGTCAGGTTCCACTGGTATCCCATTTGGATATCTTCCCACTTTGATAATTACTTTCTGAGTAGTAATCAGTTTTCATTTACCTTTAGATTTTTCAAAGTGAATATTTCTTTCCTTTGAGAGGTACAAGATCATTATGTGGAAATGATGAAACTTTTTTTGCTTAAATGCAATCTATTCTCTAGTTGAAAATTAAGTCTTATTTGGACAACAAAGCAACAAAGGATTTATTGCTATTGCAATAATCTGAAACTTTCTGCAATGTTATAGACCACCAGAGAAACAAAAATAATACTACTATTTTAAACAGGAATTGCAAGGTTTTGAATGTTGCTTCTTTTTTCGTTTGTTTTCCTCTTTATTTGCTTTGAGTTTGGGGCACATTGTCCAAGGACATTTTAGGAATGTTATTGTCACATACTCATGAGAAAAAAATAAGATGCCAGATTACTTGGTTTGATTTATTTCCTCTTATGACAAATATAAAACTGAGGTACTTCTTATTTTCAGTTTTGGTTTTGATAACTATCATCCATATGATTGTTGATAACTGAGTTACATAATAAACCTGCATATAGAATGCAGTGTTCTGGCTTATTAAGAGTTCGTTCCCAGTATTTTAAGATGTTGGATAAAAATACATTTTGACCTGATCTTTATTCCCATCTGCTTATGGCTGGGTATTTACTTACTGTGATTGTAAAAAAATAGGTAAGAATTAACTCAAACTGTAAAGCGCAGCATGCTAATACTGCATGGAATAACTTCATGCTTTGAACCTGAAACTAACATTCCTTGTTGTAAAAATATTTTATGTAGCTTATAAAGAGAGATCATTTTAATTTAATTTGGTGTTCTTTAGCAAGAATGTTATGATGTCAGTGTCTCCATAATACATAAATGTCTATGAAAAACTTCAAGAGCATCTGCTACACATAAAGAGGATGTGAGAATTACTCAACTGGCAGCTGATCACAGGGATAAAACACCAAGGGCTCAGGAAAAAACTTGAAAGTAAAAAGTTGATTTTTTCCTTCATATAAAAAAATCCAGTAGTAAGGAAAGGTAAACTTTGTGTGATGAAATTAAAAAACCCAACTAAGCTACTTTATATTTACAGAACTGTTAAGTAATTCATTAAGGAAGAAAGAAGAGTAGAAGTAGCTGTGTCTAAGTTGGGCTGACATAATAGCTTTGCCTTGTCTGTGTTCTTTCACAAGATGACTTTGATTAATATAAAATCCAAGGCTAATGTGAGCTGTACTCATTTTCTTTTCATTGTATTGATTAAAGTTATATTCAGCATCTATGAACTTTTCTGTATTTTTCAACTTTTGAAAGTTTGACTTTTAAAAGTCAAAAATACCTAAAAAGTTATTTTACCTTAGAATAGAATTAAATTGAAATGTTACAACTGATTTTCTAAATGTTTAAATCATTGAATTAAACCTGAATGAATCTGTGAGATGATTCTGGATTATATTGTTAACTGCTGGTTTGCACCTAAACTTGGCAGCTGGACACTCATCTTCAATCCAAAACAATGGTGGTCTTTTGCTCATTCCAACATGTAGCTCCCCGCTCAAACGTATTACTTTGTTCTTCTCTAGAAATGACCTTTCTTTTTTTCAAGTCAGTGTTTCATAGACATAAGCTGGTTGAGATCAGGGATATTTATTTCTCTTGCCTTCATTAAAGATGTTTTGTTTCTCATGCACTCTTCTGCTGCAGCATTTATATAGAAATGACTGAAAAGACTTTTGTATCTTCATTGATCCTAAGATGGGGACTATTATGCTGAAAGTATTTTACAAGAAGTAAAAGGCCATCTTAGACTGCCAGATTTTCCCAACTCTTACTCATGATCTGCGTGCTTTCTCTGTTAGGATGTCTTATCCTTTGCCTGATTCATCTGTTCTTCTCAATTTCCATTTCTTACGTAAATTAGCTTTTTAGAACTCATTAATTTGTTTATTATGGTACATTTTCACTTACATATACTGAAGACTGAGTAATCTTATTTTCTTACCCTCTGTGTCTTCATTTTTAAGCCTCACTACCTTTAGTCTGTCTTGCTTTTGTCTTAGTTTCAGCTAAAACTTTTTCCTGTATAGGAACTCCCTTAGACTGTCTTTTTACTCAGTCTTTTACTATTTTTGTTCCAAGAACTACAGGTAAATCACATCTCAGTTTTACTTTGTGTTTCAGCTTCTACTGTATATGGTAGACAGTACAGCTGTCAGCATTTAGTTCAAAAATGTATTTCTTCTCTTACCTTTCATTGTTTCATCTAACTAATACTTCTTCAATATGAAAAAACTTCCTGTTCATGCAGGCATAGCCTATGCTTTTATACATGAGTGAGAAGTGGAGAGCTAACTGGTTTTGTCATTCATGGATTTTCACAGCTAATGCTATTCTTGTATAAGCAGCAGTTAAAATCTTCCCGTAATAACTCCTAACAAGAATGTAGGTCAGAACAAAGGTCAAAAAAAAAAAAAAAAATCATCTTAAATTGTAGCAGCAGGATTGAAAAACCACAACAAGTTATCCTGTATTTTTGTGATATTCTTTCAGTGTTTGTATGCATCTGACTACAGAGATGCATATATTTATGTCAATGTGTGTATGTTTACTTTGACAGATGATGTTTCCATTAACTGCCTTTTGATTTGTGAGTGATTTTATGTAATTGTTCATTATATGGCTCTTCCATAACTCACACGTACTGTTTTCTGACAGTTTTCTCTTTCTGAGAAGTCTTTTTATGTAGTCTTATTTTATATAGATGCTTTCATGTCACCTGCACCCTTTCCCAGGAGCTTTTCATAAGTCTCTGTATACTGCAGACTGAACTTGGGGGCAGTTTCTTATTGATGTGATCACAGCTCTAGAATTGTTGACTCTCAGTTCCAAACACTCAGAAATGAAATTTCTGGCTGTGTGCTTCACTGCATGAGATCCCTCTATTCCCACAATATGAAAATGTTTTTCAAAGCACATGCAGCATTATGAGTTACTGAAGAAAATGGCACATCTGTACCAGCATACATGTAGGACATAACAAGCTGTTGATAGTGTTCAAATCAGGGATCTGAAATTCTTCCTCTATTTTGCAGCTAGAATGGAAGGATTTTATCTTCTTAGGCTGCTAAATAAGCAGGATTTTGTTCTTTTGGATTTTTTCCCCCAAATAATACTCCTAATCTGATTTGTCATTCATTGGTAGAGCAAAGCAGTATCTTGGTCTTTTGCATATTTCTAGTGCATAAGCTAACACTATGCAAGGTGAAAACCAGCTCCTGTGATTTGTTTTTTTTAATTAATTGGCCACTTTACTAAAAATGTATCAAGTGAAATTCCTGTGCTTTCTGAATTCCCTTTTTAAATCTGTATTTGTAGGTGCTCATAATATGGCATTGCTCAGGATGTACCATTTTCAAAGAAATTAAATGTGTTTCAGGTGAAAGCATTCTTTTTTTCTTGTGCATTTAAAATATTTTGTCTTATAAGGTATTAGATAATCTAACTTAAATATTGCTAGGAAAGAGTCAAAGAAAACTGATAAATTCTGCTGTCAAAGAAAAATGTAAAACAAATTTTCATTTTGTATGTTTATTATCAAAGCTGACCTCTAGTGGTTACAGAATGGAAAAAGTAGAATGTTAGCTTCCTTTATACTCTTTTTATTTTGAAATATTATTGCAATTTTCCCAATCAGATGTGAACGTTTGAATGTTTTCCTGAAAAATTTTACATTCAAAATTATTAATATTAATTTTTCAGATGCATCACTAGGTGTAGTGATTTGAAATCAGTGGCACTATAATATTAGGGGAGCGTATAAGGAACAACAGTAGCTGTAGAGGGTCAGAACTCCTGTTTCTCAAGATGAGCACCAGATAGCTCCATTTCATCCATAGCACTTTACATCTATGTGCTGAGTCTGAGGATATTTTAGGAGGGCCATATTCAGCTGCTTAAGGCTCAAAGCAGTATGTTATAGCAGTTCAAGACAATATACTGTACCTGAGGACAAAAAAAGGGAACTTGATTTTATATTCAGTTTCTGTTAACTTCAAAGTTAAGCTTTACAACTACAGCTTAAGAGCAGAAAAGTCTAAACTGAATGTCCATTAGGTACTTTAAATCTCAGTCTTATTAATATGGAAGAGGAAGGATTGACTATTTGAACTCAAGAAATAGTAAGATATGAGTTCTGAAAGAGGAAACTGCAACTTTTTTTTACTTTATTATTATTACTTTTATTTTAATCTGTTTATTTTTAGGGGCTGGAGGTGTAATTTAAATATTTGAAAGCAATGAAACTTGGCATAGCATATGCCACTACAGCTGTCAAAACCAGCAAGAGGGAGAGATCACCAAAGAGAGGGAGAGATAAAGCTGCTATTGTTACCTTCACATAACTGGCCTGAGTGCCATGCTGCATCCTAGGGCAGCAGGAAAAGAGCATCTTAAGGCCTCAGGTGACAGCAGCTTTCCCTGTAAATAAAAACAGAGCATTCAAGGTTAGCAGTAGCAAACTTTTTAAGAGCAGGCTTCTCTGCATTGTTTTTCATTGTCTTTGCTTTAATATTACAAATTCAGTATTTAACTAGCTTGTGAATTCCATTTGATGTTTTTAGCAAATTTTATTTCTGGAAAAGGCTGTTTGGTGTCCTTCCCTATTTTTTCATTTTGGCTCCTTATTCCAAGATGAAGTTCATGGAGTAAATGGTTTTTAACAAAGTTTGCTGATGGTCCTCCCATAAGCATTGCAATTATCAAAGGTTCAAATCTGTGAGTGTATTTTAGAGGAGGAGGTGTGGGGAATATTACATTCTTGCCTGACTGTAAAAGTCTCCATCTACTCTCTTACACTTTCTTTTATGTTTTGGGAAAAGTAACAGAATCTCTTTACTATGAGGAACAGTTGGAAGAGGTGTAAAGAAAGGCAAACTCCCTCACTTAATTTGTAGCCTAGTAAAATGGTGTCTCTAGACTGCATTGATTACGTATCTCAATTCAAAGGTAGAAATTGCCTCTAAATAGTCGGAGGGCATTTTTAGTTGAGATAACCTTAGTCAGAATCAGTAACAGTTTTTACCTTCTGTGTTGCTGTCTCTTGGTATATGCTGACTTGAAGAGTTTATTTACAAAACTGAAATTTTTGTTTCATTTTTTGTTCAAAGGCTGACATTTTTGATTGTAAACACTGGTTACCATGTTTGTTTTGAATCAAAGAAAGGGAGATGAGAAAGGTATCTGCCTTGTTGCAGCTTGTTGATAAACACTGGGGCTATTTCAGAGAGTTCTGGAGATCTGTCTAGCAGCAGTTCTGTATTACAGCTTATTACCTGAGTAATTTTTAATAATTGATAATTGAAAAGAGGGTAATCTATTTAAATGTCTGTTTTAGACCCAAATCAGAAAATGCATGGATATTTGCAAAATCAAATGCAGTACAAGCCATTGGGGTGATGTCATTTGGTAAGTGTTTTTTGCTTTTGTTGATTTTCTTTTTTTTTCAATATTAATATTTTGAACAAGGATTTTTCTTTAATCTTCATGTTAAGCTGGTGTAGAGAAAAAAAAGAAATTGGCTGAATGATCCATATGAATGTCACTGTTATTGTGTAAGACATTAACCTCATCCATTGTCCATTTGGCCCTAGAGGCTTGCCACTGTATCAGAGACAGTGTGCACGTGAGTCCAGCTCACCTGTGCAGGTCATCCTAAAGCCCCTGCATCATAGGGTTCATCCAACTGATAAACTGAGGGAGCTGGGATCATTCTGCATTCCCTTGGGTAACCTCTAACAGAAAAGTCCTCATTCTGAAATCTGTTCCTGCTTGCAGGACCTGGTATATTATTTCTTGTACACATTGTGATAATCTGAATCCTCCCAATGATTGCTGCTGCCTTCAATGGATGCCATATGAAGTCTGAAACTAGCAAATGGCTCTGTAGATTTTTTTAAAAGCTTCTCAAATCTACTGTTGGGTTCTTAAGAAGAGCAGGAAGAGGAAATAGCTGTGGAATGGAGATGTGGAGGGTGTGAAATGGCATAGCATTTAAGTAATGTAATCAGAATCATCTCAGGATGAATATAAACCTTCATCAAATCAACTAAGCAAGCAAAGGTTCAAGCCATTTATCTTTGCATTCATTGCAAGATTAATGTTTGTATTTAATAATGAGTGGATTCAAACTGTGCTGTGTCTCTATGCATTTATGCATGAATTTGTACATTGGCTTTAACTGTCATGTGTGTTTCAGCATTCATCTGCCATCATAACAGCTTTTTAATATATGGGTCTCTGGAAGAACCCACATTAAAGAATTGGTCTCAAGTCACACATATGTCTGTGGCCTTTGCTCTTGTCATCAGTGTAGCGTTCGCTGCCTGTGGATATATGACTTTTACAGGATACACAGAAGGTAAACTGCTTGATCCCTCAATTTTGGTGCTTGCTATAATCCTTATATTTCTGCCTTGTCATATCTCGGTGACTATAAAAATGCAAAAATCATAGTAGATTTGGGCAGAAATAGGACATTCCTCATAGTTACCTAACAACTAAAACAGGGTCCAAAATGTTACCTACATGCTAATAGCTGTTAGATTCTTAAGCATAAGCCTCACCAGTGGAAGTCCCCTTTGAATACTTCCACCATTAAAACACTTAGAGGACACTTGTGAGGACTACACAGCTGTGATTTATCTACATAGTCCAGCAGCAGCGAGCAGCAAGAACAAAAATTCCCTACAGGGTATCTGGTATATATCTGTGTATATTTTCTTACTTTTTTCCTGTCTGTAGTAATACAGCATCGTAGAGATATTTCCTATTTTTGCAACAGCTGTTCTGGTGTTACTAATCCTACTGTCCCCTTTGTGGGTATATGAATACACATAACTATATATAAGCAATGTTGCATCGTGCTATTTAACATTGTTTTCTTGAAGTGAAAAAGATATATTCATAAGAACAAGGTATAAATTGGTTTCAGTGCATTACTTTCTATTGGGAAAATACACATTTCATAAGCAAGTGTATTTTCTGTTACTTAATAGTGACATTCTGGATTGTAGGAGGAGGCTTCCAAGCTTTTTCCTTATCTGATGAGCAGCAGCATTTAGTTGAGAACAGAGAAATTGTAGGATGGGGACTCCTGATTTATTTGTCCTTTTTTCCTGCCTCCAGTGCTTACTCTAGCAGAGTAAGTCACTGTCTTAGATGAACTGTAGGTAGACCAAGTTCAGGCTGGCTGTGAACTTTCAGGTACAGAAAGCTCTGCCTGCTTTTCTTCCTCAGCTGATGCCTCTTGTGTTAGCAGGTTCCATCTCACCTTCTGTCTCCCCTTCTGTCAAAATCTTTTGGCTGTTTAAAATATGCCTTCTTCAGTGTCATTGTGATCCCTAAATGAGTAAATCATGCAACAGTATCATAATCACATAAAGGAGAACTGATAGATCATCTTGTCAGTCTTGCATTGTCTCTTGTGCCTCAGAGATCATTATTACAGATTCTTTGTGGCAAACACCAAGCAAGATGATTTGAATTTAAAGTGGTGCTTTTGTTTTTAGATATAAGAAGATTTGCAAGGTAATAATCCCTATGTTTATAATGGGCTTTTGGGGTCAGAATACTTGAAATTCTTCAGTTTATTAGCTGTGATTAGATACTATCAGGGAAATGCAGTTCTTCACAGGTAAAAGGTGAAAGGTAACTTTCACCTTTTTTTATGTAATTGTTGTTCTAGGAGTTTTTAGGGAAAATTTGTCTTTTGCACATAAGCTTTCTTTCTGAATCTGTCACATATTTAATCAAACACCGGCATTTCATACAAAATCTGTGTTACGGGAAAGATAACAGATGACAAATGCTGATATGTGTATTTTAAAATATTTTTTGAAGATAAATGCTAGTTGAGATAAAAACACTCCTACCAGCAGCAGAATAAGGTGAAAGTTGCTCCTGGACATAACTTGTGACCATAACTAGTTTCTACTTACATACTTACATAGAAGAGGGCATCAGAAAATCTCAGTTACTTCAGTAACTCCAGTAACCTGCACTTCAAGTTGCAAATATAGGTAAATGTTGTGAAGTTCAAGCTAATTGGTGTTTTGCTATACCTCAGGAGATATATTTGAAAACTACTGTAGAGATGACAACCTTGCTACATTTGGAAGGTTTTGCTATGGAGTTACTGTAATTCTGACCTTCCCCCTTGAATGTTTTGTGACCAGAGAGGTAAGAATTTATTACATTTTCCTTTTAACACTGTTGTTATATATTAATAATATTCTCACATCATTAATACATATTGTAGCTGAAGTCTATGGTTGATCTGTGATAAATAGCAGCATATTTTATCCTGCTACATGCAATGAGTATGGGGCCATATAATGTTGTTTTACATTTATTATAGTATTAGTCAACATTATATTAATAATTACTTAATAATATCAGGACTGCTTAAAATTCCAAGTTTGGCATAAATGACACTGTTGTTACTGTTTTAAGAACAGCCAAAAATGTGTACTTTTCATTCTTAATAGTTTTGCTTTTTAGAAGTATCTCCATATAGGAAATCCATCGATTCAATAAATAATTGTAAGTAGATTTATTTTGTAATGGGCAAATGAGAAAAGAGTAAATCCTAAAATCCTCCTGGTATAAGTAGGTCAATTTGGCAAGCGTTCTGCAATTTTAGTAATGTTAGTTATGAGTTATTTTTGGAAGCAAATGAAGATGTTTTCTTGAAGCGAGGTAAGTAAAATTCAGCCAGTGTATTCTCACCCATTCCTTTAGTTTCCTAAGGTTAGAAGGTTTGGAGTAAGCTGTTGGATAACATAAGGAGAAAAATCAATGTTTAAAATTTTGGTTCTGTTTCAGGTGATTGCAAATGTGTTTTTCCATGGGAACCTCTCAACAGTTTTCCATGTTGTTGTGACAGTAGTTATTGTTGCTGTGGCGACTGGTGTATCGTTAGTGTATGATTGCCTTGGAATAGTTTTAGAGCTGAATGTAAGTGAACCTGTGTACTCTTTTATTTAATAAATCACTTATTAATAACTCAGAACTTTGTAAAATCCACAGCTCTACTGAAAATCTTACGTAATTTGGCAGTCAGTAGAAGTGTAAGAAGAAGGAATTCTTGCTTCAAAAACAGATAACGAAAGGTGAAAGCAACTTCAAGAAGTAAAATTCATATGGTTGTAAAATTCATGTTTGTGGAGGGTTTAGTTTTGTAGATATGACAAGTGGCTATGACTTACCAAATGTGTTTAAGCTGCAGCATCAATCACTAAAATACTCATCCAAACTGTATAGTGGTACTGAATTTAGCATTTCTCTCTCTCATGCCTGCTTCTGATGAAGTTGGCAAATTATTAAACACTGGGGCAGATTCTAGTGACTGATTTGTGTCAAAGGGGCAAAAAACAAAGAGGGAGGTAGAAAGAAAAAAAATCAGCTATTGCTAAACCACAGGGATGGTCACTGGAAATACACAATTTCCTAAAAAGCAAGCATTTCATCAATTTAGGTTTTTTTTTTTTAAGCAATTAGTCAGTAAAGCTGATAGGTTTATTCAGTTGCAAGTAGAAGTTGTAGCCAGGCATTTGCATGGGTAGCTCCTATATTCTGGGTTTTTTTCCTTTCAAGAGAGAATTTAACAATACAGCTGTGGGTATTTATTGGATGTAATAATTGTGCTCAGATTGTTCAGTCTTGTTATCAGCATTAGGGAAAAATGAATAGACAGAGTGTTTACATATGAAAGAAAGGTGATCTGTCTTTTCAGCTGTCTTTCTGTCCAGCAGAAGAGCTGTCTTTTGGCTCTTCACCACAGATGGCATTTGATATGGTTCATCTGACCCTACTTACTCTTTCCCTGCTTTCTGGTTTTAGAACAAAACACGAGCCGTTGTGTTTGCCTGGTGGTAATTCCCCAGGGAAACTATTGAGTCATATGGGAGTCGAAGAGTCACAGAGTTTCCTTTGCTGTTCTTTTACTGGGATGCTGGTTCGTGTTACTTCACAGACCTAAATCTTAATTTTCATGGAGAAGATACTTTGTGCTTATACCTATTTCTGATGTCTATATTGATCACTGTTAACAGGTTCTACCATACAAATATTGTGACTTTTGTACAAATGATGATGTAAAGTTATTAGTTAGGCTGGATTACTATCTCACCACCATAATTAAATTGAAACATAGTGTTTGTTAAGTATGAAACAAAATGAATGTTCAAAATTTCTACATATTGCTCCCTTTTGACATGTAACTCATATGCTAATCTGCAGTGGCTTTACTGTAAAAAGAAATTTTTTAAGTGTTTTTGTTTGTCCATTTCTAAGAGAGCATTTAAAGAGGAGCTGAATTTTTAGTGAGAGCTCTGTCAAAAGGAGCTTTACTTTCATAGGGAAGTCAACCTAAATCAGGTTATAAATGTCAAAACTGATCAGAATTCTTTGAACTACTACATGATGCTTCCACTTTTCAAAAGATTTTATTCCTTTTGAAGGCAGTGTTATATCTAAACTCTTCCATGGAATTATCTTAAATATTTTAATTCAGTTCAAGTACTGAAGTACTATGTTTGGACTATATCTCTTAAGCTGAGAAACTTTGGGTAATGAGATTTAATGCTTCTTGCAATGTTAAAATGTTATTCTGTATCGGCAAAGCAAAAACATTTCAATTAATCTGAATTATTTGAAATAGTTTAACAGATATTTTTGAATATTATTTGGGACTTTGAAAAAAAGGCTTTCTGTACAGCAACATGTGAGAAGGCCTTTATCATCTGTTTTCACAGTTGCATCAGTCTAATCACAACTGTTTAAAAAGTTCAGGTTTTTGTTCTTCACATGTAAATAAACATGCTTATGAGTTTTTTTCTATTGCTCTTTCCCACACACAGGGAGTTCTGAGTGCTACCCCACTTGTTTTTATCATCCCATCAGCGTGTTATCTAAAGCTGTCCAAGGAGCGGTGGAACCATTCAGATAACCTCATATCCTGCCTGATTCTTGTTCTTGGTGTGCTGGTGATGGCAGTTGGGTTTGTCATGACTGTCTTGCACCCCCAGGAATGTAGCCATGGAAAAGAAATGTTCTACTGCTCCCCTAGTAATGTTTCTTTACACAACAGCACACTTCCACCATAGCACACATAGGCAGCACACCAACCTCCAGACTAGTTCTGGCACATCTCACAGTGAGCCATACATGTCAGTTTAAAGGAGAGCAGAACAAAGACTTTTCATGTTTTAAGAAGCACTGAGAATTTTAAACTTTATAATTGTATTTACATATTTGATTTTATGCTGCTGTCCTTTTTCAGGTAAGGGTTCAGTTTTAATTGTTGAAACACAAAATCTCAAAGGTGCCTTTCAGTACACATTATTTGAATAAATTGCAAGCCTACCAAAAAGATTGCATTTTTTAAACTTAGTCTTCAATGCTGTTTAAAAGTTATAAATTAAATGTTTTGTAATATAAAGCTTTTCCATGTTTCATTGATTTAACTTAGTTTTTATTAATTTTATAATCCTTCATGTATATTTATTAGCACATTATAGCAGGGAGCTTTTTGAAGTCCTGAAAAAAAGTATGTCTGAATCTGTATCACAATTCTGCTATTAAATTGAAAGACCCTTTTTAATTCTGTCTTTGATTTTGCAGTAACTGTCCTTCAGTGCTGAAAGCTTCCCTTTTACAGGATCTTGAGTCAAAGGAAATTTTGTATTCTGACTGAATTGTAACTGATACAATTTAATTGTAAGTGTTACAATATGTAGTCTTGTAATTAAAAGATATTGCACGAATAAATCCACAAGAGTGTATTTAAAAAGATTCAACTAGGCAGTCTTTGTAAAAATTTCAAGATTGACAAAGCAGGAAATTACAGTACAGTTCAATTCTTACATTTATAATGCTATTCATTATTTCTGAAACTGAATTGAAACTAACATTCTAAACATGATTATCATTCTAGTCCTCTGTTTCTTTTCAGGATATGACTAATTATTTTGTCATGGTTTGTCAAATTCTGGTGATTTGTTATGTTTTCCAAAATTCATTTAACATCAAGGATTCATGTATATGTATGTATGTGTATAAATATACATATATACTTAAGTGTATATATAAAAACAGACTCACGTGACTATAGAATAGGACTAATTTGATGTTGAGTAATATGAGTATCCTTAGTCATATCAATGCTGTCATTCTGAAAATGTTTTGTTACCAAATCAAAATGTGTACTTGAGTTAATTTTGGCATTACTGTGATCCTTGTGGTTTCCCATTCCAGCTAGATGCATGATGCTACTTCATTTTTATGCTACTTAATGGGGATGGGTTTTGTCTTCATCTTCCATGATGCATTCAAGACTTCTGGCTAAACAGATCTGTAAGCAAGGGTCACTAGATAGTGATAATACTTGTAAGAATAACACACTTCTTAAAAGTAGTGCTTCCAAAATAAATGCTTTAAATATTACTGGGGTTTTTGGTTGTTTTCTTTGGTTGTTTTTTTTTAAGTTGTAAAGCTATTAGAGAGGAGTGTGAGTATTATTCTGCTTTCATTTCTCAACATAGTGTCAACTTTGAGGGTGATAATTTATTTGTTCTTCGGGTACCTGATACTGTTCACAGAGAATATTTCTCAGCAATTTAGATTCAGTAATAGCCGATCTTTTCTTGGCTGTGGGTGAATTGTTACTGAATAGATTCACTTTCTTCTATGCCAGATGGGTTAAACCCAAATAATATTTCCTTGTGACAGATAATAAGATCTTTTTGATCAATCATAATTCTTTCATGAGCTTTGTTGTTCTTTTTTTTCTTGTTTTTTTTTTTTTAACTTTCTGTGCTTTTCTACTTTGTAAATTAAAATGTAAAGAATTTTTTTTCACCTTTTTTTTTAATTCTTGAAGTATAAAGTCTGAAATAGTAATGGTCAGTTAAAAGTTTTCATTGCTGCTAAAGCTTCTCTTGCTCTTGGAAGTTTCTTTTGCCAAAACTAATTGAATTCATGTAATCATATACTCAGTGGTTTTCATTTGTGAATTTCCCAGGTGATGATGGGGCTCTCCCAGCCATGAGTATATTGAAAATAGGAAGTTGGGTGTCATGGACACAAGAATTTAAAGTTAACTGCTATTTGTCTAATGGCTTTATAAAACCTATGGTCCCTTCCTTTCTAATATTACATAGTGCAACTTACCTTTATTGAAATGACAAGTGATAGCAATCTGGTAAATCCTTTCTTAGAACCTAGGAGGTCCAAATACAGAAAGATAATACACCATAACAAAAGTTGTGATAACCATTGGTTTTTGTAAACACTTAAGACTCCTCAAAAAGATTGTAAAATCTATTAGGAACCTCTCACTGACCTGAGCATGTGCAGGATCTCACCACAGTCTTGGTACTTCAAGCAGGAGTGTGTTGGGAATAGCAATATCCCCAGCTTCAAATGCTAGTGGTGACAGAACTTCACGGAGGCAGAAGAATGTTCCACAAGCACTTGCTGGCAGGATTTTCACATCAAAAGCTGGTAGTGTGACTCACTATTTCTCCAAGTTCCTCTCTCCAGCTGAGAAGGCATTTCAGGACACCAGATGTGCAATTACCATTCTCACAGTAGCTAAGCTGACAGTTTATGGCTTTCTAGAGCAGAGTGCTTCTTACCGAACACAGAATTCTGAGCATTCACAAAATACTTTCTCCTGAAAGTTTGTCAGATGACCAAACCCCATGTGCTGCCTGAGACTTCCTGGAAAATTTTCCTTCCTCCTCAGGTTTCTCTCTGGAGGGGAGCAAAATGTTTCAGGTTTGCTAAGTAGACATATTTCTATATATTTTTCACATGCAAAATCTTTATATCTCATATAACATACATTATGTATATTTTCTGCCTCTGATGGGGAAGGATATTTATTTACTAAATACACTGTTTAGTTTTTGTGACTCACTGGAGAACAAAACTTAAAAAGTAGTGTAAGGATTTATTTGGAGTCTGATGGGAAAATGGGGTAAAAGGTAGAATGTCTACTCTGAAGTCCACTGCAACCATGCCTAAAAGGGTAGGGAAATGCAGAAAGATGCAAGGAAACTTGAAACAAATCTTTCACTTTGGCAGCTTCTGTTGCTATTAAACACCAGCTGAACCAGGAAATAAATATAAGCATTCAAAATGCAATAGAAAATAGGCAGGAATAATAGATAGGAGTACTATTTCCTCTAATACACACATAATATGTAAAAGTAAAGAAGTCTGGACTTCTTGGAGCAGAATTTACTCTAAAAGATTTTCTGAGTTCTGTTGCATGCTGCTTTATATTATTAATTACTGGTAGTCTGTTCCCATCTTCTTTTATTAGAGTGCAGTTCTTCCTTAGGTGAATATTCCATTGTAATTTTTTTTCCCTTGGAAGACTAAGACTTATAGAGCCCTTCCAAAAGGGCTTGCATCTCGGAACTAAAGCAGAATGCAACAAGAAAAACATCCTGAAATTTTAGTAGGACATCAAAAGAGGAGACTCCTCAAAATGAGTAAGGAACTTTGTTGAAAACTTGCAAGCACCATCAGCTGATGGTTTAGGCTTTCAAAACTAGAGCAAAAAAAATCCCCAGCATTGTTCTTGTCGTTCTTTAGTTAGTTGTTAACTGGGAATTCAAGAATATGTTTGTAACTTCAGGCATTTTAAACTTCCCAATACATCCCCTCTATAGACATTCATAATTACCTGAATTCTGCTGTTTCCTCTAGTATGATGCTAATGCATGACTCGTGGGAGCTTTTTATAAATATGTTTATATATTTATATAAATATACTGATAAGTCAATACAGACCTAATGATTATCCAGGCGTTACCAGCAATTGGGAAATTTGGTTGTTGTTTTAGAAGCAGACCAGCAGATGGTGCTCGAAAATTAGTTGCATCAAAACCGAGTGGTGCATTTTCAGTTCATTTTTGTTTGTTTTTATTTGTTTGGGTTTGGTTTTGTTGTTTACAGAACAGTTATTACACACATTTCTTCATTAAATGAAACTATGAATAAGGATGGAAGAACAGAATACCCAACAGTTTGTGGAATTCTGTCTCTGTGTCCTTATTGGGTTTTTTTCCTAGCAATAATTTTTGGGTTTAAGTTTTATTATATTACTTAATTTCTGTTCAGATAAACAGCTTTATCTTTAACCTCTGTATCTTCTCTGAGATGCTTTGTATTGTAGATTTAAGCATAAATATAATAATATTTAGAGGAGTGATTGTAGATGCAGATGATTGTTATTAACTTTTTTAAAAAAACAGAAAAATTCTCTGCTTGAACTGAAGTTTAACTTCAATAATACACAGTAATCATAAGAGCCTTGGGAATTTTACACACAGTCCATTAAATATAAAAACTTCTGAAAATCAGAAAATCCAGTGTTAATGTTGTATTCAGAAAACAAGCATTGGCCTGTGTTAAAATGCAGTAATTTCAACATACTCTGCCACCCTGCTAACTCTCAGTCTATGGCTGTGACAACCTGTTGACATGCTATATTGCAGATTCTGTGAATGGTATGCCCAGGTACTTTGAAACTTGGCAGCTTTACAGTCCATACTTTCATGGATATTTCATATGCAGACACCTTGATAAATTCGCACTTCAGTTTATGTTAGAGTGTGAAGATGAACCTAACTTGGGAGCTGTGTAAGCCCCACCCAAGGTATAGAGTCTATTTTTAATTAAATATATTGGCAAGTTAATGAAGTTAATGAAGATGTTTTGTTTGAATAGTAAAAGCTTTACATTGGCAGCAACTGCCTTGAGCTTTAGTGGAATGGAGAGAGAGATTTGGTGAAAAATAAAAGAAGTGACAAGTGGTGTAGTGGTGGTGGCATTTTGTGCAGAAGGGATGAATTAGATTGCTCTTTGGCAGGACAGCCCTGTTGTTGCATGTACTGTGCTAACTTGCATATCAGTGGAGACAGCTACAGAATTCACTATTAATATAAGAAGTCTCTGACAAGTAATGAAGTTTGGGCTTCATAATCTCCAGGAAAATGCAAGTAAGGTGCATTACACTGGAGACTGGGAAGTAGAAATTTTATGTGGGCACACATAAAAAATTAAAACCACCTGTGCATTCTTTGGAAAGCAGAACATGCAGCTTAGAAACAAGAAAAACTTGCGAAACAACATGCAAATGAAACAAGGTACTAGTCTTTGTCTCTTGCTGCTAAGCCTATTGTCATAGACTTAATCTTAAAAAATAATCTTTCCATTAGTATTTCAACAAATTTGTCAGGGGAGAAAAAGTAAGGATTTATCTGTTCTCTTAGATTGCACATAAAAGGTGGGACCTTACTACGAGACCTTCAAAAAAGGATTTTCAAGTAATCACAGCTCTCATAGTTGATCTGCACTCACCTTGATTAGTTCCTGGCACACCTGAGCATCCATGAGAAGCATGTTTCTGTTAGGTTTTCTGATGTCAGCTACAGAAACTGCTGAATTTCCAGAAAAAAAATAAATTGCTGAAATGTAAATCAGGATTCAATTCAGAATTGTGTACACATATATACAATGTGATTTTCATGGAACTTAAATGTATGACTCAAGACATTTGATAAACTGAGAATGAATCAGACTACCCAGAAAGTCCAAAGCAATGTCCATGGACTTGACTGGTATGCTGTAAGAAAAGTATTTTTGTAACTGCCATGTCACAATAATCCTATTTGGAAGTTACATACGCTATGACATGTCTTTGAACTCAAAGCTGATCAAATGGTTTTCTATTCCTCAATTCTTATTCTACTGGCAGCTGAGGCTCCTGTATGTAGAATACCAGCCTTTGCTTTCTCAGATACAGGAATGAAGTAATTTATTCAAGTTTTTAGTAAACAGACAGGCATTGTAGTTGTGTGTACTGATTTTGTGAACTTCTGTGGCAGAGTTAGGGACAAGTACAAGCAAGTAATTTGTCTGTACATGTGGACTCTTTGTCACCTAATACTCTGCTGCATATGAAGTTCGAGCTGCAGCTCATGTGCAGCTGGACATCAAGGCCATCTATTTGAGTCAATCTACCCCAAGGCAAGATGTTTTGGGCATATTCTTATGAAAGAGGTCAGGAGCTCCTGTGAAAATAGCAAAAATTATGGTGACTAAGTTAAGCCACAGATCTTTCTCTGTCACACTGTCATCTTTTTCTGTTTTTGATTGTTAGTGCTTTTGTTGTTTTGTTATTCTGGTTGCATATGACGTTTACTGTGCTCCACATGTCTTCTTGTTCCAGTAAAGACTATGTTTAAAACTTTGTTTCCTGCTCTGATTTCATAATTATCTTCAAACAGTTTTATTCACATTCATCTTTGGCTAAGGGATGAGATCATCCTTCTCTTAAACTGAGTGCATATATTTACATTTTTGTTGATCTCATCCCCAGTAGACTTGGCCAGTCAGAAAACCAGCATGAATATGCTGAGATGGAGATCATGGGGCTGAGGGTCATGGAGTTCAGGCATGCAATTGTTGCTGACTGCTGATTTTCTGTAAAGAATAGGAGATTGCTGTGACACAGGCTCTGAAACCTCTGGCAACATGTAGTGGACAAAGACAGCAATAGGCTCAGAGCAGGCCCATACAAGCCTGGTGGTTTATCATCTGTTTTGATAACAGCTTCAACAGGAAGCTCTTTTTACCTGTTGCTTGTGTTCTATCTAACATATGGTGTTCCCCACACTAAATTTTCCTTTCAGGAAAATGCAGTATTGATTTTTTCAAAACCTGGCTCTTGCAGTAGGTTATTGAGGTTTTGGAAAGGGGGGACTGGCCTCTATATCAGAGGCCAAATGGCACAGAATTGGTTGTATCCACGATAGGCATCAGTTGACCTTTGATGTCCCCTGGACAAAATAGAGCATTGCCCTGGCTTTAGGCATAATTTATGTGTGCAAATATTTAGAATTAAGGGAAGAATGCACACCACCACCTGCAACTGGTAAAGACATATAGGTAGCATTATACAGAGAGTATGGGAAAGAATAATAGGTGGTACAGTGAAACCCCACCAGGGCTTGATCTGGCTCTATGTTCCTGTCTAATTCAGCAGTATAGACACAGGCTGCCTTGGTGGCTGGTGAAAAGTGTGTGATAGATTAAAAACTGCCTATCAACAGTATCTGGAGACGCTACTGTTCCATTTAAAATTGTCAGACAGTGTCAGAGCAGGCTGACAAGGAGTAATAGACCTGTTTATGTAGCTCTCACTTAAATAGGCAGACACAAATAAAGTCCAGAATTACAGTGGTTTTGCGTTCTACCTGCAGAGGGCATTCATACTGTTAAATACATCATTACTCTCTATTGATAGTGAAAGGATTATTTTTGGTTATCTCAGTTAAGGGTGCATGAATCAGAAGCTTTATGATAATTGGTTTATTGAGCATACCTGTTTTCTGTGAAGATTGAGAACTTCTAGCTGAGTACATATGAAACAGATGAAAAATGTGGTTATGAGAAGAGTTATAAAAGCTGTTCAGAGATTTTCCTAATCAAAAATACATTTTGATAGCTGAACTACTTTTTCATTTTAGTTATAAAGTGTTTTAACTTATTGTTCATTTCTAACCCTTTGCATTTTAATAATTTTTACACATAGTTTGTTTACAGTGCAAAATGCTTAACCTCATTCTTAATAAAGCTACTCCACGAAGCTTATACTGAACTTGCAGAGACTGGCAAAAGTTACAAATATGAAAATTTTGGAAAAGACATAATGAAGCCAAGCTAGAATGTAGAAAGGTGATATTTTATTTTCTTGGAACCAAGAAGCATAAGAAGAAAAAGGTATCAGGGCTGTTAATCAAATATTTTTCAAAGCATTTGTTTCAGTTTTAAATCTATGATGAAAGTGATTATTGTTTTTGAAGAGGGGAGCATGCCCCTTTGGCAGGCTCAGGAAGTATCTTCATAAAGTATCTCCTGATCCTGGAAGTGGCAAGGACAAGGAATGTAGACTAGCTGGAAGAACAAGTCTGATAAATGGTAACCCAGGCCTATTGTATCAGACAATGGCAACTGCTGAATAAACACTGGCAGAGCAGTATTAGTCTGCACAAGAGACAAGCTGAAGCACAGAACACTTGAGAACCTATTCATAATATAGCTGTTGATCCTTGGATGCCTCTGGAAGTGATGATGACTGTTAGAAAGTTAGCAGTCTAACAGCTGAGAACAGATCTTTAAGAAACAGGGAAAAAAGAACAAGAGGAATCTCTGCCTCTTTTTGAGACCAGGCATTCTATTTTTGGGGATTTGCTCTTAGCACAGATTATCAGACAATATTCTATGAAGTCTGTATTCATTATGTGAAAGTAATTATGAAGTATATAATTGAGAATCCAGGGCGTTGAGATGAAAATAAGGTGCTTGTCAGGAGGTCATCCTTGTCAGAAAACACACGTGGATTGCAGTACACAGAATTGCTAGAACTACAGTTTTCTTTCATGTAATAACCCAGTGTGTATTCATGAAACTGAGAGTGACTGAATGCTGTATTTCGAATTCCACTGCCTGAAAGCTCCACCTTGCATGCATATATTTCTGTAGTCTCTTTATACTGTCACAAGCTGCTTGACACAGCTTTCTCCTCTGAACTCTCCTCAGCTCACTGACAAACCTCATTGACTATTCTTTAGTGGAACTTACATAATAAATATTCGAGTATGATGACTGCAGATGATGTGCTAAGACTTACTGCTCTTAATTATATTTTTAATACTGAAACCCTTCTGCTTATTCATACTTCCAGTAAAAGTGTTTATGAGCCTTATTTGAGAAGTGACTAGGGTTACAGTGAATGCCAGGTGGAAGAAATTCAAGAAAGCTTTTATTGCTGACTGACACAGATCTTTTTCTATAGAATCTACCCATGCTTATAATGGGCTCTATAATATTGGGTTTATGGTGCCTAATGCATGTATTTAGTACTCCTAGGCCTTCTGGATCAAATGTTGCTAAAGAGATTAAATTGCAGCAGTTACCTGACTTTTGTACGCCTTTGGGTAGTGAAAGGGATGACTGGAGGAGCTGTTGGAACTTGCTGTTTATTCTAAGTTTGGCAAAAGACTCTACCCACCTTTTCTGTTTCATGTATTGCAGATTAAACATGGGCACCATTCAGGAAGGATCTGCTGGTAAAGATCTTGAAGCAAATGAGGAGTGAGATTTCTAGCAAAAAAAGGAAAAGGCATTAACACCCCATGTAGTAGTTCAGTTGTTATGATTGGAAAGGGCTGTGAAATTCATTATCACAGTCACTGTGAAGAGAATCCTCTCTTAAGAGCTGTGGCAATTATGTGTAGCTAAAAGACTAAAACCTGGAAGCTCACTCTGATGACTGTGAAATCAAATATCATACAAGTAAAAATCAAGAGTACAGCACAGAAAAGGTATTCAAGTTGAGTAAGATATGACAGCGAACACTAGGAACCTGTGTAATGTGCTCAAACCATAAGAACTTCAACCTGATGCTGGAAAGAAGAAAGTGAAATAATATTTCTTAAGTCCTTCTATGCAAAACAGCTTATTCCTTGTGTTTATCCAGCAAGCTGGCCTTTCCAGAGATCTCTCCAGGCTGCACCAGATAGCAGTGAGTATCGCACATAGCAAAATGCCATAGCAGACTGCCATCTGATTAGAACTGTACCATTTCATTTGCAAAGTCTACTTCAGTTACAGATTAACAGAAAGGATTTAAATTATTGAAGGAGAAAATTAGTAGCTGGTAAAAGAAAGGTAAGAAAAAAGCATGCTGGAAATCATAGGGAAACAACAGAACTTGATCGTACTATATGTTTTCGCTTTTGCATACAGTTTATCATTTTTATGTGAGAAGTCTCATCAAGACCAAATATATTTTCCAGAGATTATTAACTTGTCCAATGATAAAACATAGATATTTAACTGAATTGTAAGTCAGCTCAAAGCCTCTGAAGTCAAGTCTCAGGCATGATGAAAAATGTAATGCTTCCTTTTAACCTTGATAAGCACAGTCAATGTTTCAAAACAATTTCCTTCTACCCTCACAGAAATCTAGCTTCTGGACCACTGTGCAGCTTTATCTTCCTGTTCTTTTTCATTCAATATTCCAAAAATTTTCTGCCCTTGGGCCAAGGATTTTCTGAGGTGCATCTTGAATTACTTAAAATGGGTTTTGTGGCAGCGTTCAGTCTGTAAAACCAGGAGACAAGAGTTCACTTAGAATGTGTTTGTGTGACTCAGCTCAAACTGATATAATTTTGATCAGAGTCTACAACTGCTTATTTCTTAAATGCAATTTCGTAAGTGTTAAAAAAAAAAAATACAAACTATTTGAGTGACTTTATTTACCCTTTCTTTACCCTTTCTCTCTCCTGATTCTACATCTGGGCAGCTCAATCCTGTTTCAGTCTTTTCTCTTTAGCTGTTTGGCCTAAATACACTCTGATGCATTAATTAGCATATACATGTTTATCTTTGTGAATCTCGGTCTGGAATGAAGCCTATGAACTTGTATTTGCCTATAATGGCCTGACTTTTAAGGTTCACCCCAGTCAATAAGCATTTCATACACTGCTAGAGAGAGATAAAACATCTCCTTGTCCTGATGCCATCTCTCAGGCACGTTGGCCTCAGAATTGTTAATGAGGCCATTCAGCATCATCACTTTACATAACATCTAAAATCAATACCCAAGTAAGTCATTCAGCAGAGCTGTAGTTTACCTTTAACACCACCAAACTGCCTTCACCAGCTCTTTGGATGCTTAAGTGCTTGAAAGGTGTGGTGTGTTACAACGTAAAAAATAAGACTGAAGGCAAAATCTTTAAATAATAATTACAGTAGGTTCAAAGAAACCACATACATCTATAGCACTCTTTTACCTTTATTAAAAAATGAGGTCTTGCTGTTTTAAAGTCAGACTTCCAAATATATCTAAAGAACCACAAAAAGTGAGAGTGGCCTCTCAGTGTCAGACTGAATGTCTTATCTAACCTTGTATCCTTTCTCAGACAATGTCCAAAAATGAATGCTGAGGGGACACTAGAAAAGGAGGGAAAAACATATATATTCCCATAAATATTCATACCATCAAGCAGTCTGTGGTTCAGGAACTTCCTGAGCCAGAGAGGGTGCTTTGTATTTCAGAACTCTTGATGAATTTCTTTACTGTTAAGTTTCCCAGTCTTCTCCAGGAAGAGTCAGGGGAGATAAAATGAGTGCTCTTTTAATTTTCTGACCTTTATTTCTGAGAAAAATATTGGCCCCATTCCACAAAGTCTGAGATAGCTATAGTGCTGTTATAGCAGCTCAGTGGCCTATAGCTCCAGTTAGAATGATAATGGCAATTTCACATCTGCTGGCACAAATGCACGACACTGGAGCTACACATTGGTCATGGAGTAGGACTGACTGATGAATTCAAAAGCTTTTTGCTGTATTTAGATGAGTTTTTCTTTCAAAGGAAAAGTTTAAAAACACCTTTATTGAGCTACTTAAAAGCTGAATCTTCAGGTGTTTTAATTGTGCACTCATACTGCAATGAATAGAACATTGCACAATCTTCTAAATCTGGTCTAATGCCCGAGTCAGATCGGGTGAGCTAAGGGCATTTCTTTTTCAGATTCCATATGGAGCATTTAAAGCCCTGTTCTAGTTTGTTTATATTTTTGCTTTATTTTTAATGAAAATATTTGGACAATTTCATGCAACTTTTTGTTTCTGGTTAGTACACAGTATTTAACTAGAGTGAATTGATAGATGTTAATGTACAGTAAAAAGCAATGTAAATTGCTGCCTGAATACCTAGCAATTAGCATGTGAGAATTCTAAGCAACATTTGTTTTGATGCCATAGTAAGTAGAACAAATCCAAACTAGATTGTTAAGCCTTTTTTTCCCTCCTGATTGTGGCAAGATATAAATAAAACTTTCCAAACTATGCCTTACTCAGTGGATAGTAAGCAGTGATTTTAGCTCAGCAATTTGGAAGGAAGATTGAAAGAACAGCATCTCTGGTGCCAGGAAGAGTGCACCCTATGGTGTACAGACACAATCCCTCCATTAAAAACAAGTAGGAAAACTATTGCTACAAAATGCTTCAAACATTTCTTAAATAAAATTATATTTAGCTAAAACTTAGCTGCTTAAATTAGAAGCATTTAATAATGCTGAATATATACACTGCAGTTTGGTACATCAATAGCAAATAGGTATGGATACAAGTTATGTTTTTATACAACATCTCACAAAGGCAAGACAGCTTTCTCACTCTCTTTTGCCAGGGGCATATTCTTATATGTGAGACTACTTGGCTGCTTAATTATAATTTTTTTTTACAGGGCAGATACAGTGATATATTTACTGGTGGATTTTTACCATAGAATATTCCTTGAGCTATTCTATCCTGTGTACCACTGCTAAGCATAGCCAAGGAGAGAAATAATTTCACTTCTACATTCTACAGAAACCTGGCTCTGAAACTGAGCTGTTAGCCTGAGCTGAGCTTCACGCATATGCTAATCTAAAATTGCCTTTGACATGTCTGCACAAGCTGTGTTGACTATGCATAGATGCTCACTAAAGAGGTAATTCTACAAGGAGACAATGGCAAACTGCAGAAAAAAAGCAGTCAAAGCTGAGCTTTGAAATTACTTGAAAATATTTATGCAGTCTCTCAAACTCAGAGCAGCAATAATTTTCAGATTAAAACCTCAAAGAATTTCTGTAACTAATGTTTTATCTCCCTATGATGAAGCTTATACTAGACTTAAAGCCACTTTCAGTTGTAATACACGGCCTCGGGCTCCTGTCCAGAGTGTTTGAAAAGGTTGGTGAACTCTGCCAGGTATTCTGACTGAAACCTTTGTGTAAGTATATGTTCATGACTTTTATTCAAATGTTTATTGGGGGGGAAAAAAAATCCAGCTTTCTAAAAGCTTAGAACAGTAATAATTTCTGGATCTATGAAGCAGAATATGTGCCTACAATGTGACTTGAATATAACTTGGTACAGTGTTGTATTTTTGAAACTGCCAGCATGTGAAGGTGGGATGAGCTTTATTCCAAAGAAATACATTTCTCCAGGTCCTTAGAATTCACTGTGTGCACATATGGGATGAAAACTATTTTTGATTTGTCTGTGCTGAAGATCTCAGTACTATCTCACGTTAAAAACAGACATTATGTGTCCCTGGAGCTCCATTGTGGGGCCCATCCCAGCTGTAGGTCCCTAAAGCACACCTGAATAAGCACACTGCACACAGAGCAACTTCACTTTCTTGTTAGCATTCCAGAGGAGGAGCGCCTCTTCCCACTCTCCTTGCCATTTGTTCAGTTGTCTAATCAAAGTACACAGTCCATATCATCTGAGTGAAGCATTTAACTCCCTCTCCATGCTTCCAAAGCATCTTAATTTATATGGCATTAGATTCCACTATGTGTATGTAGCACCTCCGGGGCTGTCCAGAAAGCACGAGGGCTGTAAAGTTACCTAGGCTCGTTCTGAGCAAGCTGGCTAAGTAGCAAGAGATACAAATTTGTGCAGTATAAGGCTTCTCATTGGTTAATACATCTTGTTTTCATGCCATAGTATGACCATAGCAATATATATTTCAAAACCTAAAATAACTCTTATGCTTATAACTTAGCTATTGCTACATTTTCTCTATCTCTGTAGAAGAAATCCCCAATTTCCTTTGTATCTAAGTGTATTTTTCTAATATGAAAAGGGGATAAGGTTTATTATAGTGTTATATGATACAATAAGCGATAAACTAATGAATTACTTATCAATTGAACAGATATTATGAATGTATTTCTTTCCAGAAGTGATTTTCTTCAGAAATACTTTTTACTGTTTAGACTTTGCAGACTTCAGTGTTGAGGATTTTGCATACTATGTGCATTCAAAATGTGGAAATTCAGTGTATGAGAGCAATTTAGTGAACTTGTAGTTTCTTCTACACCTCAGCTAAGATTAACATTTAAGTTAATTCTCATCTATCTTACATTGCAACTACTGTGGTTAACATGTTTTGAAAGAATTAGACAAAACTTTAAAAAGTAATTAACTTTGCAAGGATACTTCACAGCATATGTGATTCTACACCTTATATCACTCACTACTCAGCATCGTCTGAAGCTTTCTAATATTACTCAATTGCAGTGTTAATCCACATGAATACCTCACTAATTGTTATTTATTGCATCCCCAAAAATACTGCTTAGTCCTATGTCTGAAAGTGTATGGGCTAGTTTTTTGTAGACTTATTTTTACTTTGTCTATCAGGCCAAAGTTGGATTTGCCCCAGCACCTCAATGTCTTTCTTATTCAGAACAGAGCACAGGATTCGAGGTGTATGCTCAGCAGTGCTGTGTACAGGCAGCAGTGCTCTTCAGTGAAGTGCACAGTTTAAATGGGCTCCCAAACCTGTCCCTGTGCCTGCAGCAATGCTTTCAGTAGCTTTGTACATGTGTGTGCAGGCTCCCAAAAGCTAACCCGCCTTCTGGAATGCAAACACACAAACAGCAACTGTTCAACAGGATGCAAAGTAAGCTGATTGACTGCTCCGCAGAAGAATTACATGTGGATTTAGTGAATGAAGAATCATGTAATATTTCCTTGTTTTATCTTTATAGTATAGGTGTAAAAACCTGATTTTTATCATGTATCCTGTACATGATAAAACACATAGAATAAACTGCTCAGGTTTTAAATGTATTTAATTATGCATTCAGAAAAGTTATTTAACAAAGAAAACACCTTTCAATTCCATAATCTGATATTTACCTAGCACAATAATGTTCAAAACAACTATACAGTGACACAGTATGATTTTCAATGTACAAAACCACATTAAGAGTGCATTCAGGTTGCATCCTTAAATCACAAAATGTCACTATAACCTGTTATATATTAAGAAATTTAAAAAGACCTTGTAAGCAGACCTTTACAACAGTGGAAAATATTGTAGGGCTCCTGTGGTCTATTTAACACTTCAAAGAGCTTCCACCTTATGCAATAATGGGCATACTTCTTGGAAAATTATATTGTCCATTACATTTCTACAGCACCTTCTATTCAAAAATATTTGTATTCACATTTCTGGCAACCTTTGGAGGAGAGCAACCAGAAGGACTGAAGCCATCTAGGACAACTTCTGACTGTTACGAAGAATGCCATGAGATATTGCTGCTTTTTTTTAGACTAGGCAATGCTTTGTTTTTAGTAATTTAACTTGTATAAAAATCTCATAGTTAGTAATACACCTGGAACTTCTACATTAGGTAGAACTTGTCCTTCAAATATCACTTGCAATTAGCAGTTCTCACTACCTGCATAATTTGAAGGTTATGCTAACAGCAATCCGAACTGGGTATTAATCTGCAAACATTTATACTAAATATACAATAGCACCAAGTACATTTACCAAGTGCAGTGTGTGGCAGCTTGCCACATGGATTAATGCCTCCAGATAAATGATTGTTTTACCTCAAACCACGGACAAAATATGACATTATTGCAATGGTGCAATTAATAACCTAACACTTCATTAATTGTAACAATGATATCTGATTCATGGATCAGCTTGAAAAGCTGGAGAACTTCAAATGTTTTGTTGTGGGTTTTTTTTTTCCTTTGGCTATTCAGTAGAAGAGACAATGGATAATGTGTTAACTTGGTATTCTCTGATGCAGCCTTCTGTTTATTGTGTAAAAGAGTTATGTTTGATTTGTATGAACAATGTCTTGAGCTCAGGACAAAATTGGAAACTTTATAAAAATAGAAGAATTTTGAAAAGAGCATTTGATTCTGTCAACGTCTTTTGAAACTCAAACACAAAACTGATTTTCTATTGATATAGAAACAAAGTGCCATAGGAGTCCAAAATCTGTCTCTAAAAACTGAGACCCTGAGGAGAAATGGTATCTCCAGTACCTCATAAACCCAACTATCTTATTCTAGTTATTTTAAAACTGCCATGGCAGAACATGGCCTACAGGCACTCAATTTAGAGCCTACAGTGTTTCTAGTGATCAGAATTTCAGATGTGTTTAGTTAACAACTGAGATAAGACTAAGATATGTGGTAGTGTAAGACAATAAGCATAGCCTCTTAAAGTGAGATTGGCATTATTCAGTGAACTTCTTCTTTAGATAATCCACCAGTCTCTATTGGAAATTGTCACCACTAATAATTTTTTTTTAGGCTATTTCCTAAATGTCACTTTTCTGCCTGGCATTGCTGAGTTTCTATTATGAGCCCATGTGAGCTATTCAATAGATTGGAATTTTTGTGGCATTAATACTTGCCAAAAGAATTAGACTATCACATATATTGGCTTTCAAATGAGATTATAAAGGGAGTGGTACAACAGCTCCTTACCTACTGGTGGTGAAGCAAAGTTTATTACAAGGGATGACAACACGACACCAATACGTGTAATTATTCTAAGTAATAAACAATCAGCTACAGGGTCTTCAGTTGAAATATCATTACATCTCACACTTTTGCAGCATGGGAGTTTCATTACAGTTTAGGAGGCGCTGTCACATAATGGTTTTGCACAAGAAGTAGCTGTCTGGAAGCGGAGAATTATTCTGTACTTAAACTAATGCTACAAACTGGATGCAGAAAGTTACCATGCCCTGATTGCAGGAACAGTCAACATACAAAAGAATTTATCAACCTTCATCCTAACCTAGGAAGTGGCTGAACAATTTGAGGAGGGTGAGAATAAAAAGTAGACTATCAAAAGAGAAGTGTGTCCAAAACTTAACATAAGGTTCTCAATGAAATTCTTCCTGAGATTCTCAATTAATTAAACAATGCTTCTCTGAAAACTGGACCATGGAAAATGCATCTGACTCACCAGTAATTATTTTTTTGGTTTAAGAAACATACATAGATTGATGGGGTGTGCCTGATAGTGGCATGTGGTTATTCAGGGTGTGAACAGCCTCTAGGGTCTGTCACAACAGGTGGTTTCAGGGTTAGTCCCCAGTGGAAAAGCAGAAAATCAGAAAAAAGTCTTTATTAAGAAGCACACTGCAGATGAGAAGGGCATATATAGGGAGAACCAAAATGTTATTGAATTACAATACCTCTACAATGCTATATACAGTATTGCACTAGCTAGGAAGAATATTAACATCGAGTATTATGAATGTTAACGTCGAATGGTCAATTATATTAATTTTTTTCCAGATATATAATCTTAGAACTAGTCAGAAAAAGAACTACTTAGAAAAAAAGAAAGGTATAAATGCTTTGATGTTGGCTATTTTTCAACTTTTGCTAAACACTGGGAAAAATCTGTATAAAGAGTTGTATGTACTGCAAAACATCATCTGGTCCCACAGCAGGAACGGCGCTCTGTGCTGGCACAGGTATGCAGAGCGTTAGTGCGCGATCTGCTCAGTAGTTACTGCATAGGGAAAGGTGAGGTGCCGTCATGCTCAGCGAGCAAACTTCAGATCAGCCGGAACACACTCCTGTCTTGGGAGCTCGTCACCCGTGACACGGCGGGGCTCAGCCGAGTCCCGGGCGCGCGGCTCTGTTTGCCTAAGGGTGCCGGACCCCACCGCGGGGTCCGACCGCATCCCGGCCCCGAGCTCCGCGCCTGGCGCTCCCCACCTGTGGGGGTTTCGCCTCGCACCCTGGTGGCTGGAATGGGAATGGGCTGAGCCTGAGGCGGCCGCCGGCACGCTTCGCTCGGGGAGAGGAAAATTCCAGCCGAGAGGAGCGGCCCTGCCCCTGCTGGCCGCTGACAGCCCGCGGCCGGGGCCGAGCGGAGTCCCCACTCCGGCCGCAGCTGGAGGGACAACCGGGTGTGTGGGGGCGGCGGGAGGGAGGGAGGCGCTGGGACGGGAACAGGGAGTCTCTGTGTCTCTGTGCGTGCCGGAGCGGGGAAGGTTCCGCGTTTCAAGTTTCTCGCCGCAAAGTTCGGTTTTGCTTTTTTTTTTTTTTTTTTCCTTGCTTCTGTGTTTTTTTTTCCCCTACGCCCAAGGTGTGGTTCCGCGAGCGGCAGGAGCCTGGCGCAGCCCGTGACCGCCGCCGCGGGCAGGCTCCCAGCGTCCGCGCCGTAAACAGCGGGGAATGCCCGGGCTCGGGGGCGAGGCGGCGCCGGGGGTTGCGGAGCGGGGCCGCCCTCCTCAGCCCGCCCCGAGCAGGTGAGGCGGGGAGCCGCGGTTATGCGGGCGGGTCCCCGGCTTGCGCCCGCCCTGCGCTCCCTCGGCCGCCGGCATGGACGGCCCCGCGCGGCCGGCGGCAGCCCCGCCACCCTCCGGGTAAGCGCAGCTCGGGGCGCGGGCGGGAGCGCGCCTGCCCCCGGCTCCGGAGGGGCAGCCGGCGGGAGCCGGGGCCGTGCCGGGCCGTGCGCGGGGCTGGGTGAGGTGAGGCGAGAGCGAGGGGGCAGCTCGGGTCGGGGAGGCCGGTGCCGTGAGCGTCCGGCTGTGAGGTGCGGCGCTTGGCAGGCGGCCAGCGGCGAGAGGCGGCTCCCCAGCGGCGGGGGCGAGCGTGCTCCTGTGCCCCTTCCCGGGCTCCTGCGGCGGGGGGAGGCGGAAGACCCGGGCGGCACCGCGGGCAGATGGAGCGGCCGTTAAACGGCTGCGGGAGCGGCGCCTCCACCGCACCTCGGCCGCTTCCCCTGGCAGGGGCTGCGGGACCAGCCTGTCCGGCCGCCGCCCTCCCTGGCCGTGCCCGAGCGAGCAGCGGCTGCAGCGCTGGCCCCGAGCCGCGGGCAGTTCCCGCAGGGACGAGCCGCAGCCCGCCCGCCGGCGTTGCCGTCCCGGTGCCTCTGCCGGACTGCAGCGCTGCCGGCGCGGGACCTGCCGGGTGCACGGCGCTGCCGGGATCGGCGCCTCCGGCAAATCCCTGCAGGTCGGCACTTGCCGGTCGGAGCATCCTTAGGTGAGCGGAGTCAACTTCCAGCACTCTGGGTGAGAGTGGCGGCGGTTTGGGAGGGCTGCGCCCTCCTCGGTGCTCTGGGAATTGCCGATGCTGAGGAAAAGAAAATAAACAAGCAGCATCTGTTTGGAGTAGTAAAAGGGCTGGCTTGTTTCTTTTTACGTATTGGGCCCCTCTGTTTTTATTTTGCTTATGGCAGAAATTCTAATATTAAGGAATATATTTTTTAAATACTAAGTAAAACTACTCCATTTATAGATCAGGAGGAGGAGGACTTTCCTTAACTAGTTAGGTACGTTTGAAGAAAATTAGTTTACTCCGTGACTTCACTAGGAACTAGAACGAATCAAAATACTGGTAAGACTGCTGAAGCTATCTGTAAATAGAATAGACAGAACACATGATGTATTTTTTAACATGAACATTTTTGTGAAGCTTCCATACTATTTGCAAAAATGGATTACTTGGATTGCTGACCAAGTGGCTACAGGATAAACAGGTGCAGATGACGGGAATTTACTGTAGTATTTGCAGCAGTAAAAAATCGGTTTGAAGTCATGACTGTAGTGAGTGTGGAAGACTCATAAAGGGAGGGGTATTTATTCACTTAAGGCCTTGCACCATTCCGCATTTATATGTAGCCGTTGAGAAACCATACTGTTAATCAATGTAGAAGGTATAATTACTGCATTTTCAAGACTCTGTGTACTTAAGCAGAGTTGGAAGGACTGAGTGTGGGATAATAGTGTTTTTTTCCAGGTTAGGGAGTGGCAAAAACAGTATATCTTGAAAGTCTTCAGTTTTGTTTGTGAGCAGGAACATCAAAACAGGCAAAAAGACGCAATTAAACCCTTGGCTATTCTGACAGTTTCTCTAGGCCTGTTGCCTGCCATAAAGCTATTTGGTACAGTGAATTTTGGCTGCTGCTTGACGTCTGAGTTCCCTTTATGTGACTTCAAGCATCTGCCAGCATCCACTTCTCAGTTTTGAGAAACATGTAGCTAACAGTAGTGCCCATTGCATTAGCCCTGCAGGGAGATTTTCAGGCCTTTTATCAGTTGTTCACATAAAATTTAGTACTTAGAAAATCAAGTTGCCATACCTTTCTTGCTACAAAAGTTCTTTATTGACAGTCTTAACTATTTCTGTAAGATGGTCTCATTTGCTCATGATATGCTGGATTTGAGGAAAAAAATGTGAATTTTTTTTCTGTCCACCAGAAAAGAAGACAACTCCCAGTTTTACTGAAAATAGTCGGCAGATACATTTTTGAATAGTATGCAGTTACCGTTCCCTCCCTGAGATGATAGGAAAATTTGTGCAATCTGGGAAGAATTTCAGTTGAAATAGTGTTTTTTCTTTAAATGTACTACTAAATGATGTAATATACTGCATTACATCTCTTTTTAACTTGTCTAGCCAGGTTGTTGTTAATCTGCACCTAAAAACTGTTGTTTCTTAAATCGATTTGTTCTTAAATCACTGTTCGAAGTTCTGTGGAATAATTGCTGGTAACTCTTACCAGCTGGGAAAGCTTGTTTACACTAACTGCTAAGAAGGTAGTGTTTTGTAAATTTTCAAGCACTGATGTTAGTTAAAGCTTGGAAATCCTATATAACTTGATCACTGGTGGCTCTTTAACACAGAATTTTGTTATCAGATCTATGGGGACAAGTTTTGGGAAAGGATCCTGGCATATCTTTTTTTTTTTTTTTTTTTCTGCATGCAGGATTCTGCTTTTCTTTGAAAAATTGTTTATTGAACGTGGTTATGGATAAAAATCTTTGTAAGAAACATAAGTACTAATGTGAATATAATAACAAAACAATAACATATTAATTATTAATAATTAACATAATAGATAATTATAAAACTATATTACAGAATTATATGATTTTCAATCAACATTATTATTAATATTATATTAACAAATATTAAAAATATTCATTGAGAAACATGCTCATGTTATTCTCTCTGTACATTCAAGGTAAATAAGAAAATAATTTTTAAAAATGGCCTTTTGGTTTATAATACGGTAAATAGAGAGTGTGCCCAGCAACTGGCTGGAATATTGGAATATGGTGAATAGGAGGTGTGTCCAGTAAGTGGCTGGCCATGACACATAGTTTCTTCTTCTGGCAGGAGAAACTTGGCTGGACAGTTAGGCACTTTTATAGCTTGTGTATTTTAGCCTGAGTCTGAGCAGCATTCACAGCACAAGAGCTCCTGCCAGGCCAATTGACAAAGCCTGCTCCTGTTCATCACAGAGCTGATTTTACTTTATGAAATGATAGGAAGATGTGTGATTTGGTATATATAAATAAAAAAAGAAGTGCCTATACTTGGCATCCTAACTTCTGAACACAATTTTCCTGCTGTTGCTGGACAGCAGTCCCATAACCTGGAGTAAATACTTTTTTACATTACAAGTAGATGTCACTAGTTGATAAAGGATTTTACCATGACGAACTGTATTATGGCTTATTAATATTAATATTAATTGTAATATTTCTGAGAATTTTGTGTTCTTTCATTTGTTCCCATAAATCGTATTTAAAGCTATATGCTTACATACAAAATAACAGCTTCTGACCTACTTTACTCAAGTGAACCCCCTTTGTTTTTATCATTTTCATTGTGTGTCTAACAAAAAGGTGCTTAGGAGATGGAGCTGCTCTCCAGGGGCTGAAGATAGAGCTGGTTGTGTGGGGAAAGGGGCAGGGCCAAACAGTTTCAATTAGCTTAGTGCCAGAAACATTTCTTGTGTGTGTCTTCAGGTTCCTGTTCACTGTTGCTTGGTGTAGTGGATGTATTTGAAAATTTTAAGGAGAACAGGAGAAAAGTCTTTCTCACATGATTTCCAGGGCTGCCTCAGGAAGTGAGAGATCTTTTCAGAAAACCCAAGAAATTTACCTTTTCTCTTCCATGTAACTGAGTTTTTATCAAATCATTTCAGTCACATTACGGAGACATCAGCTGTGGCACAGTGTTGGTAAATGTCTGGTGTCAAGCTCGGAATACTGATTTGAACTCTCTTCCTTCTCTTTCAAGTGTTCCTGTGAGTCAGCTCACAACATAGCCACAGGTTTGTTCAAGTGTAAATGAAAGTTCTTCCTGTTGCGGAGTGTGGGAAGGCAGCAAATGTGGCAATAGCTGCAAACCAAGCATTCTATGCCCCAGCCACAGCCCCAGAGTGGGGGTGGGGACTTCAGTATGCGTCTGAATTTGTTCAGTTTGGTGAAATTTACGTAAGGGTGAAGCTAATTTTTTTCCCTTGCAATGAATTAACTGTTTCCACTGCGCTGTATATTGTATACACGTGTTTATCATTAAATGCAAGACCTTTTGTACTCGTGCTGCTAAGTGGTAGCACTGTCTAGGATCAGAGGTTAGGCCATTGTGGGTCTAACAAGTAGTCCTATCTTAGATGTGCTTCTGTTTCTTAGACCAAGGACTTCAAGATGATACTTAGCATGTTCTTCTCACCCCATGACCCTGATGAAGAACAAGTAAATGAGCAATGACAAAATGGAAAGAATTTTGAGAATTTGGGACTGTAGAGCTTGCTGGATGTTTGAAGCAGGGAATTAGCTCCTTTGTGGGTGGGTGCCCATCAGGAGCCACTTGAATACTAATCATTCCAGGGGCCAGTTTGCCAGCTGAGTTCCAAATACCTCAATTCTTGAGGTGATTATGTTGTTATTTTTAATGTATCTGCCTAAAGCAAAGCAACCTCAAATAGTGGAATGCCATTGCAGCCATGAACTGAATGTTGCATTTAAAATCTGTTTACTCAAACTTTGTCAAGTCTGAAGTCATAGCTGGGTGCCTAAGGAAGAGTTACTGGTAATGTTCCCTGTTGGAGTGTGTTGCTGTGGGAATGAGATCAAGAAAACATTAGGGGGTGGAATGTGGATACTAGGGTGAAAAAATGTGTAGGAGGGTAATACACAAATAGAGATCAGAGTTATTTCCAGGCTTTGTCCAAGAGTGTTGATATCCTGTGAAAAAGAAAAGTGAGAGCTAGATAGTGAGGTATCAAAAGCATTTGAGGGGAAAAAAATGCTTGAGACTGGAAGGTGGGCTTTGGTGTTACCTTAGGGTAGGTTCTTTTCTTTCTGCAGTTACTGGAATTTTTTTTTAATGTACTTTAAATGGGACCACAGTGTTTACATAAACCTGAAGATCACTATTTGTTCTGAGTAGGCCCATCTGTGTTGGGTGGAAGAAGAGTCCATTGTAGGGGACCAAAATCTTAGATTCCAGAGGAAACTGAAGGTCTTTACAGGACTTCTGTCATCTGACAGACAAAATAATTGAGTAGGAATATTTTAAAGTCACAAACAAATTGTTTCTCCTTTAATCTGGCAACACCTGAATATGTCTCTCTTCATAAAGTGCAGTACCATTTCTGACTGTCTTGACTGTTGCTTGGAAAAAAATTTCTGAGCATGCTGGTTTTTCAAGCCTGACTGCTGTTCTGAGCTGCCACTGTTGTAGTTTTGTGTGTGCTGGGGAACAGCAGATGCCAGATTATCCAGCCAGCCATTGGAGCTGTAACAAGGTTAGCAGGCTCAAATAAATATTTATTCTTTTATTCTAGAAATTAACAAGTCAGTATAATGAGTTTCTGTGTTAACATAGTTGATACAAGGAATGCCAGGTGTTCTCTTTTATGGCTGCTTGCAAGTTAAACCAGATCTGATTGTGCGCTTTCTTTTCTTCTCACCTGGCTCTCACTTGCTTCCCCAGCAGCTGTCCTGCTACTCTGACTTAAGTTCTCATAGCTGTCTGCAGTTGGAGAAAGTGTTCTTCACTGTGAGTATCACTGTGTACGGCTCTAAAAGAGCTGACATCAGGGCATTAGAGGATGACAAGAAGCCTAGATGTTTGCTCCTAGATTCCTGTAGAAGAGAGTTCTGTGGCTGTGCCCAGCATTGGCGCAATGAAGAGGAAACTCTGACTGTGCAGCTTGCAACAATGGAGGGCTCAAGGGGGAAAACCACCCTGCTGTTCTGAGCTGTAGCAACCAATTAAAAACTTGATGCTTCACCTGAATTGTCTCCTAAGATAAGGTCTCACAATTAATAATGCAGCTCTTTATGAAGTAAATTTAAATACTTACCTACTGGAGTTCTAGTAGATGTGTTCTGACTTAAAATCTTCATGTGATAGACTGATATTATTACATTTTTTAATGGCTTAAGAAATGGGATTTTTTTATGCAGAGATGGAATACCATGGAAATGCTTACAGAATTCAGAGTTCCTGGATTTGTTTTTATTTGCTAGGAGGTTATCTGGTTTCGAAGAAGCATGTGCATTTGTTTGGTTGTTGTAAATGACCAGTGCCACAGGTGGTTAAAGGATGAGTCCCTAATCTATCTGTGAAATATCTCGTGTGGGAACTTGTATGAATGTTAACTCTGCTGCATGTCTATGGTTATCAGGATTACTATTTTCAGTTAAAGAAAATAGAGCATGTGAATATTTTTAGCTGGGCTTAAGCTTTCTTCTATGAGAAAGCATTGGTTTTCTTGCAAGCTTTAGCTCTACAGAGGTTCTTGTTAAAGAAATAGTACAGCTTGGAAGCTGTCTTAGCTGTGTTTTAAAAATACTTTCTGCATGTTTATTTGATTTTAATTTCTCTTCTGGAAATAGAGCTACTTGCTTTGGAATCTTAATAACGGACAAATAAACTTCTCTTTCCCAAATAATGCAAACTGTTGCTCTGTGTTAAACAAGAAATGTTGTGAGCTTGAATTTTCCTCCAACAGAAAGAGACAGAAAACCTCCAACAAGGAAAATACCTTCCTATCTCAAAAGAACAACATTAGAAATATATGCCCTTTTCTTTAAAATCAAATCAATTTTCAATCTAATATTCCTGAGTTATTGATGTATTGATTTAATAATGCATTTTTTATTTTCATGGGCCTTGGTTTTCTGTTGACAATTAGTTTTCTCTTCTGGTATTTCACCTTACTTTGATGTCAGAACTTCAGATTGGTTTTCTTCCAAAGACTGAAGCTTTTCCATATGTGTGGCTTGACAGGTAACTTTTAAACCTTGTGCAGTGGGAAGACCATAAACATTTCCATCTCTGCCCTTAATACAGATTTACAATTGACAGAGTTGTCTGGAGGAACTGCTTCTTCTATTATTTTTTTTTTCTTCACAAAATGAATCACATTTTTTTGTTTCATTCAGCTTGACTGTTTATTTTGTTTGGGTTTTTAGTCCTTCCTTGTTCCCTCCTTCCTCCCCTCCCTGTCTGATGTGCTGGGATCTTTGCTGAATTAAATGAGTTAAATAAGAATGTTCAAAGTAAAAAGGGCATTGGGGAAGAATATGGTGTGCCAAGTTTGATTTGTGTTTTTTTTCTCATTCACTAGTTTGCCATTTTTTTAAGTATCATTGTATTGCTCTTGACTTTTGTAAAACCTGTCTCAGTCCTTCTGTACTGTCAAACTAGACTGGCAAAACAACTGGGCCTAATATTGTAGGTATAGGATAACCTACTGAGATGGCTATTGTTTAACTGTTCTTGTGACAGCAATGCTGAAAGCTCTTTTTATTTGGGAGGAGTAATGCTTTGTCTCTGATCTAGTAAAAAAAAGAGAAGCCAAAATATTATTAGTAACGAAGTTGAAAAAACAAATGTTTACAACTTGTTGCGTTGGATATAACCCTTTGAAGCAAAGATGAAATACTTCTTTACTAGTAGCTATGAACTTCAACATTCTCTCCTTCTCATTAAAAAATAAAGTTCAGATTTCAAAATGTAACCATTCTGACTTTGAGAGTATTGAAATTATTTGCATTGATGGATGAGTTTTTTACTTCTTTAGTTAGTAAGACAAACAAGGTGTGTGTTAGTTGATGACAGTAGTGTAGTCAATGGAATTTCTAGAGGGGGAATTTCTGATAATTTTTAGGCATGTGTATAAAATCAGAAATTCAAAGCCACAGCAGAAATTTGAGCTTTGATTTTTAAAATCTTAATTTTTTTAAAAAAAATTTAAAATTCTAATATTTAATTCCTCATAAATCAGATGTCATTATATGTTGAAAGTTGTTCCCAGGTTCCCAGCCTTCACTATTGAGGAGTTATTGCTTTTTCCATTTACCCTCTGAAGTCTCCAGGCATAAACTTTTCTGTATCCTCTGCTGGTCTCTGATTCATGGTCTCCTACTTCCCCTTGCCTGCAATTTTGATCTTCTCCTTCCACCCACATTACAACTCAGCCTCACTAATTCCATCCTTGGCACCCTCCCTGACCTATATTTACCTCATTCACTTTTTAAAGTACTCACTACTTGGAGTAAGTTCCTTTTTGCTCAATCTTAAATAAGTTTGTAAGTCTACAACTACTAATAAAGAAAGATGTACCTCATTTTTGCCTGAAGGGGTAAGAACCCAGGAAGTTGAGTGGATCTTTTAGCATTCTGGCTTTGTGCATTCTTTTAAATCTTTGAATTTAGAAAAAGCCTGGCCTTTCAGCTTGGTCTTTCTATGTATATGTATAATTTTTTTTTTCTTTTTTTCCTCCCTTTATCCCATTCTGCCTGTATCTAATTCCTCTTCCCTGACTTCCCTCTGAAACTATAAATCCTTCTTTTTTATAAATACGGTTTTGTGTTTAAAAATTGTGTATTCTGTTTTACCTAGGTCAACACATTTTATTCCCTGGTAGTTATATGGGCATTGAGAATACTTTTAACTATACTTTTGAAGGGGAGAAGGGTTTCCCAGGCCCTTTTATGTGGCATTTTAAAGTGGGGTTTTGCAGTTGCTGATCTTTATGTATATTTGAGCGATGCCTTGGTCATTGCAGAACTTGAAGGTCCTAAGGCAGTCAGTGATAGCTACAGACATGAAATAGGAGTGTTTGTTTTTTTTCTTTATTCAAGCAAGTCAGAGTTTACCTATGACGTTTTTGGGCCAGTATCAGTCAATTTTATGTGAATTTCATTCACGCATTACATGCTGGCCTTTATCAGAATTAGATACATATATATAATTTGACGTCTGTATGATAGATTAGCAGGAATTTGTAGAAATGACCTGAGGTAACTGGGTCAGATGTCTTTTTACTCCTTCAGCTTGTTCATGCTTCTCGTTTCCTGATGGCTCTTTGGAGTAGGGAGAGGGCTCTGGTTTTCTGCCAAGTGATATGTGCAGGGATCGTAGGATTTTGGAATCTAGATAATTTTTGAGATTTGTTCTGATGGTTCTTTTGCAGTGCAGGGCACAAAATCCCCCCTGCCCCTCCAAGGTATTGTTGTGATATTCTCAGTGCACCAGGCAATGCTTGTTCACTTTCGTAGAAAAGCAAGGTGAAAATGTAGAAGGTAGGGAAAGCCAAAACATTTTATAAGCACTTCTTCAGAGCTGGTTTTCAGTAGTGAGGGGTATAAGAGAGAATCTGAAGAGGCTTATTTTGGAAAAGTAATAAGAATCTGACATCACTGTCTGAACTGTTGGAATCTCTGTCTGATTTCTAAGCATCTTTCTTTGACTGTTCTTATATTTCCACTGCCCAAACATTCTTAGAAACTTTCCAGTCTTCCTCCCAAAATACACTGCTGTAATGGATCTTTATCCATAAATGTTAAGTTAATAAAGGAGGAGGGAAATGCAATGAATTGTAAATGTTGGATGAAACCTTAAAAGAACACAAGGATTTATTTTAGAAAAGAAAAATGAGGACATGGTACTGTGATAGTTTTAGAAATATTTAAACAAATCAATTGGTTCTTGTTTTTGTTTTGTTTTTCTTCTGATGGTCTTCTTCAAGGTACTGCTTATAGACTCCTGTTGTTATGTTTCCTTCCTGCTTTTACTTGCCCCAAAATTTTCCTTGATTTTCTAGTTATAATACGTAAAGCCTGCCATCTAACAGGTTTACAGGAAGTTTATTTTTTTCTTGAAGACTACTTGCCAGTACTTAATCCAGAATAAAATCTTACGTTAAAATTGAGGCTGCTTGGAAATAATGACATAAATGCTGAGATCTCATCCTATACTATACTACTCCTGTAGATGGAGTCTTTGAAATGACTTGCTACCCTGACTGAGTGGTCTTGTGGAAAGATCTCTGTAGTGCTGGTCACCACTCTTCCCCTCTGCATAAGAGGCAGCTGTCCTGCATTCTGTCTCCACTAGAGAAGAACAGCTGGATATTCCTTCACATTTCCTGAATGAAATCTGTGTATCTCTGACAGGCTGACACTGCCTCTTCCTGCTCATAGTGGAGATGGACAGTAGGAAATGACGTGTCCACTGAATTGTTTATTTTGTAAAGATGTTTGTCAGGGCCACTTGGAAGAGCTTTAACAACTTAATGTAGAAACGCCCTTGCAAAATTCTACCCTAGTTCATCGAGAAGTGTTTATTTAATTTGCCGACAACATACTCTCAGTAAGGAAAAATGGTTAAGTATTCAAAGAGTCCTTCTGTTACCAGAAAACAAAAGCTCCAAGTTTAGAAGTACTTTATAATGTTTTAACTTTAATTTAGAAATAATTTTAAAATCCTAATGAGACCTGGAAAACTCTATCTACACTTTTTGGCCTTTCCCACATCCTATCACATCATATTTCACATCTCAGTCATACACTGACTGTTTCCTTTAGTCAGTTTGTGGTATCATGTGAATAAATGCTCAACATGGTTGAACGATCTCCCGTGTGTCTGTAAAAGACCATGTGATCCTTTATCAAAGACAATAAGGCATAGCTAAACATGGCATAGCATTGGTTGGAATTCTAAACAGTCATTTAACTCAACTTAAAAAACTTTTGGCTTCTGATAATGAGATCCATCAGAAAATGTGAGTCATGTTCTCAGACTGACGTAGCTGTACCACTATTGTGTGCCATTGTGATTACCAGTGACTTTGATTAACAAATATTTTCACTTAAATATTTAAGTGACAGCAAGAAAGAAATTACTTGGTCTGTGAAAAGGCTGATTCATTCAAAGATCCAACACTGGATGTGGAGATTAGTTTTTCCTCTTCCCCCCATTTTTTTTTTGTTTCTTTGTTTGGAATTTGATAGTCACTGAATTACATGACAGAGGTTGCACACCTCTCTCCCTCACTTCTGGACTCTAGGCAGAAGGACATTTGTGTATCTTGTCAGCTGAGTAGGTTTGCTGCTGCTGTTGAGCTGATGGATTCAGTTTGTTGCAGCTTCATGTCCTCTTCTTCAGTCAGAAGAAGCCAGTGATAAGTTGCTGATAATCAAATGATGGAAGTCTGGGATAGTTCCTTTTTCTGTTTTTAATGTTGGGCAGGGCTTTTGTTTCTTTTTCTGTGTTCACCTTAGGATATTGTAGTTTGTGATATTTTTGAAGTGTCAGCTTTGAATTTCTGTATCCAAAGGGCCTTTCTGCTTTAAGCTTAACAGCATTATGCTAGTGACTTTGTTCATGTAATAAAAATTTCTAAAATTCTGATCATTGTCATTTTATGTGTGTCAGAAGAACAGTGGGATGGCCATTAGCCACAATTTCAGTCTCTTCTCTGATAGGAAGCCAGAGTTCTTTCCATGGATTTCCTCTGTTGGGAGGCATTCAAAACCCAACCCATACTTACTGGGAGAGGGAAAATGTGGTACTTGAGGGAGGTCGGTGGGCTTTAGGTTACTGACACTTAATTTTACTCAGCAAGGTGAGGGTGAACTTTGAAAAAGTTCACAGAGTTGCGGCTGAGTTTTAGTGCTCCCTTGTTTATGTCTTGTTCTGCCTTCTATGATCTGTATAGATAGCTGCTCATTAACTTTTTATCCAAATTGACTGTTCTGGTTTTCCACTTGTTGGCTTCAGTTTTATGGCAAGAATTGAAGCACTGATCTGCTGCAGTTAAATGCGGGGAAATCATGACAAATTTTAGTTCATTTTCCTAAAATCTCCATCTAGAGCTTGTCCCTGACCTATCTCTACAACTAAGGTCAGGAGTAGACACTCTGGTCAAGGTGATGTTCTGATCTGCATCCTTGTCACTTTGTCTTCTGCTGTACAGCATTGGCAATAATTTTGCCTGTTCTTTGCCCCTACCACAGGCTGTTTTCTGGCCAGACAAATCCAAGGTTTTATATTGCTCTTGAATCAGGGCCATTAACTCTAAATAAGAAGTTTGCTCTATACTGGTGTTAGTAATTGCCTTTTTGTTTCTACTGAGATTGTGCTGACATGCAGCTTACCACTTGCTTGAAGATAAATGGGTAAAAAATGTGGATGTCTTACAGCTAGCAAAAGTTTCCTTATTTTATAAGTTTTTAGTGATTTAATGTATTCAATAAGCAACAATTTCTTCTAAAACTTTTGAAAAAATGAAGTGGTAAAGAGTTAAGCATTCTTGGTCTTTCTATTTCTAAAGTGTGACAACATGTGAATGGCATGTTCATGAGTTACTGCATGGAGTATGAGCATGTAAATCATTCAAAGTGCTATTTGGCTGGTTACTTTCATGGGTAAGAATGTGAAAACTACTGCATTTCTGACAGGATTCCAACTGTTGTGATAACACAGGATACAGAATTATTAAATAATCTATGTTAAGTCTGATCAAATGTTTTAGGCATATATTCTTTTAGGCATTTTTAGGCTGTTACATTCAGGGAAAACTTCTAAATCCTGGGAGAACTTAAAGAGATGGTTTCAGATATCAGGAATTTGTGTGTTTTACAGGCTTTAGGAGGTCTGGCAGCTTAGATATTTTTGTCCTTTCCTTTCAAATCCATGAAGTAAGAAAACCCTTTTTGGCTGAATTTTCTTGGGTGTTTTTTTACAGGACTTCCTGGGTGGAAGAAATGTGTTACTGTATTTAGTTAACATTTATGAACTTAAGTCACATTGTGTCAAAGTTTACAGTAAACATGTATGTGCTCTGTAGGTCAGGTAGGTACTGTGTAAGGATCTTCGTAAGGAAAGAACCAGGAAGATAAAATGCTGCTAAGTTGAAGGGTGCCGTTTCTTATAATGACAAAGCACTCAGTTATGGGGATTCTGATAAATAAAGCCTGTAGACAAAGTGCCCAGCTGTACTTTAAGATGAAAACAGGATGTTGGTTGTGTTGCTGCAGGACTGCTGTATAAATCAAAGGATATGCTGTTATTGCTGTTTAAGGAAGCTGTACTCCCTTAGAGTGGTTCTGTATATAAAAGAATGGTAATTGCTGTGCTTATCAAGGACTGGCAGTTCTCCTTTTCCAATTGTGACCTGGTGAATCCACCTCAAGCTCATGACTTAAATAAGCCTTGCCAGTTATTTTAATCCCCTATTCAATAGGACAAACAGAATGGGGTTATTTTTATCTCTTTATGATTGCTCAGAACAAGTAGAAAACCCCTTTGCTATATATAAGTCAAAGGTGGTTTTACTCAGGAGGATGTGAAATATTTCCCCAGTGCCTGCTAAACCCTGCTGGTTCAAGTTGTGTCCAGTTAGTTGTGGCATCTGGAAATGGCCAGGTGGCTTTCACTCCATGCCACTGTACTTGCTGGTTTTTTGTTTTTTTTTCACTTGTAGCCGCTTTAAATTTTTGTTTGATAGCCTAAGGCAGTTTTGGTTTGTTCTCGTATTCTCCTTTCAAGGATTTCTTTGCCCTGTTTGTACTGTTCTACTGTTTCTTAATGCCAGCTAGAATGATGTTGCCTTTGTTTTTAAAACTAATAGGTTTTATGCTTCTAAGCACTACATCCACATATACTTTCCTCAGAAAGAAGGTATGTCAAAATACTTTTCTGCTTTTGATTTCCACCAGTTTATCTTTCTCTTCAGGGAAATAATAGAATTATTTGGCCTGGAAGCAACCTTTGAAAACCTTTGAAGATCATCTACTCCAACCTCCATGGTAGATCTGTAGTGCACTGTAGTATGGCCTAGATTGGTTTTTAGGAAATATAAATAAGTTTTTCTTAGGCAAAAGTAGCTGAATCTGGAACAACATTAAGTACCTGGATAAAAGTTGAATTTGTATTCCTGTAATATCCATATTTTTGTAGATTTTTTTTTTTTTTTGATAAGTCCTCAAAGCCAGAACGATTTTGGTAGAGTGATTTTAGCATAACAGTTTACACTGATTAGTTATCTACTAATATACTTAATATATACTTAATATATACTTAATATATACTTAATATATACTTAATATATACTTAATATATACTTAATATATACTTAATATATACTTAATATATACTTAATATATACTTAATATATACTTAATATATACTTAATATATACTTAATATATACTTAATATATACTTAATATATACTTACACTGTTGTCATCCTCTTAGCATTTGTACTCAAGCAGAGAGTTAGCCTCCCTGCAGTGAGAATGCTGACCACCGTGCTGCTGATGGAAGCAGAGGAACAGATGGGAAAAGGCAGCAGTGGTGAGTCAGGTATGCAGTACTGTAAGGGAAAGCAGATAAAACTCACTCCTGAAAGAATATTCACACAGCACAAACTTAATATTGTTTTAATATCCATTGTGCTTTGAACATAAATTCATCTTTCAAAGGCGTAGTTTTCATGAAGTTTGGTGCTCATAATGACTATTCCATTATTTACCATCACTTATCTTACATCTCACTGAAGTTCTATGAGGGAAGGATATTGCTGGAACTTTGTAGGCAGCTGTATTTAGGCTCTTGAGATAACTATTGGTATCTCCTTTTCATAATTCCTGATTCCTTATGGTACCCACTTTTCAGTATTTCTTTTATCAAAAATGTTCATAAAATAACTTTATATTTAAAACTAGGATTTGACTGTATTCCAATAACAAGTAGTGGATGTGTTTTTAAGAAATAAGGCCTCTCCAGTCTGCTTCTTTCCGCTTTCTCACGGAGGAGGAAGAAGTCTCAAAATCTTAAATATGTTTAATTTCTTTACTACTTGTAAAGGAATTAATCAGGTGGGGAGTCTTTTTTTGAAACACAGGGAGTTTCTGTGGTACAGATCAAGTTATATTTGGTGTATTTGGGAAGATGTGATATTACATACAGAAATAAAAAGCTTCCTTTAAGGGCAACCTTTTCTGGGGCCAGAAACTAATTTTTGAAAATATATTTGTCAGTTATCAGATGTCCTAGTGTCTCTAGCAGTGGTTTATTGAATAAGGATAATGTTTTAGGGTTGAAAAGTGGTTTTGGAAAATCCACATATCTAAATTAAAGATAAACTTTAAATTCTAGCTGTTCATATAAATGTGTGGTTCTTAAACAGGCCAGAAGCATGGTTATCAGGAGACATGCTGTGGAATTACCCTGGTGTGACCTTGTAACTGATGGATTTGAAAAGCATTAAGCATTATTTGAACTGGTTCAGTACTCAGAAGGTCTTTTAATTGTATTGCCAGTATTCTTTTTCTTAAAACTTGTAATGAAGTGGGATGTATTCTGGAGTGCTTGTCTCAGTTACACACTCTCACTCTGCACTTGTATTGTACCTTAAAATAATTGTGATTTGTTTGTTTGGTTTATTTTAATTTTGAGCAAGTGCTATGACTTTTCATCCACAAAACAAATAGCTGTTGCTTTTGATTAGTAACTTAAACCTTGGCAAGCACGTAAATTCCTCAGCAGGGCACTCGTTTTGAAGAGCTGCTTATGTTCCAGGGGAAAACTTTTGAACAGATTGTTTCAGAACATGTGATTTTTTTTAAACTTTTTTCCTGCTTCTGTACTACATTATCTGCACTGATTTACTCCTTTCCTCCAGGAAACACATTTGCATTAAGGATCCGGTCTTCTGTTTATTTAGTTCTTGCTGCTTATTGCTTCCATGGGGTCCTCTTTGACCTTACAATTAACAGAAAAATAACTGATATTCTGGGAATTAAATCAAGAAGAAATTAAGTACAAGGAGCTGATAAATTCTGATGGATTCTTTCACTGATCAAACTTTTTTGACATGCTAAGATACTCAGGAGTAAAAATGAAGAAAAAGATTTAAAAAACCCAAAGGGAGACTGTTCTTCGTAAAACCTCTGATGCTTCACTTAAGGCTGAAAACTACAAGAGTCAGGGATGTTACCAGTTCCTATTGTTAAATGTTGGCTTTGTCATCAGAAAATGTCAGTATTTTCTGGAAGGTACTGGAATCTGGCCTGAATCAATTCTTGTTGACCTGAGCTGTTTTGACTAACTGACTTTTAGGTAGAATTGTTGCTTTGCACCATAACATTTCGTAGTCTCAGCTGATACACCCTGAGTTCTATTTTAATTTGGTCAGTGGATGTAAGGACTTCTGCTGCACCTAGTGTAATACTGAAATCATAGTAAGTATAAGAGATCATTCAGTGTGCTTTTAAGCTTAATGATATACAGCAAATCCAGGGAAATAACAGTGAGAGTTCTCCTTTGTTAGTTTATTTATATTGTATGATGTTATTATAATTTTGTTGGAAATAAGCAACACTGGTGAGAGATAAAGCTGTTGTATCAAAGAATTAAAAGGCCTGACCACAATGTCGTCTGTTTAATGTCACTTTAAATGTCCAGGCTTCCTAATTTAGTCTGACTTGAACATAACAGTGTCATGTTTGGAGACACAGGATGCCAAGAAGGGAAGCAGATCATTTACATCCCTTAAGCTTCTGTAAGTGGGAGTTTCAGATTTGAATTTGGCAATAAAATATTGAGATTTTTCAAAAAGAGCTAGATGATAAAAGAAGGTGGGGTACCAAGGCCTGCAACTGTATGCCTTGGCAACTAAGCTTGTATGTATGGAATGGAAGGGATGATTGCCTTTTATCTTTTTATTATTAAAAAAAAAATTAAATAATATGAACAGGAGTGGACAACCTGAAAAGGCAGTTTCATCCCTCCAGCGGAGAAGATACATACAGAACCTGGCAGTGTTAAGTTTATGATTGGACTTCATAATCTTAAGGGTCTTCTCCAACCTAAATTATTCTATGCTTCTGTTGTTTCCTTCACCCAGTCACTTAGCTTCATCACTTAACATCATGATAAAGTTATGCAGTCATGTAATTGTAAAAAGATAGAGAGAAATGATACCTTGGTGGCCTAGCTGTAAAATTTTTCTTCCAATTTTCTCAGAAGTTTTTTGCCATTGTTACTATTCTTTGATTTTGACAGTCACCTGATATCCTTATTAGCCACCTTTGATACCAGAAGGCTAATGGTATAGAATATTTTTAAAGGCTATTGGGTCATATTTTCAGTTTGAGAAGATGTGTCACACAGTCTGCAATGTTACTGTGGCAGAGGTATCCCCCGTTCAACCCTGTTTCACATCAGCAAGTATGCAGAAAATGCAATTATGAGAATATAGGTGATGGTGAGCTTGTGAAACCGTGTGACCTTAATGGACAGAAATAGTGTTTGGTGAACATCCATTTTTAGCTAGGTTAGGGTTTTTTTTGTTTAGCAAAGAGATTTAGTGGGCTGCTGGTGAGTATTTAGAAGGTGTGGTCTTGTGACTTGCATTATGATTAGCAGTGGGACCCAGTGAGGTTGTGTAGCCAGTGGCTGATCCTTAGATTGAGAATGTGGTGAGAGGCTGGTGAACCTTTTGAAGAGGCATCCGGAGTTGCTCAGTTTCCTCTGTCTTTACCTACTGTAACTCCTAATTTGACAGGTGAATTCTGGTATCTCTTAGCAGCAAGTCACATCTTGTTTGAGGCTCTTTACCTAAATGAAGTGATAAAGATGTATCCTATTTCTCTGCTCCCTGTCAATATGTCTGAGCCAATACTAGACCAGCTTTGTCCAACAAACTTAATTTGTGGCTGTCCCGGAACTTTCAACACAGAACCACTTATGTATTATGGTTGTGGCAGTAACATGATTACATCAATTTTCCATCCACCTTCACTCCTCTGTCCTCCTGAAATTGTTAAAGAAGTCTTCATGACTTCTGAGGAGAAACTGGGACAAGGACAAGGTTATAAAAGTGTGATAGGGCTTCTGCATCACAGGTTTTGGACTCCTGCTGGGAGGGTTATGATGATAAGAGTCAACTGTCTTAAGTTTTTAATTTGGCAGAATTTGTGCTCATAAGATCATTTCACTGAGCATTACAAAACTGGCTTTGCATGAGTGTTTAGCTTATGCTGGAAAGCATGCCATATAGACAGATATTTTTGTCTCTTCTGGATTTTTATTTTTTATTTTGATCATGTAGTACTTGGTTGTTCATTTAAAAGAAAATATTTGTGTTCTAAAAACAAATGACACACACACAGCTGCGTAGCCAAGTGACCCAGAGAAAATGAGTTCCCATGATCTGTGTGTATGTGCAAGTGATGGGGACCAGAACTTGTTCTCTGTCCAGTAATTCAGTTGTGCCTGGCCTCAAGGGAACATGCAGCCCTGCTCCTCATCCTGTTAACTTTCATGGGAATGTAGGAATGTGCCTTGCAGTGCTGGTTAGGAATAGTTGTGTGCAGGGTTTTGTTTGGCTTATATCTTCTTCTGTCTAAATTCATGTGGGTTGTGCAGAAATTTGGACTAAATATTGATTGAGGAAGAGTGTTAAAATGTGTGATACTGCAGTTTTTAAGAACTGGACATAAATGTTTTGCATTGCAGTGACAAGAGCTATACAGCCATTTATTTTCAGTCCTTTATGTTCTTGAACAAATACTTCTGTTTAAGGATATTTGAAAAATTAAGGGAAATATTTAGTCATCTGCATAAATAAATAACTTTGAAGTTCTCAGATACCCAAGATGTGAAAACATAGATTATATTTGTTTGTTTTTTTGTTCCACTTTGGGTGAGACAGGACTAGGATTGGTAGAGTCCCTTCTTTGGTGTTTGATTTCATGAGTCAAATTTGGCTGTTTGATTTTTATTTTTTTCTCTTGGTGGGATTGTATGTGTGTGTGACCTCTGATCCAGAACTGAAAATTCTGTAATGGCATATCAGAGACCAAGCGGTGTTCCAGTTACTAATGTCCAACTAGGGAAGCTTAATGCATTGGCTAGTTTCTGTTGCCCAGAAACATTATTCCAAAGCTGTGAAAAATATGTACAAATTGACTATGAGCACTAATATGCCTTAAATAAGGAAATTAAAAAGCAGAATTCAAACGAAAGACATGCTGGTTACTTCCATATGTCTTCTTAGACAGAGCTTCCTCAAAGCCCATGCTTTTAAGGATATGGGCTTGATGAACAATGTACCTACTTCACAAATTTGTCAACTTTCACTTAGCTTTCTATTAATAATGGCATAGATGTCAATATATGGGCACAGTGTGGTCTATTGGAAGCGTATTAGATTGCATCCAATGTGTCTATTTTTTGCTTAAATAGTTACTTTATTTAGAATTGATGGAATTCACTTCCACTAGTTGCATTCAGCACATGACCTTGCAGTGTTTTGTGTAAACAGTATCATACTTAATGTTGAACTGATGAACTGGGAAGTTCTTGTATGAAGTGTTGGAAGTACAGTTACTCAGTGTCTACACACCAACAATTCAATAGAAGCCCTTGCTCTCCCATTCCAAGCAGAAGAAATAATAACAAATCTTGATAGTAATAAGAATTTTCCTTTGAGTTTTGTGCCCTAATTACTTTTCTATTAAATACATGATGTTTAAGCAATTTTGACACCTGGCACTGATGTTGTGGTACCAAAATTAATTTGTTTTTTCTAGCTCACTAACTTAAATTTAGTCTTTGTCAGGCAGAAACCCTTTATTAGCATGCAGAATGCATTAGTATGAGTCCACAAAGTAGGCAAATATGTGCTCAAATAAAATTTATGTAGCTTTGGCAATCAATACTACTACATAATCGTCTGCCTTATCTAATGTTAAAGTCACAGCTAAATTGGCATATTTCTTTGCCCATATATTTGTTATGCTATAACATATGCTAAACATTGTTTGTAATAGCAAAATAATCTCCATATACAAACAGTTTTAAAAATATAGGGAACAATCTTCTAGCAGAAAGAATGCTTTATATTTGTTTGTCATTTGGAATAATTGCCAGTCTACTCTTGAACTTCTGTCTGAGGGGAAAAAATGAAAACTTTCTCTTCTTTAGAATCCTTGCCCTCTGGAGAAAGAAAAAATTATAGCAGATGAATTTATGTTCTAATTTATATTTTGGTGTAACTGAACTAAAATATACCTTGCTGTTTATTTTTATTTGTTACTGATCATACTTTCAAACTCAAAATTTAAATTGATCTAGGACTTTAGTGACTAAAATGGTTGTGTGTAGTCCTATAGTGTCTGTTAGTTCAGAATCTACTGAGATATCAAATTTATACCTTGAAGGGACCTTTTGTTTTATGAAGTAGAAAGTAACTTGCAATCCCGGATGAACTCCAGCTCTCCTTTGAAAATTGTTTCTTTCACTAAATGAATAGGAATAGCACTTCTTGCAAATGTTTCTGCTTTAACTCAAATGACAGGGATTTGAAATTTGGGAGAGAAGGAGCCAACAAAGCAGATTTAATAGACTTCTAAGTTTAGCTTTGAAATACTGCTGCACTAAGTCATCTAGTTTGGATGAAATTAACTATTATTATATATATTGAGAAGGAAAGTGTTTTAAAAGCATGTGATATATTGAATATTATTGAATATATTATTGAATATATTGAATGCTGCATTAAGACTTTTTCATATACTTTTTTTAAAGTTAATACTCTCCTTCCTTTCACAAAGAGAGATCTGTTTGAAATTTTGCCATCTCGACATTGATAAAAAGTCATGGTATGAAGACAATTCTTTAGTTTTTGTATGAAAATGCACATGCTTTGGGAAGATTTTTTTTTTCTTGAATTGTTTCAGAATGAACTGACAAACCCAAAATAGGTAACAATTCTTAGCCTGTCTTTACAGTAGCATTCTTGTGTTAATGCCCTTAAATACCATTTTAGGAATTTATAAAATACTTTTACAATTATGAAGTAGATGCCTCTTTTTGACGTGATTTATATTCTAGGGATATTTTTGCTGGAAAACAGAACATTGGAAGAAAAACTACTGAGCCGCTCTCCTGTTTTATACAGATGGGATTAGATATGCTCTGATTTGTCTGGAAAAAAATAAACAGCCAAGTAGTTTCAAAATACAGCCTACTTGCAGTGCCACCCTGTGGCTTTCTTTTTTCATGGCTTCTATTAAAGCAGCAGTTTCCGTTGCCTCATCTCCAGCAGGAAAGTTACTTGTGAACTTAAAAAATGTCTGTGCTGCAGACCTGGTCTAACCAGGATAGTACGGCACATTTTTTTGTCCATCTTTAGCTTTATTTGTCCTTGCTGAAACCTGCTTAGATGAGGAACCAGAAAGAGAATTTCTGAGCAATACCAGTTCATTGACCTATTTCATCAAGTCTCTAAGCAATGCCTGGTTTGGTCACTGAAAAGGAAAGACCAGAGTGGAGCTGGAAAGCAAAATGTGTCACTTCTCAGCAATAACTATGATCATTGGTCTCATCAGTTCCAGCAATGTTACATATGCAAATATTTTATTTCCAGGTAGTCAGTTTTCTAGGCAGATGGTTTAACTTTAAAATTAGGTTGTCTAGATAGACACAACAGTGCTTATGGAGGTAGTTGATTTTACTTTGTATTCAAGACATTTGTTGATTTAAACAGAAAGATGTCAGAGAGACTTCGTTTTTAAAAGCTGCATTATGCTTTGAAGTAGTAGTGCTTTGCCTTTCACCATTTTACAGAGCTGCTGAAATCTTGGTGAGATAAGTACTTGAATATTTAAGACTGGTTTTCATATATAGGAAGTAATATAATGTGGAAAATATTATACACCAAGCAAACACATAAGGAAACAACTTTTCAGCACTGCACCTGCTTGGCATGTCTTGGGGAGGAAAAGCTTTCCTTCCTCACAGCCAGCTTAGGTTTAGTAACATCTCTGCATGAAAGGCAGGGGTTTACCTGTCTGTATTTTCTTACTGTCATTCTGGCAGGGAACAGCAGAACAGCCCTGCTGTGCCCAGGTGGGAGCAGTAACATCCCTCTCAGTGGGGCCTCGGCAGCATTCCCTGGGCTTACGGCCACGGACCAGCACCTCTGCCCCGCACCCCAAAGGCTGGCCTGCCACTCCCTAGGCCCTAGCGTTTGGATACGTATTTGAGTCAGTGTTCTTAGTGTTGTAAGTTTTTATTGTAGTACTTTGAACACGCTTTCAGTATTTTCTTGCTGCAGAGGTATTTATTTTAACGAAAGGCACTTCCCACGCGTGCTGTGCTGTTGGGCCGATGGCGCTGCCTGGGTTTTGCTGCCTGCCCCAGAGCCACTCGCGCTGCGCGGAGGCAGGGCGGGTGACTAAGGGGACAAATCAAGTCTGGGCTAGCAAAGCCTCAGCAAGCATTACTGAGACACCTCTGGGCCTGCAGCGTCTTCACTGAGGGATTTGTATTTTTCAGTAAGAGAAATGAAAAATGTGGGAGCATGGTAAGTATCAAGCTGCATACTTCATGTGGCTAGGCTTTTCTGATAAGCAGGTGCTTTCATTTACATTTGTCTCCTAATTACAAAAGTTTTACTTGGTCTTTTTTTTCGAAAGTGTATGCTTCTTTTTCCAAATTAACATATTTTGTGTGTAAATTTTAAGTAGAGCTGTATGAATGTGGTATCTGAGTTCTTGCAGAATCTTAAAACCATCAGTGGAAATATCTGATGCTACAGTCTGTACTTGTAGTTGTACTGTTTGTTGGAAAGTTTTGTAGTAAAAGTTGGAAGGTCTTAAATAGTGAGAGGCAAAAATGCAGTGTTGTCAGGAGGATTCCATTCTTTGTCAAGCAGGCTTGTGCTTTTTTATTCGTTGTTTTTATGATAAATGCAGTGTGTATCTTAGGAAAATTATGAACAAAAAGCTTGCAAAGAAACAGTTAAAAACTGTACTTTATTTTTGTCACAGTTTTGAGTGCTATAATACTTGCACTCATAATTAACACTCATTTTGTTAAGTCTGGATTTCCACATAGGAACAACCAAAGGTAGAAGTGGATGTGAGGAGCAGGAACAGAGAAGTTTTTAATTATTTGTCTTTATTTAGGAAGCTTGTTTGTTCTTTCTACTGCACATCAAGCTTCTGAGGTAGTGGGGGTGTGCAAACTGAAGTGTCTGTGATTTAAGTTAGTTATTGCAGAAGTCCTTCAGGCTGCTATAGATTGCAGTGGAAGGAACAAGTTAATTGTACTTTAGATTTTGGGTTTTGTTTTCAAAATGACTCAAGTACAAGTCATGGACAACTCTGATTACTCCTTCTTAAACAGGAGACAGAATATGGAAATGTACACATAAATGTACATTCTTTTGTATTACAGGTCCTGACTTGAGTCCTTTCTGTATTAGAATTTTGCCTGGTACAGTGTTTCCTTCAATACATAGATCACAAAAGGACTGTAATTTAAGAAAGGACTGTATCTTAAGAAAATGTATTTCAAAACTTGTGTACTCTGTATCAAATTCTCATTAGTCTTCAGTATTTTGAATAAAAGCCTGTTGGTGTCTCTGGCGACTTTTCACTGGGAAAGAAAATCTCTGCTTGCTGTTGAGAAAGTGAAATTCATGATTGTGCATAAGCCCTGCCATATCCTTTTGATAATTAATTTTGTTTATGTCTGTCTTTAAAGTAAAATTTAGAAAATTGTCACAAGAGCTTTCCTCTGAAACTTTGTCTCTAGGAACCTTTATGAAAAGACATATTTTGGATTATACAAACAGCCAACAAGGGGAGAGGAAAAAAGCAAAAAAGCCAAGGAAAAAGACCTATTTTTGATACATGCTGTTCCTTGAGTTCTGGGATATGCTGTCTAAATTGGATTGTTTGATGTTTTATAGGAAAAAATATTGCCAGAAATAGTCACTTACTGTAACCATTTGCCTTTCTGTTGAAGGCTTGCGATGTTTACAGGGCTGCAGTAAAACACTGAGTCATAAAAACTTGATGTATTGTATTCTTAAGTTTAAAACTAGATAATGCAGATAAAGCAGACCAAATGTTCTGTGACTGTAACCATAATAATGTAATGCTTTTCTAGCAGCACATCAAGACAAGACTCCTAGAAACATTTGTGAAGTTGCTATGGTGTAGAGAGGCCTATTACTGCAGAAGTAAATATATTCCTTTTTCTCGCTTTCTCTTTTCTTTTTTTTTTTTACATTTGGTAGAATTTCAGTGTTTGTAGCCCACACAAATAGAAGTGTTTGAATATTTGTATCACCTCCTCTTTTAATCTTTCTGGAGTAGGTAGAAAATCAAGGGCATGGTCCAGTTATGTGAAGAGCTTTTTAAGAATTTGGAATTTATTAGTGTACAATATTTTGTTAAGCATTTCTGTGCCATTACACAGAGCAGACAGTCTGCACAGGCGGTATGGCACTGTGTGATGAGCTGAATGCCCCATGCACTGAGGGAAGGTTATGGAGCAGATTATCTAGAGTGATACCATATGGCATGTACAGGACAACCAGGGGCTCTGTCACAGCCAGCATGGTTTTGGTAAAGGTAGGTTCTGCTTGACCAACTTATTGTACTCCTAAGACAAGGTCTAGTGAATGTTGCTTACCTGGGCCTTAGCAAAGCTTCTGATACCATTTCCCACAACATTCTACTTGAGAATCTGTGTCTGCTCATGGCTTGGATGGGCGTACTCTGTGCTGGGTCAAAACCACATGTAATAGAGACTGAAAGCACTTGCACTTCTGAATATTAATCTAGAATTAGGATTTGAAGCAGACAAAACCAAATGAGCCCTTAAAATTTTTTTTTGGTACAAATAACATTTTCATCATGCTGACCTGTTACATTTGACCTTTGAGATATTTTAAACTGTTTTGTAGTGGAACCATATAATCTCCTTATCTTTTATTTTTTTTGGCTTTGTTGATTTGAGCTTTCTTCTACAGAATGATAGAGAGAATCCCCAGACATGACTAGCTGCCCCTTCCAGAAGCTGGTGTGCTACACTCCCAGTTTAGTTGTCTGTGATACTGATTCCAAAGGTAGATGCTTATCTGAATTAAGGAGGTTTGTGTGTGTGCATTAAGAAAGAACACTGTATTGTTCTTCCTCATTCCTGTCTTGTGGGTGGCAGGGAACCTAAGGCATGTTCCTTCCCACATGCCATCTTTATAGCCATGGACTTTTGCTCACCCAGACAACTTCTTACCCCTCTGGAATGAAGACCCTCTGGTAAATCAGTTTCAGCTTCTGTAAAGCAAAACTCTTATCAGAGTTGTTTGATGTCATTATTAAAAAGGGGAGGACTTTCTATGCAGATTTTAGTATTTATCCTTGTAGTATTATTAACTGTATAATTTTTCTGTTGTCTTGTGTTCACTTTGAAGAAGTACCTGAAACTTGCATGACAAAGTTTATAACTGTAATATAATAATCAATGTTTTTCTCTTTTCTTTTTGTCATCTGATAATCACAGAAACTCAAAACTTTAAGAGAACTGTTGAACCAGATGCACTGTTCTGAAGAATGAAGTGAGGGAGTGCTGGGTGAAGCAAACACAAGGTGTCCTTGCTTCGCTAACTGCTGTTTAGCATTGAAACATTGCAATTATTTTTAACTTTTTGTTTTGGAAGGAGACGAGCAAGTGTTACTGAACTTGACCAGAGGTACAGGTTTATAAAAACTGCATTATACCGTGTGTAAATATTCAGAACAAGAAACTTGTTTAACTTCTTACTAAAGCTACATCTAAATATCTTACTGCAACACTGCCATAGAAAGATCTGTCACAGTACAGACTGTTCTCTCAAGGAACGGATATGATTATGGAAACTTGTATGTGAAACTGGATCTGAAGGTTTCTGAATTAAAATGTGGAATTTTTCCAGAAGAAAAACATTGCAGGAGCTTTATTTTGTCTGTTATTTTTTAAAATTTGCTTTCTAGGCCTCTGCCAGTGATTTAAGTAGGCACTGTATCTCTGTTTGGAGCTGTAGTTCTTGAATCTCTAAAGACACTGTGGGTTTTTTCAGTTGGTTTCTGGGTGTATTTGACTGCTGAACCCAGTAGTGACATTAAGTCCAGAAAGTCTTTGCAGTACATGGCTCATTAAGGAAGATAATACTGCTTAAATTCTCCTTAATGTCAAGATAGATTATGAAGAAATGTGAGGGATGCAAAATCTCACATCACCATCACCATCATCATCATAATCATAATGTGTTTATTAGAGAATCCGAATTCTCTTTCCCTGTCATAAGTGAGCTTGTTGGGCTTAAAAGATATTTTTAGCATTATACATTTTTAAATACTTGGATACTGTCTCTTTTAACTATGTAGCTTCAGTTTCAAGTCAGGTTTTCCACATTACATTGCTTTCATGATGGTTTGGCAGTGGCTGTCCTCTTTTGAAGCTTTAGTACTTCAAAGAGCTGTATGGTTGTTTCCATTTGTGCTTGGTTAACAAGGGTGTCACAATTTCTCAATGTAGTATTTTGGTAATGGTTAAAAAAGGAAGAAAAAAATCAGCAACAGCACTCAATAATATTTTAGGACTTGATTCTGCCAAGGCACTTGTTCTATAGCCCCGTGTGTGGGTGTGGGTTACCTGGAGGTGTGGCTGCACCACCTGGCGAAGGCACAGCTGGCCAGGGTATGGCTTTGGCTGCAGCCTGAGCCTCACCGCGTAAGGAGCACAGTAATGAGGGCACAGTGTTACCAGTTAGTAACTAGTGTGTGGTTACTAAAATCCAGAGAGTTTTTACTGCTGAATTTCACATCTTTCACTACTGATTTAACCATACTGTTGATAACACAATTTACAGCTGGCAGCAGCTTAACTTGTGGAAATAACCTGAGTGCAAGACTTGTGGTGGTTCTATTTTCCTTTTCCTCTTTCTAGATCAGAGATTTAGGGATATCACAGTATGCTGTTAACCATATGTCATATTTCAAGCTTTGGTAGATGATTATAAACTGGGATTAAAAAGAAGTTATTATTTAAGCATTAATGAACGATCTTATGATAACATTGTAGCAATAGACCCATACTTGTTGATCCTTTCTTTTCTGTAGAAGGTTTTTGGTGTAATATGTACTGGCAGAATTCTCTAAGTTGGTATCTTCAAAATAAAAACAAGCTGAAACTTCCCAGAGGCAGCTGAATTAGGCCTGTTCATGGCTTTCCTGCCCACGTGCTCTGCTAAATAAAATAATACAGTTGTTTCACAAAACCAGGGAGAGCTATAAAGGTAGCTTTACTGTGACATTAAATCTGTCTTGAGAGCTTTCCCAGAAACATGAATATAGTAATTATATGATTAAAAAATAAGGAAACTTTTTGGGTTGTGCACTTCCTCAGGCTATTAACCTAACCACTAATTAACCAACAGGAAATTCCAGACCTGGAAGTTTCATTATTGCTATACTGAACTGTGAAAATATAAGTGTGTTAATGAGGATTTCATTATAGCCATCTGTAACTTGTTTTTGAATTGTGTCAAGGCAGGAAAAACATAATATACCATCTGTTACCTAGCTATATCAAATTGACATGAAAAATATTGGAAAAAAATCCCCAGTTTACAGCCCTGGTTGTCTCTTATTCCTTATCTTTTATTCCTGGCAACCATTAATCCCATGTCAGTACTACCTAGCAACGTGTAGTGACATGCCATTTACTCCTTAAAAGATGTATTTGGTTCACTTAGACATTTCTGTATTGTAACTTGCGTACCTGGGGGGAGGAGATGGTGACTTCCCAAAATGATAATTTCTGGGTGATTAATGACCTCTTAATTTTAGTGTCATGTTCTCTCAAGTATGTCTGAATCACCAAAACTCAGAAGTTGAGGATTGTCTTGCAATTTGCAGTTCTTGTTGCTTTGAAATGAACAAAACTTTTGTATAACATCTCTTAGTATGCTCTTATTCTCTGACCTTGTGAGCATGAATTGGAGCATTTTGCTCATCAAACACTGGGGTTTTGTTGCTTTTACCTTAACCCTTGTGCTCCTCTGTAGAGCTTGACTGTCACAAGCTATCCCAAGTCCCTTGATTTCTGGTTCTCTTTGACCTTAACAATGAGGGAAATTGTCATGCACTCACCAAGAAATGGTATGGATTCTTGATTGCCAGATGTTTGTACGTGTAATGCAAGTGGAGCCATAGGTGAGAAGAAGGTGGTGGTCCCGTGGAAAAAGTTACAGAAATTGCTCTTGGAGGGATGGAGAAAATTGGCACAGAAGAAAATACTGAAACAATTTTGGAATAGTGAGGCAGAGCCTTTGCAGTGATGAAATAGTGACTCAGTAAGGTAAAAAAATATGCTAGTGTTTGCATATTAACTTTTGTGTTAGTTGGATCTATAGTCTTAAAATGAGGATAAAAGGTTGTAATTGAGGTAGAGAAGTGAAAGGGTCAGGCAGGTGGCCCAAAATACAGGCTTTTACTTTGGCCCACAGTTTTCTGAGTAGGCGCTCTTTTTTTCTGAATTTGCACAGCAGCTAGGACAGTTTTGTTAAGGGTTCTTGAGTACTACCTTATTCAGGACAAACTAAATTTGGTGGCTGAATTTAACAATAAAAACCTGTTTCTCTGCAGACTCATGCAGCAAGTGCATGAATCAAGAATAAAATGAGGCGCTCTTTGATGTTGCAGTGTATCTACAATGTAAATGTCTTAAGGCTGTGGAAAGAGAAAACAGTCTAAGGACTGTGCTGACCAAATGTGTGAGGAAAAGTCTGCTGGCACAGTCATGTTTGTCCTTCAAAAGGTGTCTCCTGGTCTCTATCCCAAGGCTTTTAAAGAAACTAAACAAGCATGGCATAAGACAGTAAAACTTGCATGGTTGTATAATTTGTCCCATAATAAGAACAGTGATATGGAAATGTTCTGCTTTGAAGGTGAGGGCATGCCACCTCAGAGTTCCATAGGGATTTCTCCTGGAACTCTTAGTTCAACATGTTAATAATCTAGGAAAGCAGCTGAATATAAGGTGACACTTTGATGACTGTAAAGCGTTATTATTCATTGTAATAAGAAGATATATGACTCTGAGGACTTGCAGAAAGGTTTTTCTAAAGTAAATGGATAATAAAATGAGATTAAATTCACTTTAGATAGGCTTACTGCAAATCAGTTTGCCATGTGTATTAGCAAAGGAATAGAGAACAGAGGGGAAACCAGCATTTCACCAGTGTATAAATCTCTAATGACAATACAGTGCATGGTTCTGGTCTCTGCCATATCCACAGGGATGTAGTAAACAGGAGAAGGTTCAGAGAGGATCAAGAGAGATGGTCAAAGGTGAGATATGGCTTAAGGGACATGGGAACTGAGACCATGTTGTGTTCTTACATTTACCTTTTGTTCATGTGTCAATTTGTCCTGTTTTGTAACTGTTCCAAGTAAGTGAAAAGAGAACATGCAGCAGAATTGTCTAATGATGATGCATGAAATCCTTAAACCAAATGTTAACTAATGGTAAAATAATTAAGTCCCACTTACTATTGAGTGATGATACAATCTAAGATCAACTTTCCTCAGTGATGTGTGACTTACATAAGAAAAAGAAGTTCTTGGTCTGCTTCCAAGCCATTTGGAAGCCTCTTGTCTATGCTCTCTTCTCCAATTCTTTTTGATTTAACAAAACTATTTGCCTTTCCCCGGAGACTTGACTGTGTTGGTCCATCACAGATGAGATGTCAGCTCAGTAGGTACAAAACAACTGAAGAAACAGAGTATTTAATAAAGCAAGAATTTAATCTGGAAGAATGCTATTCTTACCCTGGTAATCTGTGTTTCCTGCTATTCTTGCTGCTTTCAGACTTCAGTTTCTCATGGAGGATTATTTTTAAAAAAAATAATCATTACTATTTCAGGGTTAGATGAAATATCAGATAGTTTTTAAAAAACGGTATTTTATTTATAACAATAGAGACAATAGGTTCAAAGAGTTCCCAGCTTCACAGATATGTCCCTATTGGGGATTTTTAAAACCAGATAATTCTGAGCAGCTTTTCCATACTCACATTACTGATACATGTCCATTGAACTTTAACAGTGCATTGGGCTTTTTGGAGCTCTGGTTTGAGTTTTTCTTTTTTCTCCCCATTGCAAAGGTACTAAGTGCTCTGGGTAATACAGACAAATGAATCTGAAAATATTAAAGATCTAAAAATGAGTACTGGGAAAGTTTTGGATTATTTTCCTCACTAGTACATACAAGTCTTAAGCTTTTGGTCTTGGAAACAATTCTATGGATTGAAGAGCCTGAAAGATCTGTACTCAAATGTGACCTGTACAGGGACCTCTTTGTAGTTTTTTTAAAATTTTCTTTGAAGTGTTTTGTATTTAGCCCTATAATGTCATTCTATTTAGCAAAATAGAATTATTTTGCTTCTTTTAAATATACACACTAGAAATCAGAAAAGAAATTGCAGTTTATGGTGCATTCACATACATTGCCTTTCATTGCTGATACTATTCAGTTGATGTTTCAGTTTTAAGAAGTGTTGCTAACAGCAATGCCAGGATTTGTGATTTAAGTAGATGCTTTGTGAAAAAATGAGAAGCACATTAAAATTCTAACAAAACATTTAAATTCCATTCCTTTATATGGTGGTTTTCTTTTTTTTTTTTTTTCCCTAATACCCTGTGCAAGCTCTCCTCCTTCCTCATCTTTTAAAGTCCCTATAATTTTACCTTTCACAAGTATTCTGGGAGCTTAAAAGACAAAACCAAAACCACAAAAACCCAGCCCCCCAAAAAGCAAGTAATCTATGCTGAGTGATACTGAAGAAAAAGTACCCTCTGTCAGATGAAGGGAAAATGGCCAGGTACATACTTGTAGAAATGGAAAATCTTTCTGTGCTTTCAGGTTATCTGAAATGTTGAACACTTGATTGTGATCGGTAGTATTAAATTCTGTTGGTCACTCCCTGAATGAAAGCTTTATGATTTTTCAGCAGGGATAAATTTACTGCCTAATCTATGAGAGCCATAAGGAGGCTATTGCTAACTAGATTGCTAACTGTATGTAAATAACCACAAGATAACAGCAGGACCAAAAAAACCCCAAAAAACCCAGGTGTTTTATTACTGTGAGTATTAATTGTATATTTCTAGCTGTAGCCCTTAGACCCGGATAAGAATTACTGCCTCCAAGTGAAATTCTCAAATATTGTGTCCTGTGTGGGACATACCAGCCACAGGCAATACGTTGGTGTTTTAGCCAACGTTGATACTCTGTATGCACCAAACTTTTCCTACAGGCAGTCTTGTCCTGCCAGCCTGGCTGCCTCTGCATTATTGCCTTCTCCAGCTTATCAACCAAGTAAAAGGATTTTTATTCTTCTATTGTTAACTGTTGCAGTTTGGTTGCAGAACACAACTGATTAATCTAATGGTTTAATTCAACTGTACACACGTTTAGGCAAAGCTGACTTAGATTTCTGTTTTGTCTGACATTAATGTGGGATGGATGCCAGTGATAGGACTTCTCAGGTAGGAAAGGTTAGATAAGGAAATGTCACTAATGTTGTTTACTCAGCGCACAGGTACTCGCACAGATGTTTTCCTCTCACTGAAGCAGTACTCAAGCTACTTTGAAACACACTGTGGTCTGATACAGATCTAGAAGCAACACTTACCAATGATTGAAACCTGCAGGATGTTGCCACTGATGACAGCACTTCCCCAGTTTGTTGTCTGCATTCCTTCCCAGTCCCTGGGCAGACTCAGCTACAAGCAGCCCTCCCATGGCTGAACGCGTTAGGGCTGACTTTGGGAAGAGGTAACTGAATCAAGAATTGCTTTTAAGCTGCTTTTAAGCAGCTTCTGGTTTTAATTGACAATGAGGTCAAGCTTCTGTAAATTATCCTACTTTAAACACTTCTGAGTTGTTTTTGGTTTTGTGATAGCGTAAATATTGTACTTGGCTTGTGAAATTGATTTGGAAAAATATTAATTTTCAATAGTTTTGTAGGTAGTACTGATGATCAAATTAACTGGATGTAAATGGGTATTTGCCTCTGTTGTCTAAATATTCCATTAATCCCGAGAATATGCTCACCTGAGGTGCTTAGTTGGCTATCTCACAGGAAGAGGAAGGCTAAAAAGCATGGATGGAGGGACTAGTCCTAATTCTAAGAACTTCCATTAAACTTGTTTTGTGCAAATATAAAGGGGTGCGGAAAACAGGATTGGATTCTTTTTATGGTATAAAGCCACAGAAGACATAACAAAGCTACTTAATACTCTCTTTTGAATTGGCTGAAGTAGATATGTCAGGATTACAGGCTGTACAAATCTCTAGATGTACTCTGTAGGCTGTTTGGTCAGGTGGTGGGATTATAAATAGGTAGGCTTACTGATGTCAGCAGTAGCAGAAGGGAGCAACAGTGAGCTTGCCATGCACACACACACACCCTCCCTTCTACCTCCATATGCTATTGAAGGAAACTCACCTCATATTAATGGAGAAGAACCACCTGTGCTATCTTGGAGGTAAGCAGAAAAGCAGTGTAATCAATTTTAGCTATTATTCTTCCTTCTCCTTGTTTAGTGGCTGAGCAGAATGGCTTCAAAGTAATATTTGTGTTGTGCTGTCCTAACACTTGTTGTGAGGAAAAAATATTTACCAATAATTATATACCTACAGGAGCATATAAATCCTTGCCTCTTGGAGAGAACACAGAATTCAGGTGTAGGGCAGTACATAAATTACCAGAACTTAAATATAGGCCGGTATGAAGAAAGAGGAATTAATGTCTCTTGTCCTTTTTCAGACAAAGTATGCAATAGTTCTCCAAAAGGTTTTTACAATCCTACCTCTGGCTAAGAGATGAGGGTGTGTAAAAATGTTTATCCATGTGGACAGACTGCTGAAATTTCTGTGGTACCTTTCTGGGTATAGAAGCTGTTGCCTGTTTTATTTTAAGTTGATATTTGGTGCTTAGAAGCTCAAATGAGGTTTTTGAGATTGTTTTAAATGAGGAATGTTATTTCATGCAAACAGTAGAGCTTTTCTGATTTCTTTGATTAGCGTTCATCAGATTTTGATTTAATTTTTTTTTGGGGAAAAAAGCCCCACTATTGCTTGTAGTACCTTGTAAAAGTTGATTCTTTTAGTGTCTAATATGGTAGAGTCCTTGCTATGTATTCTATGTGTTGTATACTGGTTTCATTTGTCATGGAAAGCATTAAAATATTTTGTAATACCTAAACAGACTAAATTCCTAAATAACTGCACAGTGCCAAGATGGACTTTGCTTACAGCAACAAAGAAAGAATTTAAGAAACAGTGTTCAGTTGAACTTCTTGTAGATGTCAGTAGGCTGCTGGCACTGTATCATCTGTTACCATGTTAAAAACTCAGTGGTGTAGTATATTGCTATAAACTGGCTGTGGTAGAGAAAGTTGAAAAGAATGCAAGGGTAAATGTAGAAGTGAAGTACAGTAGTTAGAGCAGAGCATTCATTAGGAAAGTTTCTTTATTTACAGAAACAGAGCAGACTGCTGATGATTATAATAATTATTATATAAATAAGATTTTTTTTTTCTCTTTTATATTTAATGCTGAAGCCCTGTACCTTTTTATGGAAAGTGCAGAGGCTTTCAAATAGAAGTAGCTGGTCATCCAAAATAGCTTTGGTGTTACCATCATGAGGGGAGCCAGCTTTCTTCAAAGAAATATCTTCTTTCTTCCTTGCCTCTTGCTTGTTGCAAGAATCCAGTAAGAGTGGATCCAGTGGGTTTTGAGCGTGCAGATATAAGCAGAGAAAGGGGATAATGACAGCCCTTGTGTGCAGATGGGGATGAGTTTGAAGAAAAAAATAAGAGCATTCATTTGGGGCCCTGAGCTGCCAGCCAATGAGGGAGGTAAAGTTAAAGTAGGACAAAGGGGAGGGAGCTCCTGATGTCAGTGGCTGTAAAGGTGGCCATGAAAACTGCTGGTTGGGTTTGTGCTGTGCAGGGAGCTGGGATGGGATTTGTGGCTCTGCTTCGTAGTTCCCACTGCCCCTCACAGAGTGCCTAGTGCCTGAGATGAGGCGGGGGCTTCAGCAGCAGCACTGGCATTTGAGGAGGTACTAAATGTGACCCTGTTCCTGGAGGTAAAAGGTTTTTCCACTCTGCTTTCTGAGGAAAATGCAGGTAGGAGAGTGAATGCTGAGGAGGCAGCTGTAAAGGATGAGCAGGAGAATCTGGTGGCAGGTGGGTACTCAAGGCATTTGTTAGCATTACAAGCAGTGTTAGCCCGAGATGCGCGGTGTTTCTGCTTGGGGAACTATAGCTACCGTCCTCATACGTTGGGAGAAAACTCTTTATTACATCAGGCTTTTCTGGATACTAAGTGCCAAGATGCTTCTCTTGAAATCTAGTAAATAAAATGCTTGTTTTAGTAAAATTTCATAGCCTAAACAACTCTTTTTTTTCCTCTTTCCTGTAATGAGCAACGATGCCTTATTTGCTGACCTGCTTGTGTGTGTAGGAACTCTATACATTCATCATGTGTCTCATAGCATCTGTGTATAAATGCATACAGATATACACACAGAGATATTTATATTTAATCTTGCTCGGCATAAGAAACTCTTCCTGCATCCCATTCCCTCCCAATACTTAAAGTAATCTCTGTTCTTCAGTTTAATAAATTCTTCTACTTCTGGGTTATGTGATTGTACCAAAGATTTTAAGTGTTATGAAACTCCAGGTAGATAAAAGATATAACTGCTAAGAGAGAGTTTCTGGAGAATGAAGAACTTTCTAAAAGGGAGAAAGCTTGTTCTATTCAAAACACCTGCAGGAAAAATGAAAATGCAGTGCTTTCTAAAGTTGCGTTGCTATGCTTTCTCAGTTATTCTTGCTGTATCTGAATTTTCAGCTGGGAAGTGCTACTGTTGTAGTTGAACCCAGCCTTCCACAGCAGGTAAAAGGAGAGGGGTTGGATTTTGTCTTTCCTGTTAGTGTAGAGCTTCTTAGCTGCTGTCCTGCAGCATTGAACTGTTACCCACCTACATCTACACCCACGTACCGATATTTGAGGCATGTATGTCTGAGGGAAAAGGGAAGGGTCTGTATTAGCCTCTTTCCTGGCTGCTGTGATACTGAGCGCCTCTGCTTTTCTTTTCCTTACCTTTCCCAGCCTCTATCTGTCCAGTCACTGCCTCCAGTGTTACTTCTAAAACATGATTTTGAACAGGAGAAAAAAGCAGCAGCAGCAGCAAAGCTCAGATAACTGACAATTTTTACTTCTATTGATGTTCAGAATAGCAGCTGGAAAAGCGAGGAGCAGAGCTAGGTGCTTCATCTGCAGGCTTTGAAAAGACAGTGGCATTATCCATGCTTTCATGACTGGGGGTAACAACCAGAAGGACAAATTCAGGTTTTGTTCTATTTGAGAGCTCTTAATTGAACTTTCTTACTAGTCATGGAAAAAAACCTCAGCTGTATGAGCAACCTTTTTAGCAGTTCTTGATAAAGATTTGAGGGTTTATTTTAGTTTATTTTTACATTTGCTTGAGTTTTAAGTATTTGTTAGATTTATTAGTGTATCAAAGGTTAAGCTCCCCCTTTCAGATCAAGCTGCTCTTTGTGTTCCTTTCCTGTTTATTCAGCCAGTTATTTATTACTCAATTACTGTTACAGATTTACTGCTTTCTCTTCTCTGCTCTCCTTGTTTTCTGTCAGGCTGTTTTTGTAACTGTAAATATAATAAAGGCTAACTAAGCCGTACAAGGTTTCACTTGTTTTGAATGCCATTCAGAATTTTTCTTCTTTCTTTCGGTAGCAAATCTAGGTTACTTTTTTGCATTTTTTACTTTGAGAAAAAGTTGCAAAACCAGATAAGTATCTGCTTTCTGCAGCGGTGTGTCACACATAGACGTGCCAATATTGTATTTGTATTTTGTGTTAGCCCTATTTGCTTCAGAAGTCTAAGTTCTCAACCTCTTTAGAAGTAATGTCATTGGAACTAATTTTCCACATAATTTGTTTGTTAGGGTTTTTGTTTTTGTTTTTTTTTTTTTCCCGGGAGAAAAAGAAGCACTTCTCTTGGCACAACAGAATTTGTTGTAACAAAACTTTTGTATCAGAACACATTTCTATAATCCCTCAATAATAATAATAATAATAAACAACTTTATGCTAATTCAGAGGAGAAAGTATTTTTCCTTTTTTTGTATCCTCTCTTGCCTGCTAGGATTATGAGCTTTTGGCTCTCTTCCAAAGAGCAAAGAGATTCTTAAGCCTAGAGGGGAGCTAACTGTGTTTTGTTGGATGGTACAAGACAGCACTAAGTCAGCAGCTTTCTGTTCTCAGGAGTTGGATCTTTCATATGTTGTAAGTGAGCTTGAATAGATCATTGTACTATTAGTTATGATTTGGCTTTGAAGGGCAATGAATTAATATTTTTTTTCTAGAAAAGTTTTAAATTTGTACTTCAATTAATTAAATTATATGTTTATACCAGAGTTAGTTCCCCTTTAATGCTAAGAGGGGCAAAATTAAAAACATGCCCATAATACCCATTTGTGCTTATGTTGTCTCAGAGACGCTTCTTTTTCCTTGTAATGACAGAAAACATTTAATGAATTATGGCTCAAATACAGTCGCTTCTGTTTCCAAGGCTGTCACTGCCATGGGGACAGATAATCAGAGGGGGCAAATGTCTGTTCCAAATGGTCTGGAGGGAACTGAAGGATTCATTTTCTGCTTTCTTGCTTTTAGTGTGAACCAGACATCCAGAGATTCCATTGAGCTTTCACCTTACTGTCATGGTTACTGTCCCAGTTCTGTGATTGATTTCTCTCTCGGATAAGACTTAAAAAAAATCTTATGAGCAGTGAGGCTAGCTAGGGGGTAAATCCACACATCCCATTGACTAGAGAAACTTTTTCTCTCACAAGATCTTTGAAAACATGTCCTGATTCCATGGATGCCTCCTTTTCTTGATCCACTTTATTTATTGAGAGTGGAAATCAATTTTACGTCTTTTTTGCTTTCTTTATAGCAGAATAAATGCATGAGTAAGAGAACATCTGCAGATGATTTGTTGTTTGTTGGAACCTCACTGACTAAATCCATAGAGATAATCTTCAAAGATCACCTAATTAGCAATATTATCACGCATAGCATTATTACTGCCATGTCAGTTGATATATCAGTTGCACTATGAGTTACTGTGTTGGCAGAGATATATACCCAGTGCCTTATTTTATGCCATGTTATTTTTCTCTGTTATTTTTAAAATACCAGTGTCATTTAAAATATTTGTATCCTTTCAGTCTTGGGAATTGTACATAGAAGTGCCCTGTAAAATCACCTGTTATCACAAAAGATTAACAGACTACTCCTCTCCCTGGAAATCTAAATTAAAGTGTGTTTCTGAAGTTGGTTCTTTTTCTTGGTACCTATTGAGCCACCTGCTAGACTCAATATCTGTACAATATGACCTCCCATTTTTCCCCAGATAACTAAATGGATGAGTTTAGAATCTGAAAGATCATATTTCTCTCTGGAACAGATACAGCAAGTATTTTTCCTTTATATTGTCCTACATGTATCATAAGCCTGGCTTGAAGGGATAACCTAAGAATGGACATTGTTTGACTCTCATTGATCCGTACCTTGATCTTAACATCTAGCTGGTGCTTTTATAGTAGAAATAAAGAGAGAGATTGTATATCAAACAGTGATATTGATGTTGAGATGAAAGCCCAGTATCAAGGCTGATAGTCATGTTACATTGATGCTCTGGGGCTGGCACAGCAAATATTTGGGCTGCTTAACAATAAGGAAAAATTTTAGAATACTACCATATGTCTAACTTAAAAGTAACCTTTTTTGAAGGACTTAGTGGCACTCCAAATTTTGTATAGAAAACTGTGTGCCTGGTAATAATTTAGTGAAGATGGATAGAATTTATTTTTAAAGTATTTTTTCATCTATACTTAGGCCTGAAATATATAGGAGTGATTTTTTGAGTGACCTGCCTTGACAGCTGCAGTCACGTGCTGGACTATGAGGAGCAGATCAGTTAGTAATGCTGCAGTTGTCTCCAAGCTTTTTCCTAGCAAGTAGTGTTTGATCTTGAAGACTTGCAGTGGTGATGCTGTGAAACCATTATCCACAAAAAGGGAACAGAATAAAGTCAGTCTAGAAGACAGATTTGTTCTGTGAGCGTTAAAGATGAGTATTGGGCTGGGGATGCTTATAGGTGTAACTAGGAGCCTAAATATTTTGTATACCTGTTGACCAAAATTGATGTATCATTGTTACAAAAACCAAATCAATGTTTTTAATATAGGCCTGAATTCTTGTTCAACTGTTCCTTGTTAGAGAAGATTATGTGTGAGTGTTTGGCTGTCTGCTTCTATGACATGGCAGTGAAACAGCATTATTGTAATAGTCAGGAGAGCATTATAATAATTGCTTTGGAGGAGAGGTTGAAGACAAGAAAATCTCTGGAAGAAGCTTCATTACAGTGGACTTTTTCCTGTCATGATATGATCTTAGTAGATCATATCATGACATGATCTTAAATCCTTTTCTGACTCTGAGTGAAAATAAAACAAAGTGCTGCTTGTAATTTTGGAAAATACAATTTTGTAAAGTTTGATTTAAGAAAACCAGCTAGTTGCTTTTTGAATAAGCAAGTGTTCTTTGTAGTGCCTTAAGTCAGATTAACCAACTGAAGTGTATCTGTTGTGCTTAGATTTTTAATGCACTTTGTTTAATGAACTATTTCACTATCTGAGAGATGACTGAATTGCAAGTGAGAGCCTTATGGCTTTTCCTGTCCTAGATGAATGCTATAGAAAGTTTGAGAAAATGTTCTGATGTTACAGGTTAGATTCAAAATAATTTCAGTGAGAGTGCTATCATGCTGTCTTTGTATAATCTCATGTAATTGTGTTCCAAATAGGAAGTTAAGTGCTGTAAACAGTAATATTCCTTGATGCTGTAGCCTTTGATTGTACACTAATCTAGCAGATAGATTTCCTTTTTTTTTTTTTTTTCCTTTTTTTGGGAAAGAGGTTCTTATTGAAAGGAAATGCTGGTGAAAACTGGAATAGCCAGGTCACTGTAAGTTCAAGTATTTCTCATTATTTTATAGTGCTTTTCTCTAGTTACCGATAGTTAAAAATATTCTGCTTCTAACTTCCTAACAGCGTTTTTTTGAATATCAAATAAATAGATGCGTTATTTATTTACTGTGTCAGACCTTTGTTTTAAAAAGGCTTCTATCCATTGAGATCATTGACACTTTTTTCTTTGCAAGGAAGAAAGTTATTGAAATCCAACAATGACATTTTATTCTGTGGAGGTGGGATCTGAAGCACATAAAATGTTGACCTCGTGGTCTTGGATTTGATTTCAAGATGCACTGTTTGTCTTAAAAATTGTAGTCTTCTATTTGCTTTTAGCTGAAAGAATTCTTTAATACAGGAATTGCATTGTCACACAGACTGGCAGGAATTGTAGGTGGGACTTCGGAAATTTAGATTTCTAAAAGATATGAATCATTTCTCTGGGAAACAATATAATCTCCACTAGATAAGAACCAGCTGAGTGCCTTGGCATAAAGCAGTGGGCTCCAGGTGGTGTGGCAAACAAGTGAAATAGAAACTCTGCCCAGGCTGCAACACCACCAGGTGGTTTGTGGGTCCCTGTGAGGCATTGTGGATGTCCCTCTGACAGCCTTGTCCAGGGCTAGGAGGGTTAGCCAGTTGTTGGGACTGGGACCCATAGGGACAAGCAATGGGTGAGGACCCACATCCTGTAGGATACTGGAACACAATTTCCAAAGGAGTTCATATTGTTATGGAGTTGTGACCTCATTTGATTAAAATTTCTCTTCTAATTCCCTCTATATTAACTAATTCATAGCTAAATAAGCTGCACTTTGATTCTTCCTGCAACTTTCCTCTAATTCTACAGTAGCCATGAAAATGAAGTCCATAGTTTTGGTTGTTCTAGCTTCTTCTACTGTTTATTTTGAAAATTAGAACAGGTTGGCTTAGCTTCTAGTACATCTGGAAGCTGTCTGAACATGAAAGGTGCTATGAGTAAGACCACTTACTGAGCACCTTTTTTCTGGCCTCTGAAGTGTTGTTTTTATATGATGGGGAATTACTCTCTTTGTTATGATTGTATTTTGCCTTACTAAAAATAACAGGGGGTTTTTTTAGGAGAAGAAATTAAATTAACATCTTTCTCTGTCTTTTTAGCAAAATCATTACAAATGAGCAGCTCTCCTGGTTTGCTGAGTACCTGGTATAGGTTAAGAGGCAAGAGAGAAACAGACTTTTGATGGTTCTTTATGATGGAGAAGTATTTGAGTTGATGGTATAGACTTGGAGATACTTTTGGTGTTGGGATAAAATGATTTGTGGAGGACACCTTGGTGAGCAAATCACTTACATTGGCTTCTTGAATTGCAGAGTGAGGAGAGGAGGCTTTGTAAAAGGTACCTCTGCAAGTGTATTTCCACCATCACCTGTCTATGTAATCACGGTCACCTGAATTGTTTCTGCTACCCAGTACCAGTTCTGGGGCTGGGAGCGCAGCCTAGCCTGCCTGTCAGGCAGCTGCTCCCCAATAAGGTAGGAACACAAGCTGAAATAAGGAAAAAACCATGAGACCAAATGCAAATGCTTTGAGCTGAAAAGGAGAGATGAGAGAATTAGTGAGAACTGAAGAAGAAAAAAACAACATGGCATCTGGAAACAGAAAGTGAAAGCATTGGGATCCCAGTTGTTTAATAAGAGGTTGCCAAAAACTTGGCATGACTTCTGAGAAAGTACACTTGGGATTTTTCCTCCTTTGTGTGGGGTGGGACAGGTAAGCATACCTAACCATAAACACATTGACATTTTCTAGTGATGGGTGGGGTAGGTGGTGCTGCAGTGAGGGACACAAGACTTCAGTGACCTTGTCAGACGCCTGACCGTGTGTGTGTGTGTGTTTTTCATAAATATGTGGAACTTCAACTGTTGCAAATGTGTTTTCATAAGAGTATTTGGTCAGTTTTAGCTCTCTAAGTTAGACATTGTATGAATAAACCATATTTATTTTTGTGTGTTGTTAAGCACTCTCGTGGTGGTAGAGTTCCAGTGATAAAATTGCATTTGTTTACCTAGTGGAAAATAGACTCCACTAGCATTTGAAAAGAAATTTTTCTGTGACACTTCAAAGATTAAATTCTGTGATAAATAGCTTTTAACAGTCATTTGAAGTTAAAGATGTATGAAAGAGCAAAGAAGGGAGGACAAGCAGTACTAGTTCACTTTGGGGTTTTTGGTATTAATGTTATAGGGTAAGTTTTTATGGTTTCGGGATTTTATTCATTTCTAGTAGTTCTACTGGTGCTCTGTACTAGCTAATAATTTATATTTGGTTATATGAAAACTAAAAACCTTGCAAGAAAACCCCCAAAGAGGCTGGGGAGGAATACAAAGAAGTTTGATTTACACATTTTGCAATGTTCATGTTATCCTCAAACAACCCAGGCAAGCTGCTCTAGAGACCAAAGTCAAATTTTCAGCTCATGTTGCACATCGTATAGAACACACCAAATTAATTTAAAACATTGAGAGAGGAGGTAAAAAGTTTGAATGTGGATCCTCATTCAATGTTTTTGGAGGCCTGTGAGTACTCCTGATTAGCTCGGAGGGGCTGTGAATAGTTAATTATTCAGCAGAGTTCTGAAGTTCAAAACTCTAAGCACTTTCAGCAACAGATCAGTCATGTGAAGCCTTGTTACAGTTGTTTTTTGCAGTGCTGCTGTGGACCTTGTTTGTTCTTCATTGTGAGTGCCTTTAAACTTTGTTTTCTCAAGAGAGGTGTGTGTTTCTAGTCATATGCTAGGTTTTTTTGTTTTAATTCTGTAGGACAGTTATAGGGGTTAATTTCTTTCCTTAGGTTTAAAGTAAACAAACTTTGGTGTAGCTCCATCTAAATGATGAGCATATTTTTGGAACCTTTGTGTATTATATTGAAATGTATTTTAACTTTCTGGTAATGTCGCTCCATTCAAGAATGTTTATAAGAAATTCAAAAGCTTTTATGAGGTAATGCATCTTGACTGTGTTTTGGTTTTGTTTCTAATGGTAAAATTCATAATAATAGTATATTTTCCTTCTGAATATATTGGTTAATGTGGGGAGTTATTGAAATAAAGGGACATATTGGACTAGATGTTGTAGGACATGAGAGTCGTGCATTCAGAATTTACTCTAACATACATATATTAAGATATATAGAGGGGTTTATGCTGTTTTCTAATTTTTAAAAGTGAAGTAAGTGCAGCTTATTTAGTGGTCAGTCCTTGTATTCAAGAGTAAACTGGTCACTGACATGGGAAAGGGTATAGAAAAAATTAAAACCGGGGATCAGCATAGGTTGAGGAGAATATATGAAAGCATATTGTGAGTGAAATATTACAACACAGTAAAAATTGGTTATACTTTTAGTTTATTATTGTATAGAAGGTAAATACTGTAGAACTGGTAGGATTTCTTTGAATAATTTTAAAAACTAAAGGAAAAATTTGAGGAGGAGAACTGTCACTATTTGGTCCAGTATCTATCCTGTATTAAGCACACTGGTAGTACCTTTGGCTTCATACTGCATAGTACAATATTTCTGTTTATACTAATCCAGTAAATCTCTTTGGGGAATGCACAAATAGGGTCTTTGCATAACCCAAGGGAGAAAAAAACAATCAACTAATTAAGTCTTTATGGTACATTAAAGAAATCTTTGATGTTTATTGGGTGCTTTCTTTTTTTTTTTTGTGAAGGATACCTTAGTGTGTTTTGTCTTCTGTCACCAGTGATAGTCTATTTAAGATATTCTCTTATCCCTTTGTTGCATATATTACTTTAGGAAAGAATAAAGTGTCATTTGTTTTTCTTTTGAGACTTGTTAGTTTGCCAGTTTGGAATCGTATGTGTAAATGCATATTTGATTTTTAATTTTTACCTGTTTATTTCAGAAGAAAATCTAAAGCACCACCTCCTCCACCTGAAACAAAATCTATTGCTGTTTCTCCGTTTGATAACACAGAGCCAACCAACCTCATCATGGAACAGAAAGAGAATGTAATCGATAAAGATATTGAGTTATCAGTGGTCCTGCCAGGAGATGTGATCAAGTACACTACAGTTAACGGGAGGTATGTTACACAGAATGACATTTTTGTTTAATTTTCCTTTTTTTGCTCAAGTTTACTTCAACCTTCATCCAAGTTATAATCGTTTGGTAAAATGCATGATTTGTGTAAGCTTGAACATAAAGCGTGTGCAAAGAAGAGGAGCAAAATGAGGTGTCAGGATCACAGGTCTTAGGAGGGTTGGGGTTACCGAGGGAGCTGGGGCTGCGTAGCCTGGAGAAAAGGCTCAGGAGGGACCTTGTGGCTCTCTGCAGCTACCTGAAAGGAGGTTGTAGCCAGGTGGGGTTTCTGTTCTCAGAAGTAACAAGTGATAGGACAAGAGGAAATGGCCTAAGGGGAGCTTTAGATTGGATATTAGGAAAAATTTCTTCATGGAAAGGAAGCATTGGAACAGGCTAGGGAAGTGAATTAGTTGCCATCCCTGGAGGTATTTAAAAGATGTGTAGATGTGGTACTTAAGGACATGGTTTAGTGGTGGACTTTGCAGTGTTTGGTAAATGACTTGATGATCTTAAAGGTCTTTTTCAACCTAAATGATTCTGTGATTCATCTATGATTTTTGGGTAGATATGGAAACATAATCTTTATACATTGACCTACCATTTCAGAAAGACTGTTTTTTTTAAGATTCAGAAATTCTGTATGATACCTGTCAGTATGTGTAGCCACATCTGTTGTTTTTTCTAGTCACTCAAAATCTCTATATAATATCGGTTTGTACGATTTAGTGAATTTTCCCACGTAATTCTTGCTTTTTAAGGATGAGTTTGTTCAATCTATTTGGCTACAAAGTTGTGTTCAGCATTGCTCAGCACTGCTACCTGTAGACTACCAGCAGTCATCAAAAAACATGTCATTGCTTCAGCCAAAATCTGTAATGCTTCAAAAAAAAAAATTATAGCTACAGCTTTGGATTTCTTTTAACAATTATGTTTTAGTTTGAAATGCATATTTCAGACTGTTAATTGGTAGGATAGATTGCACATGTAACTCTCAAGTCACCTTTTCTTCAGAAAGACCTGAACATTTACTGGTGAGCTGAAATCATAAATCCTGGGACCTAAAATGTAAGTCTGCTATGAAGAGTCCTGTGCGAGGCTGTGTATTGATCACAGCAACTTGGATGCCGGTTAGTTGCTATCCTAAGCTGAAATAAGACAACCTATTTATATATTGTCATTGTGTTATTGTATAGCCCATGTCTCTCCTACTGAAACCAAGCAGGCTGACTTATTTATTCATTCAAACCAGGTACTATAAATGTGTGCTTATACCTCCTTCTCAGTGAGAGATGAAATCTGGCTTGAGTCTGTTTGCACACTGTCATTTGCTGGAGTTCATGAGGTTGTTGCTTAGACATCAAATATCAGCTTGTTCACCAGAGCTGCAGTGGTTCTTTTTACACCTACCCCTACTCTGATTTTCAGGATAACATAAATGTGAGATATTATTTCTCAGAAGAAATTTTCTGAAATAATGTAAGTACTTGATGCTTTATGCTGGTTTTTTCAGCACATTTAAAGCAAGGAATATTGCAGTTTGTAAATATGATGCCTTCCTGTGTTTTTACACCTTCTTAGGCATGAAGGCTCCATGTGTACGCTGTCAAGAGCTTCTTGTTCTTTTTGCTCCCTTTTTCCACACTGATGAGTACCATGAGCCCTCTCTCATGCTTTGCTCAGAACAAAGTGCAAGAGAGGAACGTTGCATCTATTTTCACTTGGTCAGATTACATTGTGTATAATTACTCGGTTATAAGAACTCCGTTTTCAAGACAGGCCTTACAGGCTTATCAGGAATTTCACTTGTTTCCCAACCAGTTCTATTATCCCACAGTTAATCTACAGGATTTTTCAATCAAGATGCTATATGTGATTGATTTCATAAGTGAGTGTCTTGCAAATAAGAACAAGTGTTAGCACTGCTCATCTCAGACTGAGGCGAGATGTGCAGGACCTGCAGTCCACTTCAAATAGATTTCAAACTACCTTTGGTTCTAGCTTTGCTCTGTCTTTATAGTCATATCTTGTGAGCAAAGTGATCCCTCTAGAAATGACATAAACAGACAAATTGTTACTTTGTTTCTTTCCTCATTCATAACTGGAGGTGAGCAGCTCTGAAGGTCCCAAGGAGAGAACACTTTTTAAATCTCATAGTAGAAAAAGATAAATGGTGAGTTTTAACAGCTGTATGCTCAAATTCCATAGTCCACTAGAAGAAACTTTTCTTTTTCAGATTAAGTTGGGTTGGTTTGCTCCCTGCTTTGGCATAGTGGGTAGCAAGAGCTATGTAGCACAAAGCAAGGTGTTAGTGATATAAAAATCCTCATTATGCAGAAGTCAGAATATGTCGAAGTACATTTACACTCAGAAATTTCCAGAAAACCTGGAGTAATTTGATGAAGTTAAGTTGCAGATAAATATTTTACTGAAGTTAGATAAAGGAGGACAAGCAGATGATGTACTCTGAGGTAGCTGACGGCCTCTTCTTGGTGCTTTGCTAAATATTAATTAGGGAAGCTGTTAAATGTACTGTGATATATGTATTATTCTACCTATAATTCTTGAAGGCTTTAGGAAAAAAAGAGTTACAAGTTTTGGACTTTTTCTTGTGGTTACAAGAAAAGCTTGTTTGGATTTATTTTTCATCACTGAAGGAATATCTTTCTAAAGCAGTTGTTGAAGAAGATTATCTTGCCTTCAGTGGGGTCTTAAAAGTCCCTCGTCCTCCTGTCAAGAAGTTTGTTTCTGGAAGCACCGTTGGAAAGCAGATTTGCACTGAATCACTGTTCTGGTGTACTAATTTGCATGTGCCTGTTGTTTGTGAGCAGCTGTTTCTCACTTAGCATTCTCACTTGTCAGTCACTCAGTGTGACTGATTAACATGAGGGTGTGCCCCTGTCGCTGTGGTGCATTTCTATAGGATGGCTTTCTGGGATCCTTGCTATGACCAGTTCTTGCTCTGGTCATCTTTGATATTCTTACTCCTCTCCAGTAACTGAAGGGCAGCTTTTAAAGACAGTCACTGTATAAAAATTCACCAGAAAAAAGGTAATGAGTAACTTATTGGATAAACTGGTAACCAGAAGGGTCACTACAGAAGTGGGGTTTGCAGCCTCCTCTGGCATCCTCCTCCCTGGTCCTGCCCTGCTCTGCCCCTGGTGAGATGGGGGAATGATGAGATTTGCATTTGCAGCCCTTTTCTTCTTACGGTGGGATGGATGTACTTGTTTTATTAGGGATTAGAAGTACAAGAAATTAAGTATTCCATCCTCTGTCTTGTAAATGAACCAGGCTGTGCTATATATTTACAGGAGATGATGTATTGAAATAAACTTTCTGGTTTAGCAATGTGAAGAGGGAGGAGCAGTTATTATTCTGCATTTCTCATGGTATTCTTCAGGTTGTTACATATCATCTAGATGAAAGCATGAGTGTTTTATATTCTCCTATACCTCTTCAGACCATGTGGTAACTGCTTTTTCACACACTGGAAGCAATCAAATGGTATGTATTAATACAGGGTTTGGCTGGTATGGCTTTATCGGAAATCTTAAATTCCGCATTTGGCTGTGCTACCAGAATGCTTGACTCTGTTATGAGATTACATCTATAATTTAAGATTTCCATATAGATAAAGCCATACTAGCCAAACCCTCTATTAATTTTCTCAGAGACACTTCAGCATTTTTTTCAACATACCATTTGATTGCTTCACAGACTTTTATTTTCACAATATCCTTGTGAGACAGAGCAGGTGACGGATTTCCTTGTTCATAGCTGTAACTGAAAGATTCAGAGGGTGTCACAATGAAATTGTCCTTACCCAACTCAAGAATAATTATTGAGGAATGATCTGATAGTGCTATAACCTGATTCAGTTCCATAACATGCAAAGTTAGGACATTCTCCTTACTTTTGGTCTATTTAAACATCTATAGCATTTCTATTTATAGTATGACTTTATTAAATGTATTTCAGTAGAAACTGGAAATACTCAGCCTATCTTAATATTCTGTTTTGCATGTTCTTCATTAACCACTGAGGGCACAAGGACATACAGGTATTGACTACTTCTGACAAATTCTGTTGGCCATTCTTCATTGTGGGAAGGACGTCTTATCACACAGAACTTCTCAAGAAATGGCATTTGCTACTATATTGTCATTTAGCTTATTTTTCACTGTTAGTATTAAGCACCTAGATAATTCTGGAATCCCTAATGCAAGACCTGCTTAAAATGTGACTTTCTCAAACTTCATTTCTCCTGCATCTTCCAAGTGGCTCATGTACAGGCCTCCTGAAAATAAAGTCCCTTGTAACTCAAAATGGAAATAAAAATGCCAAACTTTGCAAAAGAACGGTTCTTAATGAGTAACAGAGTATTTAGCACCACTGTTAAAGTTCCTGCTAAATGTCAAATGAGGTAACTAATCCACATGTGCCTGTTGACCTCAGGAAAAGCTTCACACAACAAGGAGTTCCCACTCTGTTCAAGTATTTGGCATGATTTTGCACAAACTGTTTTCATTCTCTTTTTAGTGGCTTTTTTTGAGGGTTGGCTTTTTTTTTAATTATGTTTTTTAAAGCTCAAAGATATTTAAAGTTGCTGTCTAGCAGTAGTTATTTAGTCCTAGAAGGGAAAGGACGACTTAAATTAAATGTTTAGCAGCATGTCTTGTTATAGCCTGCTTAATTGTCATCTGTTGTGACAGTTCCATTTGTCTTTTACAGGAAGCCCATGATGGACTTGCTGATCTTTCTCTGTGCACAGTATCATTTAAATCCATCAAGTTATACCATAGAGTTGGTATCAGTAGAAAATAGCCAGATTAAATTCAAACCCAACACACCAGTGGGAATGCTTGAAGTAGAAAAGGTGATTGTAAAGGCGAAACAAATGGATAAGAAGAAACCTGCTCCAGTTATACCAGAGGTGAGAACTAAAATTAAGCATATTGAGAAATTAGAATTACTGCTGTATTCAACAAATTCAGCTCATCCTCTCGTTTCAGTGTTTCCTGTTGTCTTTCATCTTCTCACCATAGAAGCTCTGTGAAATGCTTTAGTCTGTTTCTGATAAGCTTCTCTTAGGTAAAAGGCATCTCAATTTGTTGCAGCAAACATCTTTGCTGCTGAAAGAAGGAAATATCACAATATTATTTGAAATCCCATGCTTTATCGGCATTTTGAAAAATTCTGCAGATGAAGTGTGGCTGAGTACAGCCTTGAACAAACTGAGAATCAACATCTTGTACCATCTGTCGTGCTGTGATATATGTACCCTTCTGATTGTATGTTCATCTCCCTTCAATACATACTGTTCTCTCTCAGCTTTTCTTATATACCCTGAAGAGGGAGGAGCTTTAAGAAGTACTAAACCATTTTCTGGATGTTGCCTAAATCTTTGCTTCCACCTTTGTCGTTCTGCTATGTAGAAGAATACTGACTTTTAATTTACCTAAAGCACTTACAGAGGGCCAGGAGAGCTCTTCTGCCCTTCTGCTTCCCTCCTACACACGTGTTCACAGGCAGTGGCTTGTGGCTCATCACCTGAGCTCCACAGCTGCCCAGGACAACCCTCCAGGCACACACCCTGCTGCACAAGCAAATGGCACTGCTGAAGGAGAAAGCAGTCGGCTTCACGGGTCCTTTTCTTGAGTGGGAGGGAGTAGCAAAATAGTTCTTAGTTTCTTATGTAATATTTCTGAACCTGCAGCACTGGTCAAGTTGGCCATAAGTGGAATTCTGGTGATTACTGTGAGGCTGTTGTAAAGATGCCATTTCTTTCAGAATTGGTGCTGGTATTTATTGGCATTTTCTTCTCTTTAGCAAACAGTAAGGGTAGTGATAAACTACAAGAAGACACAGAAAACAGTAGTAAGAGTTAGTCCACATTCACCCCTTCAAGAACTCGTACCAATTATCTGTAGCAAATGTGAGTTTGATCCTTCACAAACACTGCTACTGAAGAGTTACCAGTCACAAGAACCCCTTGATATGACAAAATCTCTTAATGAGCTCGGACTACGAGAACTATATGCCATGGACATCAGTCAAGGTAAGATAACTTTTGTAAATTGCTGTTATATAAAAGATAATAATTGTATGCATGTTGTTTGGTTTTTTACTTATGAAAATATTTTCTAGAAATCTGTATCTCATTGGTCTTTGCAAAACTGAAACTGACTCGTTTGTACCTGGACTTTTGTTTATGGAAGTGTTGTACAAGAGTTTTATTTTTCTAACCAAGTGTTCACTACCAGCAGAGTTAGCTGAGTACAGATCCTCACTTAAACATAAAGCCTTTGCTTTCTACCCTCACACCTTCCTCAAAAATTTCAACAACACCCTATTCCCCTTGGCTCCTACATGATATCATAATGACCAGAAAAGAATAGAAATGTTAGAGAAAATTAGTTTCTTCAAAACAATTAAAAATTTTCAAAGCATTAGAGTATTTTAATGGTCTTTATGTATATTTCTGAGTACTGCTTGGTAATTTTATAGCTTGTGAAGGTATAGTAATTATCTTTTTAATTCCAGTCCAACAGGGACACAATGTACTAACTTTCTAATATTTGTACAGATATTTCTAGGCCATATTCTAACTTAATCTGGAGAGGTGACAGGTTTACTATACTGTAATTAAAAAATCTGTACAGTGTGGCTTGTTCCATTTCAGACATTTCTCGCAGGAAATTTTACCTCAGTGTAGAAAGCAATAATATTGATTGACTTGCTCCTGGTACTGACCACTGTTTTATTTGCTTGATTTAATTTCTACGTAAAACTTGTGGGGCTTGTTGGGGCTTTGTTTGTCTTTGCCCCTCTTTCTACTTAAATATGGACTGTTTGGTGGTTACAGTTTCAAGAGTTCTCTCAATTTACTTGCTAAAGGTCAGAATGACAGATTTGGACAATATTTCACTTTTCTATAGAGAAAACAAAAATTAAATACTTTTCCACACTGGAAACCAACATATTTTAACTTGTCTAAACATGTTACTTTGACTACGTGTGCTCCCAAGCACATTATTTGTTTTTTGGTCTGGTTATTTACTGCTTTCATCTACACATTGGAAAAGTTGCTTTTTGCATGATATGATGTATGTTTCACTTGAAGCAACACCCAAAAATCCTTAGGAGGGCATACCAGGGCATATATGCTTTCTACACAGCAGTGCCCTACTAGGAAATTCAGATATTTTTCAGTTCTCTTAATATGAAGTAGTTCAGCATTTCAATTTTACAGGAAGGTTCAAAGCTGTGAATTTTCCATTATCTTTATGAAAGTAAATGGTAAGATGTATCTTTCACTTAATAGAATTCGAATTCCAATTTTATTTTATTAATATTATATTTTAATTATACATTTCTTTTTGTTTTCCAAGTTTGGACTGCCTAACCATCCAAACCAGAGCAAACTATTCTACATACTGATTTTTCTCATTGCTTCAGAAATTTGAACGGAGCCTCCCTACTTACGTACACACATGCAGTCTGTGTTGCATATCTTCAGGCTGAAGTTCTTGAATAATTTAAATACTAGGTGGTAAAGATGTCCATTCTTTTACTTCTGCAAAGAACCCTGTTAATTTTCCCTGATATTGAAGATCCAGCTTGGCTTCTTGTGTTTGTATGTTGTCACTACATCCTCGATTCAGATTCACATTTTCTGTCTTTCTTTTTGTCTTTCTGTAGCTGCATCACCAGTTGATTTAAATTTACCATCTTTTCAAGGTATGATTTACTGAAATAGGCAGTGAAACTTAGCACTTAGAGGCCATTAGCACCTGCTCCTATTTTAGCATCTGCTTAACTGTGATATGAGTAATATCTCTGTCCTATCTTAAATGCATATTGCAAATGATAGTGCAAAATTTGATATACAGAGGTATATAAAAAGTATTTTTGTATAGTTTTACCCTAGATTAATTTATTCAGTATAGGGTCATATTGATACTTTTACAAGACTTGCTGATTTCTGTTGCTCATTACATGTACATTCAATGGGATTTCTTTAAGAAAGTTCACGCTAGTAAATTTAAAAAAAAGTCAGTCATGAGATTTACAAATCCTCTGCATGAATAAAGCAATTTAAGGAGGATAAATACTGCAAGATAATGAGACTAGATTTGACTGTCTTCACTACGACTGCCATGCAGTTATGTGTGCACTTGATTGAGTGTTTGGGTGATCTTTCTCCATAGTTACACCGTGTGCAGGCTGGGGTCTGGCTTGTCCCACTTCACACTTTGTCATAAATGTAAGCCATTAGGAATGGAGATCTGAGAAGTCTGATGCTCTTTTCCCCTTTTACTACCTTTGTGGTATGAACCATAGCATATGACAAGTGGGGTGGGCTGGATTAAGTGCTGGTATTAAGACCAGCTGAAACTCATCTGCCCTGAGTTCTGAGAAGGAGAGGAAGAACATGGGTGATAGGCAAACTGTTCATTTTGCAGCACCTAGAAAAAATGTTAATATAGGTGATTTCTGATATGTTTTGTGTATCTTTGCAGGAGGTTTATCACATGGTGAAATAGTAAGAATGCAGACAAATAATCTCTGTATGAAATAACATCTAGAACTATTGTTCTCTGTTTCAGGCTCCTACCAATCTGAAAACATAGATGTTCTGAAGGAGAAAGAAAACAAAGGATTTTTCAGCTTTTTTCAACGGAACAAGAAGAAAAGAGAACAAGTAAGGTGTAACTTTGTATAAGGAAAACTTGTAGAAACATATTGAGATTGGTCAATTAATACTGTTGATTATTTCCTGCAAAATATATGCAACTTGGGTTTCTTTTTATTTCCCACACCTCAAGGCTGCCAGTGCCCCAGCAACTCCATTGATGAGCAAGCCAAGGCCAACATTTATCACGAGATCTAACACTGTCAGCAAGCAGTATGACTCAAACACTCTGCCAGCTGAGATGCCAAAGAAACGGAGAGCTCCTTTGCCACCCATGCCGAACTCTCAGAGTGCTCCCCAGGAACTCGCACGAGCCCAGGCCAGACCTACATCTGATATTGTGAAATCCAACAGCTTTGATAGGAATGAACAGGTCAGAATAGATTTGCTTCACTCCTCTTAAAAAGTACAGGCACCATAACCTTGATAACCTTGTTATTAATATATGATGAGGCTTGAAATAAATGGAAAATAAAAGTAAAATAATTTCTTTAAAAAAATTTAGCTAGAAAATAACTATAGAAATTGAATGATGCATTCCTTTTAAACTTTATAACCAAAGTAGTTGCTGTATTTTGAAAAGGTAAAACCAACTTCTCATATAAATTGGTCTTGTAAGCACCCTTTTGTTCTTTTTGATGAATACTTCATATATTTAAATATGAGAAGGTGGTATCACTTTATTATAACTAGTAATTTGGGTTAATTATTCCTGTTAATTTTAAATGTTTTAGTTACACGGGATAACGAGTAGTTTGTTCTTTACACTGTATTGTAGAAAAAAATGGACATGTGGAGCAGTCTAAACATTGTTCCCAGCAAGTCAGTGTAAGACTTTTATTTTTAAAATTGGGCTATATTTTATTGAAGCTGCGAGGTCTGGGCTACATATTTGAGTAAACTTTATGTCCCATGAGATACAGAAATTCTGCCAATAGAATTTCTGAGAATTGATGCATTAACTGCTCTCCTGGTATTGCACATATTGTCAACTGTGAATTCCAATTAAAGATCAAGGTCAAAATTTTTGTTTTATATATATTTAAATTTATTTCATACTTTGCTTTGAATACAGTATCTATAGGTGTTCTTTAAATATGAGGTTATTGACATGCTAGAAAAATTAAATGCAGAAGCAAATGAAATCCAGGTCTGAGGGATTCATTTTGAGTTAGACTTGGCAAGAAATTTCAGACTGTGACTACCTTTATCTTTATACAATGATTTAGTCTTTCACTGATGCACAGAACCACAAGAGAGCACTGTTTAACAGAAGTTCTGCCTTTGTATATTGTGTCCTGATGAAAAGCTTTATCATTTGAAGAAGACAAAGGTTTCTTTCTGAATTTTTGTAAAAGAAAACTCTCCCTTTGGGGAGAGTAAGAAAATATTTTTTTTTTCTTCACCATGTTTCTCTTTTAATTTAATTCAATTTATTAAAAAATAGCTTATTAATGTTAACATGCTTTAAATGATTAATATCCTATTATGTCTAAAAGTAATGTGTGACTGCTTGGCTGTCACTCAAACAATTGCTTAGATTTATTATTTTGTACTGACATTTCTTACTGATCTAAAGTGATCTGACTGAAGATGAATAGCTTACAAAGAGAGGACATCCAGATCAAGTTATATTTTTGTGCATATTTTTTTCATTTAAAACTTAGAGACCTTTGGCATGCTTTTTTTAAGGTGACTTCTCTCTCATTGGGATTTGATTGCAATTTGATTTATAAAAAATGTAGTGCTTGGGACTTAAATGTGGACAAATATTTACTCTTTCCTTGGAATTTTATGAATTCAAGTACAATATTTTGTCTTTTGGTATCTTCCTATCACCTAATGAATTAATTTGGCATGTACCTATTGCTCATCTTGACCAGGGAACTCCTCATAAAGATCCTGTGGGAGACTTCCTTGGAGAATAAAGTTGCTGCTTGGAAGAATATTGAGATATTTTCAGAGACAGCCTTCCTGCAGTACAAGAGTAGTCCATTCTCCTAAGTGGGAATAGGAATAGACATAAAAACAAGCACTTAAATGTTTTTAAACAGTCTTATTTAAATGTGCTACTGAGAGAACTCAAGTAGGGAGCAGAACAATTCCCAGAAAGAAATACATAGGTACTTCTTGGACATGCAGAGGTTCTCTTGGGGAAGCAAAAGCAAGCCTAGTGCTCCAAATGGCAGAAGATGTCAAGAAATTTGTAAATTAGTGGCAAGCAGAAATCCAAGAATAAAGGATGAGGGTCGTCTACCTTTTATTTTAGCAAGGTGTTTTTCAGAGTCTACCTCAAATTTTTTTATTGAAAAAGTGAGAAACTGGAGAGATTAAACACAAGATAGGGCTAAAAGCAGCTGCAGTTCAAACAGTGGGGGTAATGACTCCAAGTCAGACTGGTTGTAATGTGGAGTTCCCAAGAAGTTGGTAGTATGGCCAACACTGTAAATGTATTTATAAACAATGTACATCATGGAACTGAATCTACCTTCAACAAACTTGAAATCGGCACTGAAATGGATGGAGAGGTGGGTACTTAAGCAACCACTCAGAGAGGAAGTGGCAGGCTGAATGAGATTTACAGGAGATGCATATAAAATTCTCTATCTGGATCGAAGTAATCCCCAGCACCAGTACAGGCTGGGATCTGGTAATGTCATCACCTTGAATCCACTATGCTCAGTAATCACTACACTAGTGTGTCCAGATTTGTTTCCTGCAGTTCAAGACAGAGATTGAAAACAGGATATAACCTTTGTTTAAAGGTTAAGAAAATGTGAGAAAATAAATGTTTTAATGGAAAGAAGGCTCAGATAGTATCTAATAACATTCTTCTGATATCTGGATGGTGTTAGAGGGAAATCTGGGATATATTCTTTACAAGATTGCAGGTGGCAGGATGAGAACCAGTGGACATTAGCTTCTCCAGAGGAAATTCCATTCCAGAGGAGAACAAAACTCACCACTGTGAGTTTCACCCATAAGAAATGGCAGAGGCTTCTTTGCTGGAAATGTTTGAGATGTTCTTTGACAGGCTCTAGCAAGAATCAATAATAAATTGGAAGAACTTGTTTTCAACAGAAGGTCGGACCAAATGATCTCAAAAGGTCTCGCTTAATCCAGGTCAGCTCTCAGTTAGTGAGGCCAGTACAATGGTCACACCAGATCACAAGTATTTAATTGTAAACTATATAAGAATTTGGTCTGTCACATTCTCTGCTGGTGAAAATGTGTGTCCTGCTGGTAGGACTTAGTCTCTCTCAGGTTGCTCAGCAGGCTGATTGGTGTGTTCTCTGGGATATTTAGTATGTCTGGGAATTTCATTGCAACTTCAGTGTCCAATGAAGTTAATTTACAGAACTGAAGATAAACTTTTTTTTTTTTCTTAAGGGTTACTTTCTACCTCCTTTTGCCTTACAAGAAGCATGTCATTGCAAATCATACTGCTTTTAACAATGCCTAAGTTCTGTAGCCTGCCCTTCAGCTTACTTGTCAAACTGGATGCATACTTTATTTCTTCTATGGACCAGGATGACCTTCTGTATAGGCCCTATTATGGACAAATCTCTTTTGTAACATCCACAAAGAAGACAAAGTGAAATGTCAGTTTTGCCTGGATGAACTATCTGCCTAGTTTTGAGAGAAATGTGTCAAAGTAGTAACATCAGACAACAGTGAAATGAACCAACTTTAAGGGAACAGAGTTCTTACTGTTGTCTTTCTTCAAATTCTCAACATATTGCAGTCCAGTTTCTCACAGTGTGAAAAAGGGTTCTAATGTTTACCACCTACAGCTTCTCCGCTACTTTTCCATTAAAGAAACTGCTTTCTCTTTGTGTGAGTATTTGCATTCTGATATGAAGGCTGGAATTTTTTCTGCCTCCATTTCAAGGTGGTTACAGAATTCATTTTTAGGGACATGGTCCTATTTTTAGGGGAGAAAATAGTACAGTGGATGTCAGGGTACCTTTAACAAGTTATTACATAGCATGATTTGCTTATTTTTTCTACATGAGACTTGAAAGATGCCTAGTAAGCTTAAATGGTTAATGTTTGTCCAGCAAATTTTTATGTTCAATCAGGTGGGAAATGAGCATGTTAGTATCTAATATTGAAATCCCTTATTTGCCAGTTCTAGTTCTGGGCAAGATGACTCTTGTCAGAAGCATGTTTAGAATTAGCAAGTTTAAATACACTTCCAAGTAGAGAGGACTCTCAAGGGTTTTTGCAAAATGTTGTTGTATAATTTAGTGTGTGTATCTTCACAGTTTTCATAAAAGTGGTTGCAATTTTCTAGTAATAGCCCTTCTTTAAAAGAAAAGCATTTGAATATGCTCAAAATGCCATGGCTGATTTTCTTCCTACTGCTTTATTTATAAAAGCTAGACTGATACATCTGCATTTTATCCCATTAATTCTCTCTACCCTGTTTACAGTTATTGTTAGAAGCATGCATAAACTATGCTTGGGTAGGAAAAATTAAGTGGAGATTTTTAGTTAAAACATTTACAGTTTAAAATAATGGATAGAACTTCTCAACTGTAGAAATACAAATTGCTGTTACTTACACAACCGTAGCTCTTAAAGAAAGCTAAATCTCCAGGCTACCTCTTAAAAAAGAAAGGGAAGAAGAAGATGGAGAAGGGTGGGAAGCAGCTAAACCATAAAGTACTTCTGGAAAGATTTTTTTAGCCATTGTCACAGGAAAGGTTAGTTAGGATTTCTGTGAGGGGTGTGTTCCATGCTGAAGAAATTACACCAGAGGCTTGCTTGCTGGCGACTTGATGGTCAGCTCTTTAAAGAAGTCAGGCAATGATGCATTGAGCACTATGGAAGTAGGGATATTTTGAGTAGAGTCAGAGTTACCAGGGAGAAGAGAGTGCTCAGGGCTGCCTGAAGTTTCCATGAAGATAATCGGATATTATTCTGAGATGGTTCAGAATTGGTGGTGAATGTTGCATGCACCCACTTTTCAGTGTGTCAAATACATAACTTTACTTTACTACTTCTTTATTGTATTTGCTTCTCTACCAGCAAGATAAATCCTAGGAGAAAATAGTCATATTGGTTGTTGGGACAGAATATCACCAGCTGAGTTTCTCCAAACATATTCTATATGTCTTTTCTTACCAATGGATCAGAGGTGTAATACTTCCTTTGTAGTACTTAGGATAAGTTTAAGTATTTTGGGAAGCTTAAGCCATGTAATGGAAATTGAATGTATGAATCACTGTAGGAGCAAATACATATTTTTTTCTGTTACTCCTTGGACGTTTTGTATGCTTGTCTGAATACACAAAAGGAAGAAAGAAATATTAGCAATATGAGTAGCAATGTGCTTTGCTATCCCTACAAGATACAGTCACCCATATACCTCTGTTAAACATAGATAGGTATGGAGCAGAACAGGATGGTAATATGAAAATCTCTGTCCAGTGACCCTTGGTGTGAAGTAGGCTTTCCAGCACGCTGAAATGCTCCACTACCACTGTATTCCTTCCCAAATGCTTTTTGGCTTTTTGCTTCCATTGCAGCTTCAAAATTACTGTGCCTTAATTACCTTTATTTGCTTTTTTGAAATGATAAGGGCAAGGCACTATGTCTGCCACTGCTTACAGAGGCTGGGACTTGGGAAGCACTGACATCTACTAGTGTTTGCTTTGGGTGGGACTTGGTGCCAAATTTGAAACTAAAAAAGTTTTCCTATCCACCCTTGCTTTTTGCAGGATGAGGGAGACTGTATGGTGTTAAAAGCAGAACTCCTGCATATGTTATAGAAGTTGTGACAGAGTTCACTGGTGTTTCTGCATAAACACAGCTAATTATTTTAGTGATCCTAACAAGAATTTTAATTTAAATGTAACTGATAAAGCACTGGTTATCATAGGCAGTTGGTATGACACATGAACACCCAGATGTATATTCCAAAGCTTTGTCAGATATGTCTTAATAACATTATTTTAATTTTTTTCCATCTGTTTAAAGTACTATTTTCACATTACAGCCTTTGTTAGGATTTGAAAGCTCTTAATATTCATATGTTGAATAATTCCTGAGAAAATCTGTTCAACACTTGAACCTTAACTGGAACATTTAGTACTTTCTTGAAATCTCTCTTTGCAAATTGTTTGTTTCTTTGGATGCAAAGGGCAGTAGAAAGGCTTATAAAAATCTTCTAGTAGCATTTGTGCTCTTATGCTGAGAACATTATTCCCCCCCTACACACGCACTTGTTGTGTGCAGAAGGGAACTCTGGTGACATCTGCTCAGCCGAGCGAGCGTGCGCAGAGCTCGGTGCCAGCCGAGTCACTGAGGGAGCCTGTGTGAAGCACAAGAGGTGCAGACCTGGGAACAGGGAAATGTGGCTTTGTGCAGAGCAGAGAGGCTGCAGCCTGAGCACAGCTGCCAGAGAGACTAACACAACTGCCCAACTGCGAGGAGAAAATACTTCAGCCAAAAAAAAAGCCTCATTGGGGGAAATAATATTGCATTTGATATCCTCTCCTGAATACATTCAAAGGCTGAATACTATTAATTATTTTTACTTTTTAAGAACTATTTTGGAACTGTGAATAAGAAATTATAAAAGTGTAAAGTGTTTTTTGTTGTGTGACATTTTAATCTAGAAACTCGTTTGAAAACTACTCAAGCATGCAAGCATTTTTAATTAGGAGTGCTGTGTCCCTATCCTCTGGTGTTCTTAAAAGAACATTTCACCTTGTGCTTTGTGGTTTTGCTCTTAAACCCTGACTTGCTTTGCTGTAAAAAGTTTGAGTTGGTTGCTTTGGCATCAGAATGATGGGTAGAATTGTGTGTATGTTTTTGGGCGGTGGTGCTCCTTATAGTGCAGTATCTGTGGATCTGTTGTACCTGATACCAGGGTGGGACAAAGCAGATGACTGAGGGTGCCCAGGGTGGCTCAGAGGACAGTTTTTTGTTCAAAGCCCTCTTCATTCATTCAGGTATTGTTCTGCAATCTCACGGGAGCTGCCAAACACTGCCTGACAGGCACCTTGTGCTAGTATATTTTCTGTTGTAATTTTCTTTATAGATTTGATTGTATGCAGCCAAATACTCTAGCTTTTGGTCTTTAATATCCCAGTTACTGTGGAATCTTTGGGTATTTGTTCAGTGGTAGCTTTCTAAATGATAAGCATCTTTTTCCATGGAAATTGACACGGTCAACAATTCTATTGTCTGATGTTTTTGAAAGGATTTTCAGTGAAACAAGAATATGTAGGTGTCTTTATGCCTTCTCTGTTCCTTGATATTGTGCTTTGTGAAGTGGGCTGGTTAATTGAAGCACAGAGAAATTCTCTGGAGATGACCCTACACCCAACTGCTGTGTGGATCCTTCTAGACAGAAATGAATGTCACTGCAGGATTTTATTATACTGTTTAGACAAGTTATAGGAATCAGAATTACTACAGAAACAGGCAGCTGTGTTCAGTTCCAAAATACATTCCTTTATTGCTGGGATCCTGAACATTGTCCATTTAGTACATGTGGATATAATTTTTTTCAGCATAAGGCAAACTGTTGTTGAGAATGGCAGGCAAATTTACAACTCCTGTCTTTCTTAGGGAATGTGTTTCTAAAACAGCTTAAAATGCAACTGGACTGCTGTATCATAAAAATATAAGGTGTTCAGCAGGTATCCTTTGTCCATTTTTTAATTGTTTTGATTATTTGTGAATTAAGATTTTTTTACTTTTGCTTACAGTAATGGGGACATTACTATGCTGTAGGTACATCAGTAGGTACTATAACTTCAGTTTTACAACTTACTGAATTTAATTTTGTTAAATAAGACAGTTGTACTTTATAAGTTTTTTTGTTTTGTTTTAAGACAGTTGTACTTGACAAGTTTTGAAATCAGGCATTCCAAAATTTTTTATGAAAGTTCAGGTATTTCAAGGAGGGAAAGACGTTCATAATAATTATGTATACAGGCCAGTTAGGACTGCTGTTGAAAGAATAGAGAAGGAAACACTGTGTTATGTCAGTGTGGTGGGGTGTAGTTGAAACTTCTTTCCACAATGAATTTCCTTTTAGAAAAGATTTATTTTGGGTTTTTAGAATAGCCTTTGGACATAAAAGTATTCAAATTCTTTTGCACCATATGTAACAACTGATTTTCTTTTATTGCTCTATTTTGCACCTCTGTGAATATATTCAATTACTCGAGAAAATCTTTTTTTTTTAAAAACAGCTCCTTGGAGGAATTAAGATGAAAAACACAATATGTTTGGTAGTATGTTCTCTCTTTCCCAAATATATATTATAAATACTTTTGGAGAATAATTACTGGAGCTATTTCACTATTTTTCACCGATTGCTAATAATCTTCCTGCCCTGTCTCCCTTGGCAGGCCCCTCTGGGATTAGTGCGGAAAGGCTCCCTGCCGCTCAGTGACACTGCTTCCGTGAACTCCTCTCTGCGCAGGATGAAGCGCAAGGCGCCCTCACCACCCTCTAGAGCACCAGAAGATCAAAGTGAAAGCAGTAATGAGCCTGGTAATCTTTTTATGCTGTTTAATTGGAAGGCAACAGAAAGTATAGCTGGCTAAACATTAAAGTAATGCCACCTCATGAGATAAGAACCTCAAGCGAGCAACCACAAAACTGTGAAAGCAAAGAATAAATTTACTTTTGCTACCTCACCAACTGGGGAAGCCTGAAGCAGCAGCTGGGCAGAGACACCCAAGTGGGAACACCAGCACCACACAGCTCGGTGCCAGACGATTGCCAAACCTGCTCCCTTCTCTCTGTGTCAGGGATTCACACAGGTGTATTTACAACAGTGCTTTGATCTCTCCCACTGCAGGGCAGGAATCTCCAGCACTTCCCATAAGATGCCTCCCAAGTCTATCACAGGCATATATTATCTGAACACAGGTGTTCCACTTGTCAAACACACAAGATTAAAGAGCAATTAATATCATATATGTGGGGTTTTGCACCCCTACTGCAAGTCACTTGAGTGTGATTACAATCCTCACCAATCTTCTGTTGTTTTCCCACAAGTGTGAGAAAGAGAGGTATTTAGAGCATGCAGAACAGGAAAAGACACAGACAGTACCAAATTAATTATAGTTAGGTTAAGTATAGAATTGTGTTACTCAGGTGGACTGCTTGGGTGGGGAGAAAAGATTAGCTTCTCTGGATCAGAGAGAGTGTAATAGCAAATGGACTGACTAGAAATACCATAGAGAAAGTCCACTTGTTTTTTTTTTTTTTGTAATTCTTCCTTTTGATCAAAAATTCAGTTTTCTGGTTCAAAAATACCTAAGAGTTGAGATTAAAATATCTGGAAAATGTGACAGTGAGCACTAGTTGCTTCAGAGGAGTTTCTTGAAGGAATCACTAGTCTGTATGACCACAATCTGACATTTTATCTGCAACTTTTGTTGGTGCAGAAACTAAGAGGTGATAAGGGTTGTTGCTTCACTTTTTGCAGTAACAGAGTCAACAGAATCAGCCTCCAGTAAAGCGGAAGGAAGAGCCACTGAAATGCAGCCTGAAACAGGTTGGTTCTATCTACAAAAGTATTGATAAAATTTATTTAATAGCAAGTCGCTATAATTCATAGCAATAAATTACTATGCTATAGATGTGTCATAAGTATAGAACTAATTTTAATGCTTCAGATCAATTAAGTTTTCCTTTGAACTAAAAATAGGGCTTTCTAAAATAAGGGTATTTTACCTTTGTTGTCTACAGACATAAATACAATATGTTTTGTTTTGGTATCTGTGTTTTACATTTAATAAACTAAACATTATCCCTGTTTTCTCTCCTTCCTAACAAGTTACAGAGAAGAACTATCCAGAATTTCTGTGATTTTTTTTTTTTTTTGTACATAACAAGCTTTCCAAAAGCTGAAGCCCAGTGTTGTTTTTAGAGTCCTGCCTTGTGCTGCCCTTGACCTGCATAACGTAGGGGCAGGAGCAAATCTGTGCCTGGCTTTTGGTTGGCATCTGAACAGCCTTTGAAAACATAAGTTGTAAATCTAAACTGAATGCATAAATAGTTGTTTATACATTAAATTATTTGTTGGGTGCTATGGGAAAAATGTGATATATGAAAGTATAGCTGTTTAAAATACAATTATTTAGCTGCTGAACATAATGCTTTTTTAAATTTATGCAGTTTGTACTGTGAAATACTGTTGTTTGTAAGCACCAGACTGTAGGGTTCAGTTACAAGATACAACATCTAGAAGTCTTCTAAAATTTGAAAAAGCTTTTAGAATAATCAGTGCCAGTGCAGTCTGAAAGAATAACTCTTCAGTGCATTTAATAAGAGTGAAGTATATAAATGCTAAGCCTGTGGAGTGCCACTGTCATTATATTAGGCTAAGCACTCAGTTACTGTGCTAGTTGACAGGAATTTTTAAGTAGTTTTCCAGCTGTTTTATTCTGGATGCCAGTCAAATTGTTTGGAGTGGTAAAACAAAAATGTACCACAAGAGCTGAAAAATCATCTGCTAGGATGCTAGGTGTCTGGCAAAGGGGGAAAAATAAAAAATCAGTAATCAGTAAACTTGGGCTTGGTTTGTATTTAGGGGAATTCATGTAAATTATTGGAAAAGACATTAAGTAGAAGCAATATGTAACATAATAAATGGGAGTATGAACCTATACTGTGGAGCCTGGGGTTGAAGATCTAACAAAGTTGTAACCTTACCTTGTCCTAGATGTTGTAGCAGATGAAACAGAATAATCAATTCTGAGTGAGTGGTTTGTTTATTAGTACTGAATTTTGTGTGCTGAAAACTGTATCCACATGTAATGGGTCTAAGATGAGTAAGTGTATCATACTGTGATTTTAAATCAAGTTCTTTTGTTTTCTTGTACTTGTTTCTATCTTAAGATTGTTGATCTGTGCTAGAATTTTTGCCTTTCCCATCATTGTAATGTCCAAGTGCTGTGTAGATAAACAACCCTGCACAAGAAATGGCTTATTTATTTTTCCATAGGTTTAGAAACTTCTGCTTGAGGCATTTGAGTCCTATAATTAAATATTTTAATTTAAGCTGTAATGGAAAGAAATAAAAAAAGGTACTGGGCTTAAAGCAGCCTGTGTTGAGCCCTTGGATTTACCTTTGCAGTTAGTGACAATCTGGTTTTCCTTGTGTCTTCACGCAGTGCCCTTTGCTGAAGACTTAATGTAAAGCAGTTTTTTTAAATGTACATACAAGTCACATAAAAGAACTTCATCAGTTTTTTTGTTTTTTTTTTTTTCTCATGGGATACTGCTGCTCTCTGGTGGCATCTCTGAAACTGTCGTGAGGCCTGTGTATAAAGGGTCCTTTTAGCAAAGCCCCTAATGCCATGAGAACCAGTATTAACCTGCAGCAAAATCAGATGCAGTACACCTGTCCTATTCCTAGTCTGAAAATTATCCATGTTTGGATATTGTTTTAAATGGATAAAATAGTTCAGTATCACTTAAATTGAGAAGTTGGACATAATTTTAACTTTACAAAAACCCAGGAGTTCCTTACATATGGATTCATATTGCTTCAATTGTCAGGCGTCTGGGAAGTATTGTAAGTGAGTTTTTGTTTGGTTGTGACTGGCATTCCAGAGTGGTTCTGTTATGCAGTGGTACTTCTGCAAACAAGCAAAAAACCGTAAGCTGCAAATACAGTGTTACCTTTTGCTCTAAAATGAGCCATTGCAAATGTTCAATTTGGTGTCTGTTAGCCATGCACTACTTAGAAACACGTATATTAAGTGTAGCTATATAGTATGGAACAGGCAACATTTCTCTTGTGAAATGACAGTTTTCCCATGGTGTAAAAACAGCGTGTACCTTGACAAAAGTAGTTTGAAGACACGCATCTACCAGCATAAGCATTGGCAGAGAAGTAATGTGAACATTTGGAATTATAAACAACAATTATCTTTATCAATTATGATTTTGGTTCACCTTCCCAAAGTTTAATTAATGCTTAATCTTTAGTTTTCTAGGGAACGTGGTAAAACAGTATTCAAAACAAATTTTGAAATTAGAGATTTTTAGAGAAGTTTCCATCAGACAAATCCCTGGATATAATCCTATTGGTTACAGTATTTCTTAAGCACCTTGTTGGGGGCTATAGAGTCAAGAGCAGATTTGCAGGATGTAGTTAGGCTTTCCGGCTCTGGTGCTTATGAGTGAGAGCTCACAGAGTAGCACTGTTCTCTGCTGGGCAAAGGGTATTCTTTCTGCTCAGAACAGACTTGCAGTTGGCATGTCAGTCATCAGGGATGTGTGTATATATATATGTGTGCACACTTCTCTATATATCTACCTTCACAGTGACACACTGTAACTCTGGCTCTATTGGTTTAGGGCTACTTAAGACCCAGTGACAAATGTTTGAAAAGAATAAACTATATGCAAGTAGAAATGCAATTTATATTACGTGTGGAACTATGGATAGGGTGTATCAGCAATAAGACAACAGTATATAGCCAGTTCTTCCCAGAAACATGTTGCATATGAAAGTTACAGACTGAGGGTTTGGAAACAAATCAGAATCTGAACTGCTGCCCTAGGGAGTTACCTGCATGACATAAGTGAAGGATGGTTGTTAAATGTTGTTTGTGTTCAAATGTATTCAGATTTTATTCTGCTGCAGCAGTGACAGCCTGGGTCTGGAATGAGACCCAGTAACAGATGAAAATCCACTAGCAAGCAAGGCTGATCTTATGCTGACAAATGAGGTAGAGCATTTTTGAAGAAGTGTGAGGGCTGTTGTTTTTGTTTGGTATTATCCATTTGTAGGTCAGTTTAGTCCACCCCAACGCTTGGAAGTGTTTCTAGCACAGCAAAGAACAGACTTTCACATAGCAGGAATGTCAGGAATGTCTCCTACAAACCCAAGCTAAGTTTCCATCCCAGGAGTATAGATACAACTCAGCCTTTGTTACACTCCTCTCCAGAGTAAAAGCAGCAGAGAAATGACAGCAGTGCCTGGGCACAAAGCCATAGCAGCTCCAAAATGCTTCCATTTCTCTTGTCAGAGTCCTGGATATTCTTTGTTGTATAATTCAGGTTTCCATAGAGTATTTAGACTGAAAATGTCAGTCTTTGTTCCTGTAGCTGGTGATGGCTCAGGCCCATGGCATAATAGGCCTCACCAGTGAAAGAGGCAATGTTCTAGAGAGCCATTTATGGGCTGTGGGACAATCTGAGCTGGTTTAATATTTGCTCACATCCTGCTGTGCTTTGTTTGTTCATTTTGACATATATATATAACTTGTCACACATGACATCATACTGCCATAACTAAAATGATCCCCCAAAGTATGAGGCTGCTGGGTATGAGTTTTCCGTAGGTGGAAAAGGGGTTGGTGGATGATGAAAGGAAGAGAAGGCCCTTATGACTAGTAAACCTGTGGGAGTCCCTGTAGTACGAGTATGACGTATTTGTATGTACCTGGGCTGAAACCACATGGAACGAGCTCACCCGCACCACTTTGCAGTCTTGCCTTTCTTTCCTTGGGGACCTAAACTGCTTCTGCTTTCAGCTCTATGTCAGGTGTTGATCACATTGCGTAATGTGTAACTACAAAGCACTGTTACAAGATTGCAATATAAAGCCAAGAATTAAATAGTAAAATGTTTGGCTTTTGTAGTTTTCTGTAACTCTGAAGGAGTAGCTTTGGTTTTACTGAACTCTTAACTAATGACCTTATTGTAAACATCAAGGTTTTTGTTCTGTACTGAGCCTTTCTCCAATATAGACATCCTCTCACTACTTTTCTGTAACACTGTACATCTCTAGAGCTGCTGGAAGCATTGTGGAATACCAGCTGCTAAAAATGTCTGTCTAACTGCTTGTTTTGTTTTGTTTTTGTACTCTGGGATCTGTGAATTCCCAGTATTCCTTTTTGTTTTCTTTGTTGACTTTGGTTTACACTTGGAAATTTATTGATACCACTTAGACTGAAACCTGATTGTCCAAGTGCAAGGCTTGTTCCTAACAGGTGTCAGTGCACCCAAAGCTGATAGGAGTACCCCAGTCAGGTGTACTTATTAGTTCAAATTTAACTACACCGATTTATCTGTGTCCTAATCCAGCAACTCAACCTTTTAGTTTAACTATGCTCTGGCTGCAAATGTCAATATTTTTATAGATTAGCACTTTTCCGTGAACTTTATTTTTCTACTCTAACATGAAGCTACGCACAAGACACTGTAATACACTTGTGACGGTTATGGGAAATTTTTGATAGTGATAATGAAACTTGTTCAAACCATGGGCAAAATTGATATTTGTGTTACTCTTTAGTTCTTGAAAATTCCTACTATGATATAGAGGAACTGTGTGTTTTAAAACTCTCTGGAGAGCTAATGGAAGTACAAGAAGTCTGGGTAAAAGCAACAGTCCACCTCCATTAAATTTGGGGTTGTGAGATGAATAAAAATATATTTAACAATCTTAATTCAATACTTGGATTAAATATGGAAAATGTTTCACAGTAGGTAGAGATGCAGAACCAGATGGACAGTAGCATAGTGGTCAGCATATTCTTGTGTCAAGAGGGAGAATTGAAAAGAACCAGAGAATTCTGTGAAGTCTGGATGATTCTCTTTTTTAAATTATTTTTTCAAAATTTATCTGAATTATGAAAAAAAGTCAGTTTTCCTTCTTCAAACTATTTAGGCTGACTTGAGCAGTCCCTTTTAATATACAGCCTGCATTTCGAGTTGTGGGTTGGTTTGGATTTTATTGGTTTGGGGGTATTTTTACTTTCCTTTCCTTTTTTTTTTTTTTTTTTTTTTTGTGAGTGTAGATGTGTACAACCTGGAAGAAATTGATGAAAGGGAAGAGATAGGTGTGCAACAAGGAGAGGACAGTGGAAGTACCAATACCTCTCCTAGGATAGGAGAGGTTACTGCAGCCTTCAGCTCTGCTGAGGTACCACTGGAAAATGACAAAAATGATCCTGCTTCATCAGCTCCTGTTCCTGGCAGTGTTCCCACAGACAACTTGCAAAGCTTCAAGGAAGAAAAACAAGAAAATATGAGCACAGATGGCAAGTAAGTACGTTTTGTGACAAAGAAAGGAGCATTGGGGGGACAATGGGGGAGGCAAATAAAATGCAGAGTGCTGTTTCATTGTGAAGCACAGAACAGAGAATTGTGAGAGAGGAATGAACTTTAATGTGCTTAGCTTTCATTGTAGCACTCGTTTGTGCACAGTAATTCATGAAGCTTTCCAACAAAAATGACAATGAAATGTTCTGCAGTCTATTCTATTTAATCTTCCCTTTCCTTACTACTCAAACAGCTGGAGCCCAGAAAAGCTGAACCCAGCTCTAAAATGCCCTAGTGTGTTTACTAGAGCAGCATGCTGCAAAAAAATTTGGATTGATTAGTTAAATGAAAATATACAAATTCATTCTTGCAGATGGGGGACAATAGATACATCAGCCTTTTCTGTTCTTTTGGGCGTGATTCTTATTGCCTGCATGTTTGTTTTTGCTTTAATTTTTATTTTTTTCTTTTCCTTATATGTGGTCTTGACCTGTCTCAATCCATTTGCTCTCAGGAAAACAAGTTAATTCAGCTTTTTTAACGAATAAACACATTAGTTTCCTTAACTGCTCTTTTTCCCTTCTGGTGATGCTGTACCTTTGCCCTTCAGCATGTTTGTTAAACTGCCTGACTCAGCAGGTTTCCAACATGAGTTAGTGCCTGCTTGAAATAAATGTTGATTGTCCAGAGAAGTCCCATTGTGTTAATGTAATTCACTATTTCTCTGTTCCCTGGGGCAACTAAGCTGGCTACTGTTCCCAAATTAAATTGAAAGAACTATTTCGATTATTGTACTGAAGCCAAAACGTGTGACTGCCCTAGTAGCCAAGAACTTTCAAGGTAGTAAAGAGAGGTTTAACTTGTATTTGAAGGGACGTTTTTGTCAGTCCAAAGCCAAATGTGGCTTTGCAAAAGTCTTTGATACTCTGTCCTGGGAAATATTGTCCCGGTTGCTTGGATGTTTCTCTTTGGGTATCTAATAAATTGTCTTGAATTTGTAATTTATCAGGCCTGTGTTATGGGGCCAGTTTGCCTAATTGTCCAGGGTATGTTTCTTTCCCTTCCTCCCTATGCATTGGTAGTAACCTTTCATGTCTTACAGTCCTGGTGACAATCAGCTAGAAGATACTGCACTCTGGCTTTAGAGTTTGGCAATTGCTTCCTGAGATATCTTGGGGATTCCAAAATGAGGAGTAGAATTTCTCTGACATGATATTTCTGGAAAACTTCAGATCATTGTGATCTTATATATAAGATCTAGTTACTATGAGAAGTGTTTTTTTAAATCAAACCAGAGATATATGCAAAATATTCCAGTCAAAACCACTAATTACTATTGTGATGCTCCGTGGTGTTTTGGGGCTTTTGGGTTTGGTGGGTTTTGATTTTTTTAAAATTCCTATTAAAAATCTAGTTCAGCTTGTTGTTAAAAGTTTTAGCTCAGTCACCCAGCTGTGTTAAAAGGAATGGAGCTAAGCAAGAGTACAGAGTGCAGGACTGAGCTTTAACCTTCCAGCAATAATTTTGAAAGCATGTGCTCCTGTTCAGTGGTTTATGGCACACTTACAGTATGTTTGGGACTATACAGGCAACAAGAGCATGGATGGTTGTTGAGAAATGTATCATTTTCAATGATTCAAAGGAGGTGTGGCAGCTCAAGGCACTGATTCTGACAACTAATGCATTTGATGTGGCAAATAATTTGGAATCTTCACAGTATACCAGTATTTCTAACTAAATATTATAAAAATATCTTGAACAAAGTTTGATGTTTTAATAACTTTTTATTAAGAAATTATTTTTGCCTTTTTCACTTACCTTTTGAGGCCAAGGACTTAATATGCCCCACCCTGCCCCCAAAAAGATGAGCTGTTTATTCAGCATTTTTGCAGTTCACTTGTCCCCCATGAAATGAGTGAAATAGATATTGTATGCATTTCCAAGATGTTTAGTATGCAAGTGTGTTTCTTTGCTGTTCTCAAGATATTTCTTGAAAGGGACTACTTTGAGAAGTCTGTACTGCTCAGTTCATGGGTTCATACACAGCCAGTGTCTCATGCAGCGTGGTGGGGACAAAGTCAGGGATACATTTTGGATTGGGGTGTGTCAGAACACTTTATTATGAGTGAAAAGCATTGTGGCTTCACTGGAATGGAGTTGCTATTGGAAAGGTATCGCATCTCACCGGAGCTTATCTGGCTCTATCACTTGGGCCTGCGACAGGAGTGGGTCACACCTCAGGAGCAGGATGACCCCAGGTGTGACTAGAGCACTCACTCTACAGCTTTTTGGCTGTCAGTCTGTGCTCTGAGGAGACAAGGACGAGAGGGAAGTCTTTTGCATGGGATAATAGAGGATTTATTGCTCTGGGGAATCTCGGGGGCAAAAGACAGAAAAGGCGAGCGTGCAACAGCTGAAATAGGGAGGCGGTTCAAAGGGAGGGTACAAAGCATCAGCTGATCAGGGATATCCTGGGGAGGGTAAAAGGCAGGGTTCACAAAATCATCATCCGGTGAGGGAGGTAGGGGGGGAAAGTTGGGTCACATGGACTAATCAAGCAGTTTAGGGGATTTCCGAAGAGGAATTCCAAGCATCCAGTGGGCCTAAGACAGATTGACAGGAGACTCAGGGTAGATTGACAACATGGGGTGGCAGGGTCTCATTTGGACCAAACCCTAAGTTTGGTTTGGTAATAACTGAACATACTATTAACGAGAAACACACTGCAACAGAAAGTGGCTTGCTCAAACTGCACGTGTAAACAAAAGGAGGGGGAGAAGAGAAAGGAAGACTGATCATCTGCTTACACAGAAGCAAGTAGAGCTGCATGTCATTTTGGTAAAATATCATGGCAGCATTTCCTCATGTTTTTTTTAAAAAAAATTGATTCTGTCGAGTATTCCAGTGTTTGGCAGAGTGGTTCTGTCCATCTGTGTTTGGAGAATATTGCCAGTTCTCTTGCATCATTTCTTGTGTTTACTGAAATGAATGATACCAGCATATTTAATGTACTGTTGTGCTTTGCAGAGGACTACAGACTAAAATAAGCAGTGAGGATGATGGATTTCAAACAGACAGGAAGCTTAAAATTTTAGATGAAAATAAAACTGATGGTGAGTAGTTCCCACTTGTTAATACTTGAAGCTTGAACTTTTCTAATCATTTGAAGAAATAGTTATATAGTGAACTCTTGAATTGTTATCATCAGATTATTTTCTTTACATGTGCTTTAGCTCTAGTGTATTTTTTTGAGATGATGTGGCAAGAATTGGCTGCAGTTTTGGGTTTTTTTGGGTTTGTTTTTAATATAATTTTGTTTTAGCAGTAGTTAAAGCTGCATCGTGCTGTTATAGGATGGTGTGGGTGGGACAGTGCTGAGGAGGGGTGGCTGGACACAAAGGTAATCCTGCCATGTGGGGTGACATGGCTTCCACATCCCACTGGGGAAGAAGAAGCCATCAGTTGTTCTTTGCTTATGAAATTAGGGTGAGTTTTCTACATGAAAACGCAAATATTTTTAGGCACAAATAAAAGAAAGTGACACAGTGATCTGAAGCAAAATGACGACATCCTGTGCATCTAATGGGTCATAAATTTCTCTGTGGATTTAGCGATCTGAGTGATTTATTTTACTCTTTTGTGAAACTGATTTTCAGATTTATATGTTGGGCCTTCTATAGTCTTTTACACTCAGTACACCTCTGTTAATAAATCATAACAACACAAGTCCTTTGTATATGTGATATAAATTTTAACTGCCATTTTATAGCATTCATGAAATGAGGATTTTTATCCCCCCCACAAAATACCACTCCCATATAACCATTCCTGAAGAATTTAATTTTTTCCAATCTTGTGTTTAAAACAATTTGACTAAAATATTCATGTGTTTGGGAGATGACCACATGTTTAGTCCAGGGGTAGAAAACTGAATTACCAGACCAACTAAAGCATAGGAAAAATAGGTTTGGCAGATTGCTCTTGTCCATATGTTTTTCAGTTGTTTCCTTGTACAAATATGTAAGGTGTAGTTGACAAGATTTGTAACACTAAAACTAAAGAAGCCACAAATATGTGGAACTAAATAAAAACAGCATCTAACTTGATATTGAGTAGTCCTTGAGCTCTTGAGTCACTGATGCCTACCTATATAATGAATTGAAATGCATTAGCACTTTCTAAATTGGTCTAGACTAGTTTTTTCTATCAAGTCAATACATAGCATCTGTAACCTGTTTATTAAGGAAGAATACCTGAATTAGAATACAATATTTGGCAATATTAGTCAAAAATGAATATATCTTTAAATAGCCTTTAAAAGAGAAAATTGGGGAAAATGTTAGCATCAGTGAGATGCTAGTCATTGTTATTAAATAGCACTGAATGCAGAGTGTCATGATGGAAGTAATTGAATCTTTCTGGCATTTTTATTAATTCTGGAATCTTTCTTTAACTTAAAGATCACAGTGATACAAAACTCCTTCCAGCAACAGAAGAAGGGAAAGAACTCGAGACAGCTGAAATTAAAACAGTAGATTTTAGAGAAAATAACAAGCTTGAAGTTGACAGACTATCAAACTGCCAGGCATGTAAAAATGACATCTCTGTAAGTCATAGGAATTATCCTCAACTGATTTCAGAAAAGCAAGATGACAAAACAAATCAAACTGGCTTGGACACAGTAAAAACTCAGGATGTTGGAATCCAGACTTTGGATAGCAATTTGGGAAGGACTGCGCAGAAGGAAATGATTGTTCCTCAGGGTGTTGAATCATCCACATTTAGAGAGCTGGTCCCTCAACATAACAGAGAGAAGAACAACTCCCTTGTTCAAGTGATGCATCAAGAGAGTGAAGATACTTCAGTAGAACAAAGTCTTGAGACACAAGAAGTTACTCATAAAAAAGTAATTCCAATAAAAGACCAGAGTCACATCTGTATAAATGGTAGTGATTTTGCTTCACGAGAAACAACTGCTGAAACTCCAGATGACTCTTCTGTGAAAGGTCACCCTTTTTATAGACAGGACACCAAACCTAAACCCAAACCTGCTAATGAAATTACAAGGGATTACATACCAAAAATTGGGATGACTACTTATAAGATAGTGCCTCCAAAATTCTTAGAAATGATGAAGAGCTGGGAATCAGAAGTTCTATCAGATCACAAGGATCAAGAGGTGTCTACTTTGGAAGACCCCAGAGAATTAATAGTGCAAAGGGAAATTCTTCATCTGTCAAAAAGTGTGGGTCCTTTACAGGTTGGTTCACAAAATGAAGCTGCAGCGGCAAATGGTCCACTGCAGAGAGTGAACAACGTTTCTGAACATACTGTGACCTCTGGAGCTGACATTACTACCGAGAACAACCAGATGGAAAGAGAGTCTTTCAAGCAGCGTGTCCCACTGATGCTAAACTTGGATAATACAAATGCTTCTTCTGAGACTCAGGACAAGTCAAATGCATTAAGTCCATTAAGTCCTACAATGAAGCCTAGTTCTTTTTATCTGCAGATGCAACGAAGAGCTTCAGGTCACTATGTGACATCTGCAGTTGCCAGAAGCACAGTTTGTGCTCCTAATTCAATTCAAAGTGAAGTTAAGAATACAGAGATGGGTAAAAAAATCTCATCGCCTGATTTGACTTCTTTGGCTTTACAAAAAACGAGTGTTCCCTCTCCTCCTGCCGATCGAGAAAATGCTGATGATGGAAAAAACACTGAATCTTCCACTTCTCCTGTTAAAAGCAGTAAGCCTTTAAGTTTTCCCTCCTGTCCTCCAGCACCATTGAATCTAAAAACTCTTAGAACTTTTGCAGTTCCAAAGCCGTACTCAAGTTCAAGACCATCCCCTTTTGCTCTAGCTGTCTCATCTGCAGTCAAAAGGTCACAATCATTCAATAAGACACGTACAATCACTAGCCAGGCACCAAGAGAGGAATTTCCAGTGGAACACTCCCCTGTCCCTTTGGCAGCTGGATTCTCCTCAGCTACCTCCGTGCCTGAAGTGAAAAGTCCTTCCTTACAGACCATAACAGCGGGGTCACAAAATAGTCAAATGGATAAGGTAAACTTTATTTGTAATACTAATTGACTGGACCCAGTGCCATCAAGTGCAGCCAGTGTAAAGGCGTGTTTCTGAACTGCTCCCTGGTCAGAAAGCGCTGTAATTGTGCAGGGAGAACACCCTGCGGTGTCCACCAGTAACACAGCATTCTAATGAAGTGCAGGAGTACAGGGAATGTTAAAAATGAGAGCAGCATCATTCAGATGATTGGAAATAATAATTTCCTGCCATAATTAGCATTCCCTGCTTTAAAGAACTGTAAATTAAATAGTCATTTATTCTGTGTAGTACTTACTTTTATGTTTGAAGCACTTACGATTTGTTCTTTATAGTTCTGTGTGTTGGTTTCTTAAATTTAATTCTGAATGGCGTGATCCATTCGCCTTCAGATAGTCATGCCACAAGCACACTTGAATGAAAAGATAAAGTTTTGTTGGCATAATTACTTGAGAGAAACTATGTGCTATGCTGGAAGTGTGGCTGATCTCAGAAATCTTGAACCAAGCAAACACTAGAACAGCAGCAGTTTGCTATGCACCCTTGTGCCAGGTTGATTCAGATTTCCATTTATAACTAATTCAGATTAAAATTTTTTGGCTTCTTTTCCTTCCACTTCCTCCCTTTATAGAAAGGCAGCCATGTGCACAGTGAGCAGAAGAGTCAGGCGCAGTCAGGTGCTTCCCCTGACCACCCACACCCTGTCACTAAGAGACAAACCGCGATGACGCTCCCGCGCGCTGACCCCGAACAGATCCACCAGAGCTTGCTGGCTGCAATCCGCTCTGGAGAAGCTGCTGCCAAATTGAAAAGGGTGAGTTTTCATCATTGCATCCAAAACAAAGAACTCATGGTACTTCCTTCAAAATTGCCGTACTAATGCCTGATTCTAAAAGCAGTTAGTTTTGGCACATACTGCTGCCATGAGGTCTCTTAAAGGTGGGAAGGGAGGTGGGGAAGAGGGTCAGCTTTGCAGAATAAACTGGTGAATGCACCCAGAGAGCTTCAAATGTCTGTATTTTCTTACAGTACAAATGTAATCAAAATCTTCCTGAAATGAAATGGAAATCTCTAGGTTATCAGTTAAGTATCTCATCCATAAAATCTGTCTTGTGTGTGTTTACATGGTTTGAAATGGTATGGTTTTACAAACCTGCTGAGCAGCTTTGTTCTATACCTGAAGTGGCTGCAACTTTTGGAGGCAGATAACACACAGTTCTGAAGGCTATTTTCCTATTTATTAGACTTTATCAGGTCCTTAATCTGTTAGGCATCATAACTAAGATCTCTCTCAATGTTTTGTCAACAGTCCTGGAAGGACCATCTTCCCTCACCCTACTCTGGTTAAAAACTTTCTCTCCTGAAATTAACCTACATATCTCTCATTGTGTAAAACAGTCACATTTCTAAAATCTGTGCTGTTTTAAGGTAGCAACCAGACAATCATAATCCCACAAAGTTTTCTTGACCTCACATTAGTATTTTGCATTCTGTTTTGAGGAATAATTTTTCATTGCAGAAGGTCAAGAAAAATCAGTGTTTTTTGTTTTCCTTCCCTTTTCTGCTTGAAAGAAACTAGTGATGTGTGGTAGGTGGATACAAGGGACATTTTTGTTTGTTTTATGGAAGTCTTTGATTCCCTGGGGTCAGAATCTCACGTAAGTGGTCAGATAGTGGAACATTCCATTTCATAGATTTTTTTTTCAGTGTAGTAGTGCAAGAGCTTCTCTGAGGCTTGTAAATCTCCCATCCTTTCTACAGTGAATAGGAAGACTGGGTTTCCTGGAAAAGTTGCGAGCATGCTCAAGTAGCGTTTGATCTCTAGTCAGTAAAAATGGTATATAACACACTGTAGAATTGCTTCTAACTGCATGTCAATAATCATAATAAAAACAGGATAAGATTAAGCAAATGCTGTATTTTTCAGAATCTGTTGTAGGTAAAATCTGTTGTACCAGAAATACTGTTTGGATTTTATTTGCGTATATTTTTAAGAATATTTTTTTCTTCTAGTGCATAATTACATTCCGAATAATATGACACGTCATTTGTTTATTCATTCTTTTTAATAGAAATGTTCCTAGTTTAGCATTGACCCATATAGTCTTTATCAGTCTAGGTACAAGAATGGCATGGGGAAGTAGGGAGAGAGATAATGACTGAAATTGGTTTTCCCCTCCTTTTCTCTTTTGTGGGTGGGAGATGTGCTTTGTCAGTAAATTACATGTTGAGACTGGGGTGATGAAAGGGCTGTACTTTTTAAGAAGAAATTATAATGATGAAGAAGCTGTAACCATAAAGAAAAGCAGTCTGCAGCACAGAAATCTGAACCAGGCTTAAAAAAACCCCTGGAACACAAACAAAATGCAGTGAAGAACTCACTGAAGTTTTGCCAAGCATAAAATCGTACATGCTGTTCTTTTCACTCTTAGAGTGCATATGCTGTGGTACAGGTATGTCTGACAGCAGAAAGAGATTTTTTTGGCCTACAGCAAATTTAAAAAATAAAGCAAATAAAAACATGGTCTCATTTTATGTTTAACACAGAGAACTGGCCGCAGTAGGACAGGGAAATTAAGCATTTTGTATCAATAAGTTATTTGCACCCAAAAGTGCTTTTGAGAATTGAGAGGACTTGTAGAATGCATACACCTCATAGCTTCCAGTATTGTGCTGCAGTCAGGAAAAGGAGTAATAATCTTATCTGTTTGAATGAGAGATGTCTGTCAGGTGCTTGCTTCTCTTTTTACCTCTTACCATACACTCTCTCCTTGCAGCTCTGACAGTCATTTGAAAAATAAAATCCTGGCACCACTTGCCAAGTTCTTTAATTTTTTTCACTCTCTGTTTTACTTAATACATTGTATGTAGTGCTGAGATCTGTGGCCTTTTGTGTTGCTGGTCTTTCCTGTTCAATAGAGGCCTCAGTAATTACTAACCTAAAAAGGGTCAAGTGAGGTTTCTTTTTAACGATTTTTCTCTTGAGAATGTTTTCATTGTGTTTAGTAAACCGTGTGCTGTGGTATGTGGTTCTTATGGCTGTGGAGCATCTACAGCTCCCATTTACTCCAATTGGAGCTGTTGGGTTATGCAGTTCCACTGAAAATCAGGCTTTGGCTATCTGTGCTAAAAGTGATGGTTTGCTTCTCATAAAAAACATTACCAAGGTATAAAGAAGTTTTAGAAGATTTATTAAGAAATCAGGTCTATTCAACATTTAATAAAAATGTTTGGTTTAGTGATGTTTTTTCAAGTACTACTTTGCTACCAGGTGTGGAGAAGGACTAAAAATTATGTGTCTTTTGAATAGTTACACATAAAATTTTTAGTCAGGATAAAATATGTTCTAAAGTAATGTCTTCTGTTTCTACTTCTGTAGAATATATGCTTAGCTAAGAAATCATATAGGAGGTCTTCCATTGGAATGAGAAAAACACTAAATGAAGTAACAGTGTGTAACTTATTAGAGAAATAAAAATCTGGAAATTTAGCTTAACATTTCTTTAATTTTTTTTCTTTCTTTTTTTTTTTACCCCACCCTGCCTCCAGGTTGGTCCTCCATCAAACACCATAGCTGTCAATGGAAGAGCCAGGCTTAATCCTTTGTATTCTACAGAAGCTAAGGCTAATCCCTAGATATTATACCAAATATTTTGCACTTTACTACTGCTTCATAGGCCAACTTAATACTAACTACAAATTTTTGGAAGTGTAAATGCAAGTATATGTTAATATATTTTTGTCAATGTTTATAACAATGTCAGGCTGGGTCTTTTGATGCCTTGAAAAGATTATTAGAATATGTAAATTATAGTAATATTTTGCCTTTTTCTCTTTATAAAGCTGACTATGCTGCTAAGAAGTTTTAAGACGAGGTGTAGGTGAACTTTGCTTATGATAGAATCAGAATTGAAGATTCTTGATTTTAGCTTTCAAGACTGAACAATATGTAGCACTATGCTGAAATTACAGATTGGAAGCAAGCTAAAAGTTTTAAATCAAATAACTAATTTTCGATTGTGTATTACTTTAACAGATTGTATGAACTTAAATCTACCACATGCTGCCTCCATATTACTTCAGTAAATTAAAATTGTAATTAGTAGAAATCTTAATTCAATGCAATACTTTGTTTCTGTATTAAAAAATAGATGTTTTTGTTCCTGTAGCAGAGAGTAATTGGGATATGTATTTTCATTTTTTTTTTCTTTTTACTCTCCTGTAATTTTTTTTTCCTGGTAGCACGCACACACAAAAAATCGGGACATAAATTATTGGAAACTTTTGTACTATTCAAAACCTTTTCTTAACAGTAGCACTACATGATGTTTCTTAACTGCTCTTTAAATATCTGTATATAGTATTTACCTAGCATCAGATAAGCAATACTTTTTGTGAACTAATTATATCTTTAGTAGTCATCAGCATATAGTCACTAATGCAAAACAAATTCCAGTTTTGATACTTTATGAAATAGAATATTTTTTTCACTACAAGTGTGACTAAAAAATGAACTGCTTTGGACTTATTCCTACAAAATATTTTAATCTTAAAACAGCACAAAAACACATAAATCATGCTTGTATCAGAGAACATCTATTTATAGATTAAGCATTAAATATCAAAATGGGAATATATATTAAAAGAAAATGTTTCATGTTATATTTTATCTATTTTGAGTTTCTTGTAAAGATTATACATTTTTGGGGAGGGGGTGGAAATATGATCGCATTCATGATGAAATAGCTACATTAGGGATGCATGCAGCAATTATTGCCATATTAAAATATTTTTTTGCTGGACTTGATTTAAAATTAAGCAATTGTATTTAGTTTCTATTCTTTAACAATATATATTTTGTACTTTAGAAACATTATGTAACTCAGTTGCAGAAACTGATCTATATGTGCATTTTCAAATTGTTTGCTGCCAGGTTTTTGTGCAATAATCTCAAAGAGGTCTAATTACTTTCCTAGTACAGAGTCAATTACCAGTTTCAAGTTATGGTGTTAACTTAATGCTGAAACCCTTTAATGAATGTTTTAGTAAATAAAAATTCATAAAGAGATCTGATGAACATTTTTTTCATTGCTGTTCTCTCCTGTTTTCTCTCCTGTACCTTAGTCCCTTGTCAATGTGTGTTACCACTTCCATCTTCTCCTTGTTCTTGCCTCCAGTCGAGAGTTCATTCCGAGGGTGGGGGAAGCTCACATGGTAGTTCAAGAGATCTGTTTCAGGGTCTGACTGCAAAAGAAATTTTCAACCCTCACTTGAAAATAGTGAGATAGAAGATATAGATTTCTAGTTTCTAACTGGGGCTTACATTCTAGATTCCACTGTGTCTTGAGAGACAGACTTGAAAATTGTAACTTGCTCCCTGGATTCTAGTCTGTGCTCACTGTGATATTTGGAGTCTGTGTTTTAGGCATTCCTATCCACCATGCTGATCTGTAACTACCAGAGAAGGGGATGCACTTTGAAAAGAGTCTCTTCCTTGTAATTTGGGTATGTGGGGGTAACACGGTTTTTTCCAAATGTTGGTGTTCTCTGCCAAGGTGACCAAAGTTATTTCATAAAGCTTTTTTAATCTCCGTCTGTGTTAATACAAATATATGTGATGTTTCACTTTTTCAAACAAATCAACGAAGTCCATTTTCTTGTTTTGGGGAAAGTTCAAATAACTGTACTTTGTTATTTTCTTTAATTTTGACTACAAAACTGTACTACTGTATGTTTCTTAGTCCCATAAATTAAAAACAAACTACATTTTCATGTGAAATTACCTTTCACACCTGAAGGCAAATATCATCTTATGTGACATAGATTAAAACCATCTTGCTTGAATTTTAGGGTCTCTTCTTTGTGTAACTGAACTTGCTTGATAACTAACTGAAATGTCTACACATGCTATATTACTGTGAAACTCTTCAATGAGACTTTTTGTTACTAGCTGGCGATTTTGTTTAGCAAAACTTTCTCTTTCCCTCTTCTTCCAACATGTGAATGTATGATATTTTTAAATCTTGCTATTGTATTTCTACAGATGCTTTTTTTCTTACACTCTTTTATTAAAGTCTGCTAGAGAAACTCTTGTTGATGAACTTGACGTGTTTATTCATTATTCAACCATAAAAATATTTCTGCTCAAGTAACAAATAAGTGTTTCTAGTAACTGCAAGCCCAAGCTAGACAGCATTTAATTTTTGTTGTGAATACCTTACATTCAGGGTAAACAGACTATTTTTTGAGCTCAAGAATACTTACAGTTTGGACAATGTGTATCACAGATGTCTTCCAACAGGTGGAATCTGGTTATATTTATATAGATTTATATATATATTATATATATTTATATAGATCTATAGATTCTCTTATAATCCCCTTGCTTTTGCATGGCAGTCAAAATGTATAGGAATGAAAGTCAGGGTACTGAAGAAAATGAAATGTCAGTGTAATTGTCCAGACAAAACAGCAAGCCCCAGTGAAGGTGCCTTATGACCTACTGGTACCAGTTCTTTGAAGAAGCAGAAGGTATCCATATAGCACAGTGCACAGCCCAGACTCCAGGGCTTTCAAGTTAAGGAGGGCTAGCAAAGCAAAGAGAGGTAGTAAAAATTATCTTAGCAATTATAGAAGATACATTTTTAAATGTATTCTACAGAAGAATAAAATTAAGACTACAGATGTAACTGGAGAATGGAGAAATGGAGATGCTGGGACAGCATCACCAGATAACTTTTGGAAATAAGTGACTAAAGATTGTAAGGCCAAAGTAAGAGCTATCATACTTTGCAGCTGCAAGATGTTTGACCACTCAGTGTCTCTATTTTTGGGATGTACGTTCAGTAATCAGTGCCCTAGTTTTTCCAGCTACTTGTAATTGTAACATACAACATCAGGGTCTCCACAGAAGACATGAAAATTATGTGAATATGGACCAAGAAGCATGATATCACACTTAACAGCACCTAATACTTTGTTTATTACAGGTAGCTGTTACCAGCCAAAGCAAACATTTTTCAGTTGGAGCTGCTTAAACTCCTATTTTAAGTTTCCAAAAGGTTTGCAATCCTTCTGTTAAATAGAAACAAGGAAAAAGTGCTGTTGAGCAGTAGGATGTACATCCTTGAATGCTTGGCCAGACTGCATCCTAGGAGGTGTTGGACAACTACAGCAAGGTAAAAGACTAAGCGTAAATGACTAAGCAGGTGGGTTGGTAGCCAAACAAATTGAGCTCTTTGCAGAAGGGAACATGCCTTAATTTGTCTGTGTAACTGTGGGGCTGAAGTCGAAATGGTGTGTTTGGATTGGAGCTGCCACAATCGGGCACAAAACTCTGGGTGCTGTGAATGGTCTGAGGTTCTGGAGCTCTGTGGTGTTCTGTTAGTGCTTGTCTGCTGATGGCGCAGCTGAAATATCACTTCTTGTAGACAGATTGCTTATGAAGTCTATTTTGGTGATAAAGCAAAGCTGTAGCAATATCAATGGAAATGTTTCACAGCTTCTAATTAAAAGCAGGCATTCTATGGGGGATTATTTTATACAACCCAGTTGGAAATCACAGCTAAGATGGATGTTTTTTTCTTTAAAATTTCTGATTAGGTAGCTTTGTGAGAGGGAAGGTCTCCTTGTTTAAATGACATGAAATTTGCAAGTATGGGAAACTATGCTTGCTAAAAAATACTTAACTTCATTTTGTCTTCCTTGAAACAACTCTGTGGTATGGGAACTAACACAGAAACTCTTTGTCAGGAGTCTATTGCAATATATTGTACATAAAGTTGCATTACTTTTTGACATCTGTTCCTACTTATTAACACAAGCAATTTACTATTTTGGTGGGTTTATGTCTTCAAGGAGCATATTTGGAAGAGATGTACAGTTTTCTCATTTTTAGCTGTATTAAACCTCACATTCACTAGCAATACAACAGCTAGAGTTTAAGGGAAAGAGTAGATAAACACTTCTCACATTCCTCCATCACCTTGAAAAGACCACCAAAACTGTTAATGGACTAAATTATTCCTAAATTATTCAAGACGGTTAAGAGGAAAAAAAAAAATAATGGGAGGGGGAAGGAGAAGGGTAGAGATAAAAGGAATTTTGCTTTTTTTGATTGGCATGTTCCACATTTGCCAACATGGTGATGGAAGAAAACCTCTTAACATTGGGAAAAGGAAAAATAAATATATGCAAAAATGGCACTAATAATTTAAGGAAATTTCAACTTAGTATTATTTCAGAGTGATTGTGCATGTATGGACCTAAAAATAACAATGGCTGTATCATTCCCAACTGAAATAGAACTCTCGTGCCAAAAAGAATACCAAAAAGTTTAACTGGAATGTAAGTTGCTAATTCCTCTGTGAACTTCCCAAACTTTGAGAACAGTCTTGTGCCTGTAACATAGCAGTGTTATTATACACAAATGCCAGTGATGTTTGCTTGTTGCCAGTTTGTGATTGTACAATGAGTGTATTTTTAGTAGCTGTTTTGTTGATAGCAGCTGTTCTGGGTGAAGAACAACTGTCTTCTTTTTCAACAAATCTGCTTGGTGATTTCTAAAGCATTAGTTTCCGTGAGTGTCTGGGCATTCCCAAACAATGCGTATAACAGGAGTTTAGGGGTAAGGTGGAAAGATTGTTCTTAAGTTTACCCTTAGTAAAAAGTGTACCAGTTGTTCTGAGAGTATTGAAATGACTGAGAGTTGGGTCACTATTAATACAAATAATAAACATGATGTATAAGCTGCCATTGTTAAGACAGTAGTAGAATGCATTCTTCAAAAATTCCTAGTCTTCCAGACTGATGGAATAAATTTTCTTCAGCCTCTTCATCTATTTTACCAGCTGTTCTCAGTGCTAAGCAGGGCAGACTTTGCTTTGCATGCTGTGTTTGATGTCATCCCAGCCAGAGTAACAAGAACCTGCTAAAACCAGATATCCAAGGAAATCTTCACAAGTGACAGAATAGTTTAAGGAATGTGAATATTAAAAACTAGGCTTGTGTATGTGGTGACGAACATCCAAAGGAGTAAAGGAATAGAAGCATACAATCAGCTTAGGGCAGAGGGAGAGTTAAGTTCACAGAACCTGTAACAGCTGTTAAAAAATTTTGGCCAACAGTGGCTATTTGCAAGTGCTGTTGTACTCAGTGAGCTAGTGCTGGTGTGCATTAACCACTAGAGTACTTACTAATGGTTAAAATATTTCTAGTTTAAAAATATTTAATAAACTGTAACTGGACTCAGAATTTTGTAATTTCCCCATAGCTGTATGTGTCTGTCTGCCTGTTTGTAATGTCCCTTTCCTTTTATCCCCCCTATGTGATCCTGACCAAGACTACAATCTAACAGACTATAGTCACACTTAATCTGAAGTGGCAAAGCAAGAAAAAATGAATGTATTTCACATTTGCTTAAGGCTTTATATAGTGCTGATTTATCAACAATACAATAAAAATAATATTTTAAATAGTTAAGCTGATTGCAGCTTTCTAAATTAAATACTTGAACTAAATGGGGAGATGGAATGCAGAAGGAGGTTCAATTGGTCACCTTTGGTTAAACAGCATGATTGGTCTGATCAGCAGACACTATTCCATTGCTTCAATTGCTAAAAGCTAATTAAACACTTGCATTCTGCTAACTGAAGTGGATTTGGCCACCTGCAGTTTCAAAGTGCATGTACCAAAAAGGAAATCCCTATGCTATGAATGCAAGCTGCTGCAATGCTAAACTTCAGCACCTAAGTGAAACAAGGAGGTGAAGCAAAGGTTGAAGTAGATCGCAGAAAACATCCTTTTTAAATTGCAGAGGACTGGGAGCAAGCTGGGCACCCAGGCAGCTGCACAGGTAGGTGCCTCACTGTCAAGGATCAGCATACTGTTAACCCTTCTCAAAAGCAGCACTAGTGCCAGGGTGGTTCCTGAATGGTCAGAAGGCAGCTGAGCTGCTGATGGCCCCAGCTCTTTCAGCATGTTTTGGCCATCTCTTCCACATCTGTATAACCTCTACCTGAGCTCTACTGTGAGCTCTGTTGAGAACTGTGTTCTGTTTAACAGAAGCTACCATGAGACACAGGCACAGGCTCTATATGTCAAGTTCACCTAGGGCTTGGCCCCTCAGGAAAAGGAACTCCAAGAGAGGGAGGTCTGGGGGATATGGGCTGCAAGGTTCTACCTGTAAATGGTGACTTTAATTTTTTTCATTTTATTCAAACTCTGCTGTTGTGTTCTTTTAAAGAAAATTTAAAGAAAAAAGTATTTTAGACAGGTGTGCTTGGAAGTTCAGTAGACATAAAAGACATAGTCTTTGCTGCCAACTAAAGATAAAAGGCTAAAAAGGTGTAAGGAAGGGTCTGCTAGACCATATTGTCAGGAAAAGGAAGTAGGTGGTGTGTCTTGTGTAGCTATTACATAACTTTAAAAACATAATTTGGAGGTGCTGTGAAATATAAGTTGCTTGATCATCAGTGGGAAAAATAACATAAGCAGGAATCAAACAAATCTCCAAGTGAAAAATGAAGATGTTAAAAGCAGCAGAATTTTAGAATTTTGACTCTTTAGATTACTTATCTAACAGTGGAAGGCAGTTTGGGTGAGAGAATAAAACAAGACCTTTAGAAACCATGTCAAGAGAGGTTAAAGGAATGGGGTTGCTTTAGCTAAAAAAAAGCCAAACCCATTAGGATGACATAACCATGTTTCAACACAAAAGTTGCTACATGAATGCAAGTGATTAATCATTGTATCTTCAAGCAATAGGCTGCTCTAGCTTTAGAGCATAAAGGAAGAATATGCTGGGTCAAACTAGGTTTATTTATTTATTTGGGTTTTGACAATGATCAAAAGTATATGCTTAGGGAAAGACATAAGATTATGAAACACACAAAGTTATACTTACCCCTAAGATGCTAAAACTTCAACGATTTTTAGCTTTGAGAATGCCAAAGTGAAGATGATTTCTATGTATTTAATAGTCTTAAACAGTCTTGTTCAAGAGCTTGGCAACTTATTTTTTCAACTCCCATAAATTTTGAACAGTGGCACATTCCTGTGTGACATGGAGTTCTTTGACCTAATGATACACTGTCTGTAAAACAATTTTTTGTCCGTTGTGAACTTCTACTTGCTAGCCTGATTTAATACTCTCCAATGCTTTTCTTGAAAGAGATGTTAACTCATCAATCCCCATTCATGCTCTGTGCCACTCATATCCTTACATAACATCAGGAGTTGTCCCATAGGCATTTGAGGCTTGCACGCTTTTGCCATTTTATCAGCTATATATCATCGAGGTTTGCCAATATATAGGTCTGAGCATGCCTATGCTTTATTTCTCTCAATATCTTGGGAAGAGGATTTTTTTCTCTTACACACATTTTTTTCAATGTCTCCTTTTGCTATTTGTTATTGAGAGTTACCTACAGGATATACCTATCCTGTACAAGAGAAAAGTTTGTGTGCCATGCTTCTAAAGCACTAAATATCGAGCTGAATAGAATCTTTTGAAGTCTTATTTATTCATAGATGTGATCATCCAATTCACAGGTGATCTTTTCAGTTCTCTGGACAGTGAACAAAATAACTTAAAACCTTAAGATATGATATATACTTGTTCATTAAATTCATTGTTCATTAAATTCAACTTAAAGACCATGTACTTGCATGATAAGTACTTTTGTCTGCAAATACAAGTAGTTGGCCAGAAATCTGGAACAGGGCAATGTGTTGCCTTTAGTTCAGACATTCTAGTCTGGCTTGTAATCAAACACTATTTTCCCTCAACTCTTTCTGCTGATTCATTGTTACCTTCCTTTGTATTACAATGTTTACGTGAAACATGCTGCTTTAACTGTCTTTAGGTGAACTACCTTTGTAGCAGTGTTTTTAGATGGGTCTTTTGATGCCTCTTTAATGGTACATTAAAACTTAATGAATGCTGAGTAACACTAGAATCCCCATGGAAGCACATATGGTATCTACATTAATACAGAATGAATGCATAATGATCAGTAGAATTTCAGTGATTTCCACATGAATCAACAGTGATGAGCCACTTAGTGTTACACTCAATTACATCATGTTTAATTTATGTAGCATTGTTTGGACATTATGTTTAAAATGTCTTTAGTAAATCATTGAAACTCTAATTGAGCCTCCATTTCGGGGACAAATTGCAGTGTAAACAAAAATTCATTTTTTTACACAACAATTAGTTTATGTTGAAGCCCACTTGCAAAGGGTCAACAATTTGATATATTCTCACTATTGCTCCCTGAAAAATGGAATCCTAGTATGAAAACAAATTGCAGTAGCTGTTAAATTGTTTCTATTCCCTTAGTTATGAAGTGATCAGACACTGGAAATGCATTAATTCTCTGAACTCTGGAAACAATGGCAATACCTCACTATTTGACTGCTGGCAAGCAGTTCAGAAGACCTTTTCAGGTCAGAGTATCTTGCCCAAATCTGTGCAGCAGACTCAGAAGAGTTATCCACAATGGCTGACTAATATCACACCACCTCTCGTGTTTGGGAGGCCCTTCTGGCACATTCATGACTCCCTTGCAGTAATCTGTACCAAGAGCTTTAGAAGAGTGACCATGCCATCACCTGCCAGAGGTAGACAAAGAGATAGTGAGGGAACCTGCACCAAAAGCAGACACTGTCTTCCAGCTGTTCTCCCACCTTGTGCTGTGGGACCAGGGAGCAAACATGGTGTTGATTGCCTGTGCAGAGGAATATAATTTTGCCTCACTTCCAAAGGATCATAGAGGTATGAGGACCTACTGCCTCACTTCATCTCCCCCGTTCCACATTGTAGCACACTGAGCACAGGCTGTTGGTTGGCCCTGGGGTGAAGGCTGGAAAAAACTGCCAGTGGCAGCCCTCCACTGGAGTCTTCCACGGTAACCACTACAGCAACAGTCTTCAAACAGGGCCCAGACTTACCAAAGGATGCTGTGCTGGACTCCACCTTTCCAGACTGACTCCACGTGGAAACTAGAGATACACATATATCTGATCATAGCAAAAAATAATACAAATAAAGGTGCTTTGGAAGAGAAAATGGAAATAAAAGATGCATACTTCAACCCTCCCTAGGAACAGTAAACTTCATGGCTTCCGCTTTTCCTGATACCTTTTAGCAGATAACACACTGACACACTGTTTCTGGGGGTGTCTGCTTGAGCTGGTTTTGGACAGGTTCCATAGCAGGTCTGTAAAGATTCAGTCATAGAATAAAGTTGAGTTTGCCTCTTTTCCTCTATCAGCTCAGTTACTCAGAGAGCTATCGAAATTGGTCTGACTTGTGGCAGAGAAGACACTGCCTTCCACCACTTCAGAAGGGATCTTGCACACTCTTCTTCCAATCCTTCTCACTGGTAGTTCAGGCCAGCAAGGTCTTATGGCTTTAATATTCATCCTTAAATCCCTGTTCCAAATACAGTAAGATGGAGAGGTCTTGGTCTAGGGGAGTTTCAGTTCTGTGAGATTGTCTGGGCCAGCTACCTTAACAAAAAGGACTAGAGGGAAAGAGGACTGTGTTAGGAGACAAGATCCTATCAGCTATTTACAAACAAATCCCTTAATTTATTTTTAGCTTCCCCAGTTTTTCTGTTTGCTTCTAGCACCAGGCAGCACATCCAGTTACTTTAGCTTGTAGAGGATTTAACAGCTATGACTTCACAAAGCTATAATTTTAATATGCCATTCTTTTTAATCTGCTGTAAGATTATCTGTTGACTGGCAAGGCATCTAACAAATAGCTGACCAGCAACTTTGTTAGAATATCCATAGACAAAGAACTTTATAATGATGATAACAATACCTGCTCTAATTTCTCTGGATTGCTGAAAAATGCAAATTCAGACCTTTAATAATTGCAGCTTGGGCTTTCATTTCTGACAGCAAAGTGAGAGAAAAAAAAATCTTTTCCATCCTAAGAAACTGTAAAAGAGGTTATAAGAGGGTTTTTGTTTTATTTTGTTTTATTTTTAATTATAATTCAGTTCATTCTTGTTAAAATAGTTTAATAAATGAAGAGAGAAAAGATAGGGAGAACCATTTTGTTTAGCTTTAAAAAGTTCTTTTTTGGTTTATGTTGATCATTTCAATAATTGTTTTCATAATCCAGGAATTCTATGCCATGTTAATTTAATTCTGTTTTAATCTGAATTGAATAAAATATATGCTAGCTTGCTGGCTATGATGATAAAATGCATATACTGATTAAAGAGAAAGTGTCCAAAATATACAAAATAATCTGAAATTCACTTCTCTTCAATGTATGCCTAATAGATTTTAATGAAGTAATTATTTTTAATTTTTTATGTTGCTATATATTTTTAGAACCTGCCAAGTAAGAATATTTTTTAGAATTAGATGTAATGAGGTTATAATATTGCTATAGCCTTTGGAATAACACCAATATAAGGAACAGTCGAAGAAAATAATTGTATGTATGCCTTGAGCTACATGATGACTGTTCAAACAGACTTCACAGAAATTAGATTTCCTTGACTAGTGTTGTGGTTACAGTGATATAATTCATGTTTCATAACTCTGAAGAAATAATGAAGACATTATAACCAGAAATGTGTCAATTTGAATAAATTTATTATGAATTGCTTTGGTTTAAAAGCTCCCAATATGTTATAATAGAAGCCTACGTTCTTGCTCAAGAGCCAGCCAAACTAGGGTTTTAATATGTTAACAAATCACTTAATGGTAGATTTTTCTCTCCAAATAAACAAAAGGAGAAATGTTCTGAAGGGACTGTGATAATAAAAGATATTAAAATATACCTTTCTTACTCTCTAGGGAAATTCAAACAACTTTTGCCTGAATCCAAGTTGCAATTAAGCAAAATTCAGCCCATGCAAGAATTAACTCCCTTCACCCATTGCTGAACTGCAATTACATTTGCATCAAATGCAATTGATACATGAAGCTACTCTACCTGCAGCTACACTGCAAAGTACCTTCTCCAAATAAAACCATGCAGGCTGGGAATGTTAATAGGAATTTGGTTAAGGGACTTGCACAACGTTATCAGTTAGTAAGTTTCATGTATCACCCTCAGCGATACATCTTGGCTTTAATACGATTAATAGGTGGCATTTGCTCTGTGGCCAGGGCTTGACAAAAATGCTGAAATGAGCTTGAGGCCCTGAAGAGCTACCACAGGAAAAAGAATCCTCAAACACACTTTGTTATTCCAATTCTTTAAGAGACTTTTAATGGTTTGAACTTTTACCAGAAGGCTTTTTGCCAGATTAGTTACTCTCTGTCCTCCCACAGCCCATAATGAGAACACAAAAACCATAAAGCTACTACAGATTCTTTGTCGTGTGCTGTGGCAAATTTGACAGAACTGTGCCTGTGTGCTTAGTTCATCTGCGGGATGGATGTATCATCTTGAGTGACCCAGTAGCACAGGAATCCAGTCATAAGAAAGTATACCAAGTTTATGTCTAGTGTGGATGTATAAAGACATTATAGAAGGTGGTTCTTCTTGATAGTTAGGATGAAAGCTCACGTGGATTTGAAGTCTGAAAACTTCACTGTTGCTGTCTTATAAAGTTCAAGTAGTGTAAAAAAGAAAAAGAAAAAAAACATTCTGCTTTCTCATAATTCTGAGACAAGTATAATGGGTTGGGGTAAATTTATGGAAGTGGAGGAGAACACTGAAGATGGAGGTTGAAAGTGCTGAGCGGCTATAAAAATTTTCTTAATTTTAGGTATGATCTCAGTTTGCACTCCTTCTTCCTAAATACTTCAGATACACCAAATGTTAAATTTTTTTGAAGTCAGGTGCAAATTATTTATGATCTTGTTCAGTAGCCAGCATTTTTCTCATTCTCCCCCCTGCCCATCCGCCCCCATCCCAAGGGAAATTTTGTAAGACTTTTCAACTGTTAAACAGAATTTATAAGGTCACTGTGTGTAACATAATTTTCTGGAATTATCTTCTATGTTGTTATTCATATATTGTGGAGTATCTCCTTCATAAATACACAAAAGCAAACTAGGTGGTTGCTGACATTTAGTGTTATGAAATTGTTCTATTTGTCATGATAAAATTATGACTATTAGAAAAAACCCCATTTTTCAGTTCTAGTAGGTACTAAGCAACTCCAGAGCATGGCTTCAATAAACATGAAATCAAAGGAAAAGGTACTTTTTTCTCCAGCTCAAAGGAAAAATGCCTTTTGGACCTGATTTAAAGTTGATTTACCATTTGAAGTGGCAAAGTATTAATGCATTTTATCTTCTTTTATTTTCAGAAACAAGAAGCCTTCATTAAACAAAGGACAGCCTGATTGTTAGTGTACTAATTTTGGACTTAGAGTTTGCATTTCTTACTGAGCCACAAATTCCATTAGATTTTGAGAAAATCACTTATTGCAAATTAATTGCATTGTCTAATTTTCAACACCAAACAGAGATGTTTAAGTCAGAAGGCAGTTCTCCTAAGGCTTTCTATGTATTCAGAGGAAACAAAAAGTTGTTTTGGGATGGTTGTTGGCACTAAACCCCCTGCGTTTGTTAATTGATGTCTGGAGTCATCTGTTTCTCTCCTTCGTGATGGCCAAGCTAACATGGTATAGTTGTCTAAAGTCAGCTACTCTGAATACCCTCTTAGGGTTATTTTTTAAACATGTTCAGGCACATAAAGATGCAAGCATTTACTCATCTGTATGAAGGGAATAAATACATTAAAATGTTAGGTGCGCTGATGTTGTGATAATTAGGTCCCTAATAAGTGCTGAGATTGGCATTGTTAGGCTTCCTGAATTACAGAGATTTGCATTAATAACCTTTTAATATAATAATTTCCAAGTAGTCAGCACTTTGAAAATATGAACAGTAGGTTGGTTTTTCAAAGCTTTGTTGAGTATCTCATTTCCCAAATACAGATTTCTTGGAATAACTCTTACGACAGAGCAAATTACCTTCTCACTGTGATTAATTCTTTCCAAAGAGTGCTAAATGTCCTACCAGGTATTTAAATGGTGGTAGGTATGTTATCATACAATGGCACTACCTCCAGAATTCCAGCTGGACTGATGAGCATTTGTTTGGTTTCTGTCATTTGGCAGAAACATAACGACTCCATCATCAGGGTTCAGCAGAGCTTTCCATTTCAGAGCCCATTTTCAAGGCATTCTGAATTGCACATGCACAGGTAGATTGATTTGGAAATTGCTTTGTTCAACCAGGGCTGGTGCAAATTTGGGGGTGCAAATCTGGGCTAGATTATTCCAGTGATTTTTGGAGAGAAAAATTCCTCCTTCCCTCACATGTATGCAGATATGCATATGAAGACATTTCAAATTTCTTACTGTTCCCAGAATTATCTCCTTAGATCTGATGAAAGCTTTCAAAATCCAGTTTCACACTGCAATATGCGTGATGTTCCTAGACTTTGTTTCTTAAACCCATGGCTAGTTCTTTGCAAGCTGCATATTACAGAAGCAGAAAATAAATAGTATGAGTGAAGTTTAGGCACCTAAATACAAGTGACTGGTGACATATTTAATACCCAATGATATCTGAAATATCCCCACAGGACAGACCTATGTGACATAGGCTGAACAGGAAATCTATGCCATTTTAGGGCATGGTAGAATAGGGACCTAAATTGGTATGACATGTCTGCATTTAGGCAAACAAATCTCTTCACGTGAATTCTTCCAAAAACAGAATTCATTTTGTCTTTCAATCGCATACATCAGTCTTGTACTCTGATAACAAAAGTGGAGTGCTGCATGCCTTGAGTGTCACCAGGTATGTAGTTTCTTTAAGTCAAAAAGAAGTTTACATTTGTCTTCCTTTTTTGCATGTATCTGGAAACTCTTACCGTACTTTGTCTGGTTCTATGGTTTCAGTGTCCTTGGCAGCAGCTCAGAAATGGCTGAGACTTGTGAGTGGTGTGGCTGTTTGTGAAAAGTCATTTTAGCTCTACATTTCTTGTTTTTATTTTTTGTGGTTGGTTTGGGTTTGCTGCAGGGTTGGGGTTTTTTGTTGTTTTGTTTTTAGTTTGTTCTTTTTAAAAAATATTTATATTTTGTTTCCCACTCTACAAAATGACTAGTTTTAAAGGATCTTGTATCTGATTTCTCAACAACTCACATTACAGAAACTAAACTGCTATGTGCTGGATAAACACATGGAATACCAGATAGAACAGTCACCTGCAAACTTCCTTCCATAATAATTACATGTTTTTGTGTAGCATTCTGAAGGCATTTGAGGTCAGAGATTATGTTTTTTGTGTAAGGTGGAGTTTCAGAAATAGGCCTGTGAAAAGTATCAGCAGTACTCTGCTGTTGTGAAACATTGCCTGTTTAATTTATCTAAATGGTTAATAATTTATGTGATGTTTAAAGTCATCCACTTGTCAATTCCCTTCCAGAAGATTACATCTAGTGCAGTAGCTGTTGTGTTACTAGGGGTAGTTATGGACAAATGAACCACATAATATACTGCTGCAGTTATTTCTGGAAGTGAGCACACAGCCTCCAACTACCATTAGATGCAGATGTAGCCACCGTAACCCCCACGTATGTAACACTCACCCTGGGCCATTACAGTTCTCTCTAGGAAGGAACTTTAGGCCTCAGTTCAAGGTTGGCCAGCACAGATTGCATCACCTAATGCATCGTTTATTACAGACGTTCTGTGTGACTGATTTCACGCAGCCCTAGTGCGAGGGAGCAGAAGCCAGCATGTCACATGTCTAACCTGCAGCTCACAAACCCTACGTGCCACTCAGTCAACCCTGTGCTGAACTTCATTATCTGCTCTTGGCTATAATAACATGGCAGAAATCACAAGCTCTTGATTTGATTTAATTTGATTGATTTGAATGGTATAATTCTAATTCTAGAAAAAACCCACAAAACTGCACAGGATTTCATTCCAATCTTGTGTTACAGTTCAAGGCAAAATTCCATCGGGGGATGTTCTGACAGAGCTATCATGGGGAATCACAGAACTTGCTACTGAAGTAGCAAACACTGTTGTCAAAGCTGGCAATAAAATCCATCTCTCAAGTTTTTTACAAAAGTATGCTAAAGTATTCATGCTTTTCAATTGAAAAAACAAAAGTCCTAAACCAAACAACAACAGAAAACAAGCGCAAATCTGCTTCTTTATGTAAAGAGAATGTAGTCAGGGGACACACTGGAGTGTTACTGTGCTATGGTTTGTGTAGCTGTACAATCTGAGTTTCAGATTGGGTTAATAAGCATCTTGGGGAAATGACTGAGACTGGTGGTACTGATTTAATCCCTTGGAACGTTTTCCCTACCTGCAGTAAAGATACACATTTTAACAATAATTGTAAACTTAACATTCGGCGAAAGCTGTAGTAATAGGGAAGACTCCTCACAAAACATTCAACCACAGATACTTTTCAAAGACTTACTAGTGCCAGGAAGTTAGCTAGTGGTATCTCCATTTGTGGTCACTGGATAAATTGGCTCTCATGAAGTACTTGAGCCCATTTTCAAAGTTACAAACGGGCTTTTGAAATGCTCAAGAAGGAGCAAGAATGCACAGCTCATTGTATGCGAATGATTTGTTCAACACATTTTAAGTCCATTGAGATAACAAATACACATAAACTGGGGCATGCCTTTTTTTACTGAACAATTTACTTTTTTCTTAGGATGATCCTCAGCATTACTGCTGATGAAATTTATTTTGGGGGGCTTTTGGAGAAAACTTATGGGGAGACAAGACATGCCTGATTGTAGCTTTGCACTGGAAAAAGTAGCTCTTTCTGTGGCTTCAATCTAGCACTTGAATAGAAATAACTCCTTTCTCTACTACTGTAGCTACGGCAAAAGATGGTGTAAAGGTATGATATTAATTCTCTTAGGGTGGTGGAGCTTTTTGTGGTAAAACCATTATACAGACATTGTGAGTATTTTGATAAAAGCAAAGGGGGATGTGTGGAAGGGTGGCAAAAAAAAATCCAACAAATATCCTCTACAGTTTTCGAAGATAATCAGAGGTAGTTTGGATTTTTTAAACCTCCATTTTGTAAGTAATAATTTTGAGTTTACTCTAATTAGAGGCATAATTTTGTCACATTAATCAAGTGTTGTGATTCTAAATAGCATACAGGCTTTTGAGAACTGGAGAGCTTGATTTTCTGGAAGTGGGGTGCATACTGAATAGCTTGAATCTGTTGCAATTTTTCTCAATATATATTTCAATTTTACTTGATAAACACCTGGACCTGATTATGACTAAGAAAGGTAAAATTAAAAGAGAGGGGAAAAGCCAACTGAGTATTGAAGAATACACAGAAATTTAGTTTTAGGGAAATGGTAGATCTTAGAATAACTGTGCTGCACAAGCACAGTAATTGTCAAAAACCACACTAGACAGCTTAAATGTATTTATGGTGAAAAGGAAACCAAGTCACACAGCTCAACAAATGTTTTGGTGTTGGGTCTTAGCAGAAATCTTCCAGTCTTTGTAATATCAACTCTATTAACTGTTCAGAGATTACTGGGTTTGTACTTTTTCAAAGAAGGAGTTAAAAAGGTTACACTTGAGTAGATTCTAGGTCAAATGCTCTCAGGTATCTTTAGCCAAGCTCAGGACACCATTTTTATTCTTACTGTTGTTTGCAGAGACAGTAAGGCAGGAGAAAGTTTAGTTTCATGTTCTCATGCATGCAACATTTCCAATGCTACACTGGAACAACCACATAGGTCCTTCTGTGCCTCAGTGTTCCACTGACTGTATTTCCCTCATTCAGTGCTATTCCCAGAGAAAGCACTGACAGCAGCAAGCATCAGGACAGACTATGAGATACAGAAAAAAAAATTAAGTCAATTTGTTTCTTACAACATGCAAGTGAAATTATAATAGCATTACATTTTTATTGATTTTTTCTAGAAAAGGCATTGTTGCTGTCATGACTAATTAGATAATCACCAAAGTTATTCTGAAAAATAAAGTATTTAATTTATTTGCTATTATTCATTATAATTGTGTTTTTTATTTGCCTGACATTTTAAAACAATTACATGACTAAGCCAAAGACACAAAAACACACCACGTATGTCAGGTTGCAGCTGTGTAACACGTTGCACAGAATAGGTGAAAAGTCAAAATAATATTCTCTTTTTGCAGCAGAACTTTTTAAATGCTGATGAATATCAGCACACAATTGTGACTTGCAGGTTTTAATCTCTTCCCAATCTCACTTTTCTACCTAGAGAACCTATACCAGTTGTCCTGCTTTCTATTCTTCTGAAGACAATGAGGTTTAACATGCCACAGTTACGGCAGTGAATCAGTTAGGCAAAAAAACCCAGTGGCCTGGTCTTTGTGGTTTTGTAAAAGGATAGCTGTTCACAAGCAACGAGCAAATCCAGTCAATTATCTGACACTGTAAGATTCCCGGTATATTTGCCAGACTTTTTATATAAGAACTGTTAATCAACTCAGACTTCGACTTCTGTTGTAAGTGTAACAGAATGAGCTATTCAGGGGACAAGGAATCCTTCATTACATTGAAAATTAATGTCCTGCAAAATCATCTGTGACTCAGCCAAAATGAAAACTGTGAGTATTGCTTCTATGACACAAAAATTTTTCTCCAGAATTGAAATCTCGGCTTGTGCATGATGATTTTTCCAGCGGATTTGGGAAAACAGCAAAGCATTTGCCTCAAAATATGCTATATTTTTACCAGTCTCACATCTCAGTTACTGCCCCTGACAATGCCAAGGACAGTCAGGTTTCTACATGGGACTGTCATCACCAGGGCCTTTCAGTTTTTGACTGTCAAATTGACTGACTTACACAGTATTACCCACTCTGCTTGGTGACATCAAACTGTTCTTCATACAGCAAGGGTATTTTTTTTATTTTGAAATCAGATGAACGCTGGTAAGGACGGCCATGGAATTGCCACAGAGGGATTTATGTACATAAAGCAGAGCAGGAGCAGGCTGCTGGGGAGCAGCCCTGGGCACGAAGGAAACCTTTTCACATTCCGCTGGGCTCCAGGCTGTGGCTGGACGCGGGTGCTGGGCCCAGCCCGGAGAGCAGCCTCCTCACGAGCCGCTCCTCCGGCACGGGGTAACGGGTTTGTCCCCGGGCCTCGGTCATTCCCTATTTATTCCCTATTCCCAAGGCATATCCATGAATTCCCGATGCACAGAGGGATGTGTCAGTTTAGTTAATGATTCGCCAGGCGCCGAGTCGCGTGTCAGGCCCGTCCGGCGGTGTGCGGCTGGAGCCCGCTGCTCAGCGCGGGGCAGGAGGTCACGGGCCATGCCGGGGGCAGCGCTGCCGGTGGTGCCCCCCTCGGGCGAAGGCGCAGAGGTGCAGGGCGAGGGCCGGGCCCGCTCCGCGGGGCCCCACCGGGTCACGCCGCGGCCTCGGGTCCCGGGCCCGTACACCTGCCGGGCCCGCCCCGCTCCGCCGCCCGGCCTGGCTGAGCAGCCGAAGGGCACCGCTCGGCCCCCGCCCGCCCCGCGCTGCCTCCCCGTCGCAGCGCGGGGCCGGCGCCCGCCCGCCCCCGCCGCCGCCCCCGCACGTGTGCCGGGGACGGCGCTCGGTGCCGCCCGGGCGGCGCTTCCCCCCGCTCCCCGTCGCCTCCCCCTCCTCCGCAGCGGGAGCGAGAGCAGCCTCCGCCCGGCAGCGCCGGGGCCGCTCGCCGCCGTGCCGCCCCGCCAGGACGTCGCCGCCGCCGGTGGCCGCCCCGCTGCCCGGTGCGCCCGGCGCCGGGGGGGCGGCGGAGCCCGCGGGCGGCGTCCCTCGCGGCTCCCCCACCCCGCCCCCCCGGCCCCTCGGGGGGGACCCGCCGCCCTCGCCCCCCGACAGGTAAGGCCGGAGCCCGGCGGGCGCCGCCGCCCTGGCGCTCCCTCGAGGGCCGCCCGCTGCCGTCGGGGGGCGGGCAGTGCCCTGCGGGCGGGACGCGGGGCCGGCGGGGCCGGGGTGCGGCGGCCTGGGGAGGGGGCGAAGCGCAGCATGGGGAGCGGCCTGGCTCTGGACCGGTCCGCGCTGCCCTGGAGCTCAAAAGTTGTTTCCCGGCCCTGCAGGCACTTTCCAGCGCTGCGGATGCGTGTGTGTCCCACCCCCCACCCCCTTTTAATTTTTGAGGTTTCTCAGTTTGAGGTGAAAGGAGCCGGCAGTGCCGAGCCTGCCTTGTCAGGCTGAGCCAGGCGCTACTTTATCCTTGCAGTGTCTTTCTCAAGAGTGTTGGTGAGATAAAACCGCTTCACCGGGAGCGGTGCCGCTGTCAGCGGTGTGCACCCCGTTTGTTACCTCTCAGGCTGTTCTTAAAGGCATTGGTCTCTATTCTTAGTAAAGGAAGCTATGAGCTGGGTTTTTCATGAGGCATCTGATGAGTTTTGGTAGACTGAAGTTTACAAAATCTTAAAATACTGCATTACAGGATTTTTTGCTCCTCCTAAAGCAAAATACCACTTTAAATGAAGCAGTTTGGTGAGGATTTTCAATAAGTTAAAATCTATATCTTCATTCTGTATTGTTACCTTATTCTGATGGTTTTCCCCACTTTGTACTAATTACTGTATGAAATCTGGAATGATAATAAGGTGATAAAGTAAAATACTAAGCTTGGAGGCATCAACTCACACGTGTAGAAAACTCATTATATGTTGGCAGATGCATATACATCAGGTGGTTTGGGTGCAGGTATCCAGATGAAATCAAGTAGACAAAGTGCTCTTCAATATTTTATGTGAGAAAACCATGTACTGTAATGTACACAGCAGTCTAAATAACCACATTATTAATGTGACACTTTAAACCAGTGCATAACTGAGCTCTTCAGCAAGCACAGTAGTGATTACCTTCACTACTCCTGCAAATGCTGCCTGGTCATACTTCTGACACAATCCTGTTTCAGCGGACAGCAACAACTGAGACATTTATTTTCTAATGGAGCTGCAGAGATTTCAATACAAAACTAACTGGAAACAGAAATAAATGGATTGCTTTGCACTATTTTCTCTTGTCAGTCACTTTGATTCGATTCTGGTTAAACAAAAGTTTCCATTTGTTTAAAATACTGTTGTGATGTACTTGGGAAGTTTTGCTGAGAAGTTACATACATCTACTGTTGTAATATGTGTACATAGGGAATGGCATAAACACAGGGACAACAAAATATTTACTAATGTCCTTAGAAGCCAATATAAATATATCTCTGCTCTTACTCTGCAAAGACTTACGCATATTCAAACAACTTTATATTCAGAGCTGAATATTTGGATTGCTTTCAAGTAGTGTTAGGCACTGTATGTTAATATATTCAGCCTACTGATTAAATAAAATAACTGCAAAAAAAAAAAAAAAAAGCTAATTGCTGCAACCAGGAAGCATTGTGGTATTAGTGCCTTAGAAGTTCATATGTTGTGGTTGGATATTGCAATTTTATCAGCAGCTGTTACAATTATTGCTTGATATTATGTATTCTGTTGAAATAGGAGAAAAAAGAAAGGTGACAGTATTTTGGAGAACCCATCGATTCCAAATCCTTTTCCCGAGCTGTGTTGCTCGCCGTTTGCATCAGTTTTGTCAGCCAGTCTGTTGCCCAAGGCAACTTCAAGAAAAAAGCAGGTAAGAATTATAAATTATTATTTGACAGTTTCTAAATTGGTTAAATGAAAGCTTGAGGAAAAGCTTAGTTACCTATTAAATTATTTTTCTAATAGAGGTGTTCCATATTTCTGTCATTTGGTGAAATTTTCTCTGTAGGTCATCAATGATAGTAGAAAAGGAGGTTTTGGAATCTGTGACTTAAGACATTACTGTTCTTTCACAGAGTCTGTGTGTGGCTCTGGAGATTTTTCAGTTTAAGTGGAACCAGGGGCAGGCAGGCAGTACTATATGTCCTTAAATGATAAGTTAGTTTCTTTTTCTCTTCCTCCCCACCTCCAATTACTGTCTTCAGTGTTATAGAGCAGAGGGTTTTAGCAGTCACTGAACAGCTTTTCTGAAGTTCTGATTTTGCCAGGATAATGGAAAAAACTAAATTGATGGGGAAGAAGCAAATGCTGTGTACCTGGCTATGTTATACGCATGTGTGTTTATCTGTGTATGGCTAATGTTACTCTATTTCCTTAAAGACCTTAAAAGCGTAAGCCAGGGAAAGATCTGAGTGGGCAGAAAGACCTGGCAATACTGTTCAGACACAGAGTTTCCAATTAATAGAGATTGCTGGTGTTGAAGATCAGCTTCACTCTGAAAACTTACCTGTCTCATTCTCTTCTCTCCTCTTGAGACTGGAAAGAGTTCTGACAGGGAACATCAGTGGGATTAACCGTACTCCGTCCTTCACACACTCTGTTTTGGTGGTCTGGATGATCCCTGTTTTAACAGTTTTAAGGGTGATATTGGAGGTGTAAGGACTTAAACTGGTGCTGGTTATTCAGTATTTAGATTTGAGTGAAGAGTATGCTTGGAGGTTGAAGTTTCTTGTAGTTGTATTAACTGTTCTGAAGCTAACCTGCCACAGTGTTTCTGTGCAGCTGCCATAGAACTTTGTTAGCCCAGTTGTGGCTAGCGCCTTAAGGAGGAACTTTCTCCTCACTTCTCCAGTGAAAAACATGTATGTGGCTGGGAAACTGCCCTGGTTCAATCTTGCCCTATTTTGCATGTACACCATGTGCCTCTCTATAAGCTGTGGTGTCTTTCTGGACTACTGTTACTGCTTTTAGTTCTTCTCCTACAAGAGCAATACTAATCTGAAGCATTGCTGGTCAGTGTGCATGTGAATGTTGCTAATGCAGTGGGATAAAACTGTTCTAGTTTTGTCTTCTTGGACAAGGTGGAAGCATTGACTGTCTCTGCAGAGGCAGGAAAACCACTGAATTGGTAATACTATCTTTCAGAACAAAAGGAGTAAAAGTCATGTTTTTTAAAAGATAGTTGAAATTAGTCATGTTGCAGACCTAAATTGCAGTAATGGTGGTAATCTTTGGACTTGACACTGGAAGGCATGATTTAACACTCAAAAGTCAACTTCTTTTGTGGCCAGTCATGTTTAACATTACTGACAGGCCTGATCAGTTAAACCAGCTAAGTGTTAGCTTCAGTCTTCCAGAAGTTGAAGTTCCTATCTTTCATATCACTTTCATATCACTTCTGCTTCTTCATAAAGGTTCATGTGTACTTTTTTTGTGATGATTTCTGCTCACACTCCTTCCATTTCTTCTGGATTTTCATTTAAGAATGTAGTGCTCTCACTGGTAAAAGCAGGAACGAAGAACAACTGGTTTCCTGACAGAAGTGAGCCAACATAATGCTGGTTTCTGTTGGAGGGCCTGACCTGTTTTTCAGCTACCAGAAAAATGAAGAGGAATATTCCTGTTACTTTTGTGGAGGCATTTTAACAAGACTATGGATTCTGTCACCTAGGTGTCTGTTTATGACCGCTGCAGGGGAAATGATACTAGGCCAAGCAGACCATTTGTCAGATTCAGCATGATTGTTCTTACATTCTTCTTCTAAAATTATTAAAGTTAAGGTCAAATGACAGCTGTTAAATTAAACTTTTGTCCATGAAATTCAGGTTGAAGTCTTCTAATAGGTTAATAAAATTACTCAGGTTTAAAAAAAGAGGGAATGCTAAGCAGATGTGCAAAGAGAAGTAAACTGGCGGTGACTTTGACTTCCCACAGGTGGCTGTGGAACCATGCTTGGAAATGTGGTGTTTCTACCCCCGTCCTTATTTTGCCAACTTTATAGCAGCTCTGTGTGCAAATACATATCTGTATACAAAAAATTCATGAATATTACTGTTACAGTTTGATAGTTTACTAACTCTTAAGAGAAATCAGCTACTCTTAAGAATTTTTTTTGTGCATAGCGTTGACAGCTGCCAGAATTCTTTCTGTTGCCTCTCTGATGATCTACATATGTTTTCAGTGATTCTTCTTTTAGATTGCTTGCTTTTGATTTAGTTTCTTTTTCTGCTGTGCTTTTAATTTCAAGCATAGGGAAGAAAAATTGCAGAGTGAATTTCTACTTATGTCTTGTAGGTAACTATTATCAAAATGGGTGTTTCTAAAAGAGAAAAAAAAAGATGCCTCTTCTGTCTTGTTTTTCTCTCTGAAAAAGATTTTCTGGTTCTGTAGAAGAAAGAAGTTGTCATGAATATCTTCTCTTTTATTCATAGCACCTGTGACATCTGAAATCTTTCTACTTCAAAATAGATTATTAACATTATTTTGAATTCTTGTTTTTCTAAGCTGAAATTCTTACTGTCTTCTGATGATCTTTTATCATAAGCCTCTCAAAACGTTGAACATGCTGCTTGAACAGCATGTTTGTGGGGCTGACTCACTGAAAATAAGTTTATAAAAGCAAACTGGTCAAAGCCACGTAGCAGAATAGCGATTTGCCTCTGTGCTTGAGAAGTAGTATGTCTGTGTCTCTGAACATTATTCGGTCTGCCTCACCAACACCAACACAGCTGTCCATCTCTTTTCCCCCCTTGCAGTTTGGAAGGGATTTATTTATATCTCTGAATCACAGAATCATTAAGTTTGGAAAAGACCTCCAAGATCCTTGGGTCCAACCTTTGACTGAACACCACCATGTTCAATTAACAAGAGCACTAATGCCATGTTCATCAGTTTCTTGAACGCTGCCAGTGATGGTGACTCTTCTGCCTCCCTGGACAGCCTGTTGCAGTGCTTAACAACCCTTTCACTGAAAAATTCAGAAAAGCTGGCAGTGCACAGACGAGTGCACTCTTCCCTGGGTTGAGAACCATCTGCATGGCCAGGCTAGAGAGTGGTGGTAAATCGTGCTGCTGCATCCAATGGGTGTCCAGTCACTAGATGTGGGCCCCCAGGGAAGAGTGTTCAGCCTAGTCTTGTTTAACATCTTTACTGATGTTCTCAGTGAGGGATTTGAGCCTACCATGAACAAATTCAAAGACCATGAGAAACTGAGTCAGATTTTGATCTGCTGGAGGGCAGGAAGGCCCTGCAGAGAGACCTGGGCAGGCTGGATCGGTGGGCCAGACCAGGGCTATGAAGTTCACCATGACCAAGTGCTGGGTCCTACACTCAGGGTACAACAGCCCCATGCAGTGCTACAGGCTGGGAGCAGAGTGGCTGGGAAGTGGCCCAGTGGGAAGGGTCCTTGGGGTGCTGGTTGGCAGCAGCTGAACACGAGCCAGCATGTGCCCAGATGGCCAGGAAGGCAAGGGAATTCTGGTCTGTATCAGGAATAGTGGTTCCTGCAGAGCCAGGGACTGTGCTTGGCACTGGTGAGGCCTCACCTTGAGTGCTGTGTCCAGTTCTGGGCTCCTCACTTTAAAGAAAGACATGGAGGTACTGGAGAGTGTCCAGTGAAGGGCAGCAAGGCTCATGAACGATCAAGAAAATGTGTCTTGTGAGGAGTGGCCGAGGGAGCTGGGCTTCTTTAGTCACAAGGAGTCTCAGGAGGGACCTCAGTGCTCTCTATAGCTCCCTGAAGAGAGGTTGGAATGAGGTGCGGGCTGGTCTCTTCTACGGTGCCTGCAGTGAGAGAACAGATGGATGTGTTCTTAAGCTGAGACGGGAAATTCAGATTAGATAATTGAAATTTTTTTTTCACTTTTAGGGTGATTGAGCATCAGAGTAGGTTGCCCAGGGAGGTGGTGGAGTCACCATCCTTCAAGGTGTTTCAGAGGTATCTGCATCTGGTGCTGGGTGATGATGTAGGGGTTACAGTGATGGTGCTGGGTTGACAGTTGGACTGGATGATCTTAAGGTATTTCCAAAGCTGATGATTCTCTGATTCTATGAAATGTGTTCAGATAATTTCAGGGTGGGAGACTTTGAATAGGCCAAAAGAGCCATCTTCCCCCTCATGTCCAGCACAGCATGGTCAATTTAGTGGATGGTGAGAAATGTTGCCTTCCTCTGAGGAATCAAGCATCTGCTGCTATTAGGTGGAATTGATGAACTTTTATGGAAAATCTATTTGTGTGTCAGAGCCTGTGTTCTTTAAGAAATTACAAGGAACTGAAAATATAAAACACTGCACTACTTTTAATTTTGATCAAAGTAAATATTAGTGGGGAAAAATATGAGTTGTAAGAAAACTTGTTCTGTTCTTGTTGTCTTTGGTCAAATGAATTAAGAAGAGGTTACTGTAGATTTATGGAAGCTTAGTTTTTAATGCTTTCTGAAAACAAAACCTGAATATTTGCACTGCAGTGACAGTTCTTGCCCTGCTCAAGGATAAGCCAGTAAGTGTTTCATGACAAAAGTAGTTCAAGGTAATTAGTGCCTTGTTTCTTTAAATTAAATTAGAAGTGCAAAAATAAAACTCAAGTAAATCTCAAGGTGAAGAAAATCTCATATTTTACCTTGCCTCTTTTATCTTTCTTGATGCTCTAAACAAGTAGATATTTTTATCATGTAGAATACAAATATACTCCCACAATGTTCTTTCCAGGAAGTCAGTTCTATAGAGACGTCAAATACATGTGATTGTAGTGGAATTGACTTTGCTTTTTGTATTCATAAAGATTTTCATGTAAAACTCTTCGACAGAGAAGAGCTGACAGGAACTTTATGTTAAAGAACAGGGGTTTTTTTTAATGTGTGCTGTTGTAAGTTTATGAATAATATTGAACATTGATTGTTGTAATTGGAGTACCATTTATTTTTTTGCAACTATAGTTCAAGGTCTTCTAATATGTCTGCTTGGAGCCTCATTCTTCAAAACTGCATATAATTCTACTAGCAGACATACAGGGCTAAGTCTTTGGTATTTAAATGTTTTCATGACAGATTTTTTTGGCTGAAATGTCTGTTTACTCTTGACTTTCAAACAGTGAAAAAACAAAAAGGGGATTCTTTGAAATGCAATGATTCATAGATTTCTAATCAATTTCCAAAGGTTGAGACAATTTTTTCCATCCAGAAGAGGCATTTCTTTAATTTACTCTGTAATTCCAGTCAGTGTGTTTCTTACCAGATTTCCTTCCAAGCTGGAGACAATTGCACATGTTGTCCTTTATCAGTTCTCACATATTTTCTTCTTTTCAGCCTCTAAACATATATCAGTTTTCCTTATGCATTTCCCTTAAATTACACAAAAAAACCTTAGGATTTTAAAGTCGGAAGGGAACGGCAAAAGTCCTTCCAACCAGTTTATAGATTAACAGTAAAAACATTTTGTACAGAACCAACTTAAAGAACTCAATTAAGTCTCTAATATAAGAATTGCAAAAAAGGATTCAGTTGGATTCCTTTTTGTGATGTTTCTTTTGGTTGTCTGCTCCAGTTCCTGTGCTCTGTTCTTCATTTTTATGGTGGTACTTGCCCGCCAAGGTAAGATTTATTGATACTACAGTAGATTGGAATTATTTAGAGCTCTATTAACACTTGCTATTTTAATGCAGGTACCTTTGTAATTAGACCAGTCATCTTAACACTGTGACAGAAAGTCACTTGTCTACATTGGTGAAAATCAGGAAGCAAGGTTGAACAGTTTATTGTTTTAGCAGTCAGGAATACCGCCCAGTTTATACTGGAGGTGCCCTATCATGAGCTGTCTGATACATCAGCCTGGGGAAACTTCAGAATAATCACCTGTTTGTTTCTTTTTGTATTTTACTTCTTTACATTGAAATTAGTTGCTTTCTGTCAAACTTCACATCAACCCTCAATGTTTTCTTTCACTTTGTTACTGTCCAAAAACAACCCAAAGACTGTAAACATTAAGACTGTAAACATTCTAAGTTCACAAAAATAGCTTTTTTTTTTTTTCTTTTTCTCTTTTTCCCATTCTAATAGGCAAGAAAACAAAAGCACTCTAACTTTTGTGGTTACTGTGATATTACCTCTGCAAGCTTGTTGCTGTCAAAGATTTTGGTAGACATTTTGCCAATGTTTCTCAGATTGGAGTGGTTTTAACAATCCTTTGGATTTTGATTGTTTTGGATTCATCAGCCTAAAAGTCAAACCTGAAGTTACTTATCATTTCATGTAGTTTTCTCAGTACGAGAAACTGCCTCATCTGTGCTCTTTGGGAAGTTTTATTTTGAACAAGAAGCCTCTGTGATGTTGCAGTAGATCTAATAGCTTGTCTAGAAAAACCTCTCTAAATTTGTGAACCATAATTTTTCCAAAAAGTGAACCTTTAATATTTATCTCTTGAATTCTTCATTGGCTACCTGGCATATTGGCATTTGGTCTCTGTATCATTACAAGGTGTCTAGAACAGATAATGATACAAATAGTATCAACTTTGAATATCCAAGAGACTTGTCAGTTAAAGCCAGGTAGAACTGCAGGGAACTGTTTCTCTAATGCTGATGAGCTTGATGAATTTACTTTTTTTAATGAATTTTGACTTTTATTGAATTTGACATTAAAATATTAAACTCTCATGAATGGAGCTTGAATCCTCATAATTTTTAGATGGAAATGAGATGTGATAGATGCTAACACAATTTTTTATTTATAATTGCTTCCAGGGATGGGTACTTTTATTTAAGGTTAGACTGGAGAACTGAAAAGTTTGGGTCATTTTGTAGCCACTCCATACCTTCTATAGACAGATCCATGATTAAATAAATATTTTATTGACAAATCTTTTCTGATGTTTCTTCTCATTGATGGCATTGTCTGTAAGGGATGCTGTGGTAAGGAGGGGATGCAAGAGGTCAGTGTTGTAACAGCAGAACACTATTGGCATCTTCCTTTTAGAGACCATTGTCTGAACTGTCTTTGATCAAAACAGATACATGTTCCCCTCTGACTTCCTGGGACACACAGTCGAGATTAATCAGAATAGTGTTTAGTAATATTAATAAAATTAGATCAAGTCTTAAGTATTTTTGTGTGGGTTTTTTTTCTTCATTTTGTTTTTCCTCAGTGTTCTTTTCTGGTCTTACAAAACTTCTGTAGTTCTGTTCTGGTCTGCTTTTGTTGTCTCATTGCCCAGTATTTTAAATACCTGGTTATATCAGCTACTGCTATTTTTATATCATATAACAGCTTATAGTTGCATTGAATGTGACTAGGATGGTCAATGATTAATAGTTAAATTACTAAAATGCTACAGGTTTAGTAAAGTTGACAACTTAGATGATTCCTAATAAAGGTTTACAACCCCTTTTGAATGAAAAGGTGTGCATCAGAAAGAGAAAATACAAGATACTTTACCATACATTGTAATTCACTAAAAAGTGTGTAAGACAACTGAATTTTCATGATTTTATCATCATAAAACTTAGTTATTCTAGTGTTGAGGCATTAATGGAAGAATGGAGCTCAAACTCAGATCAGTTTTTACTAGGAGTTTTGGTGCAGTTTTTAGCATATCCTTGGATTGCTGCATTTCTGATGTTCTGAGTTATTATCTTTTCAAATAAGAGCTTGAGAACTACAGAAACAAGCAGAGGCATATTCCTGTCCTACTTCTGTGCATAAATGTTGACACAATAAGTATAATTTAGATTTTATATTAAAAAAAGCCCCATGCCTCCATAAAAACACCGCTGTTGAACCTGGTCAGTTTTCACCAGGTGGAATTAACTTGATCATCCATGTAGAGTAGTATTGAATATTTGTGACTGATAAAATAATTTAATACTCTTTATACATTCATATTTTCTTGTATCTATTTACAATAGATAACTGAGGACTTGTTCTTTCACGTGATAATACCAGAGCCACTGGTACAGTGTGGTTGTTTCCCCATGATTTTTGCTTCATGCTCTTTTTAACTCTTTGCAGTGGTAATCTTTATGCTGTTGCAGTGTAATTAAGAGATCAAGCTCGAGTTGTAATCTGGATCCATTTGAGATGTCACTGTTAGGACAGGAAAAGGACTCATTTTTTTAAGATGCCTGCTGATATCATGCTTCATTCTCTGCTTTCAGTTTCCCTTGCAGAATAAAATGCAGAGAAACTGACAAGAACCCTGAGATCTCTCACCCTTCTTAACACCCTGTGTAGCAGAGAACAATTTATATCTGTGTCTTAACATCTGCAGATCACTTAGTTGACTATCTTTAGGATAATAGTTGTTGGTGCTTGTATAGCAGGAGCGCTGATAGCCAAGCAGTGGATGTGCATCCCATTATGGACAATTCGTGCTGATGTCTTATTGTGTGTGTGCAGAGGCAGTAACTGATACAGCCTCCAGCCGGGGATTTCAGGGCTCAGAGTTTCCAAACTTTTCTAGCAGTTGATTATTCCTACTGACAAGATGGCATTTGCAAGTGGTCAAATTCGGCAATGATAAGTGGAAGATAACAGTTGACCAATGGCCATGTTCTTCATGTTTGTCTTCAGCATATTTAAAGCTGCTACTTCTACAAACATTCAAACTTTTTTGACTGCTCTTGATTTGGGAATGAACAGAGAGACTTTCAAGACAGGATATTTAAGCATGCCTCTCATGTTTTAGTCCTGATGGGAGTAACCTCAAATGGGAAGATTTAAAAAAAAAAAAAAATGCTAATCAGGCCAACAAAAATCTTTCAAGAAGGGCAGTTGTGGGAGGAGAAATTAAGAGAGAGAAGAAATTAGACCTCTGCTCTAGTAACAACATAAAGTTGCTTTTCTCCTGTTTCAGTCAGAGAACATTCATTTGCAGCTAATCAGCTCATATTTTAGCCCAGTAGTGTACATATTTAATACTTAAGTCTCAAGAGAGAAACGTATATCGGTTATCTTAGAGGTGTGCCTGTGCTTCTAATTAGGATACTGATGAGGTGTTCCTGCCTGGTTTTGATATGCTTATACAGCATACTGGTAGGTCTGTCTTAGGTTCTTTGCTTGATGTTATATCCACAGGAAATCAATATACACTAGATTGTCCTGTGATCAGAGTGGGATTTTTCAATTGCATTCTTGGGCTATAAATAGCCTTTTTATATTAGTTATGTTATGATAACTCCTGTTACTGATTACATTAAGACTTGGTGTTTGTGAACAGCTGCAAGCTCTTGATAACGGCACAGAAATGGTATCAGCTGTTGAGAAACAGGCTGGAAGTTCGCAAGAATTTATTCTCATAATTGCTAGAATTTACTGCTGTGTAGCAAGAGGGAAGCCCATGCAATACAAGAGTTTTCTTAAATAATTCAGCTGACAGGACTTCGTCAGTGTGCTTTTCTATCAGGTTTGAACCTGTTGATTGCAAAAATAGGCATCTGAAAACCTTTGCAAGGAGCATGTGTAACGGTGCTTTAAGATCCCCCAAGTTTGTGAGGAAAATTGGTGAGGATGGAAGAACTTATGTTCCTTGTGGCTCAAACAACGTCTATGTTGCTTTACAGGTAATAAAGTCTGTTTTAGTGCAACTGCATCTGTACCAGTCCTTATTGACCCTCCAAGAGGGTGTACTGTATGCTCTGTGTGAAGACTAAAACCTATTAGTTTTCTTTGTGTAAAGGACTATATGAATAGAAAAACAACAACTCAATCACTTTGAAACCTCTCTTTTCTGGGGTGGTTTTAAAGTAAGTAGTTATTTGTCGAGTATGTATGTAAATGTACCTGTGCAAAAAACACCCCCTGTGTGTTTCTATGGTCACATATTGAAGGGCTCTTCTGCTCAAGAGACAAAGTGACTGTGCCAGGCAGACAGGAGTGCTCACACAAGGAAGGGCAAATAGCACCACGAATAACTTACCTGATTTATCTTGGTCTTGTGTAATAAACTTCTGCCTTAGCTCAAAGACGAGTACAAAAAATAGCATCAAAAACGTTTATAAACCTTACTGGATTTATATTATCTAGTTTTTTGGGTTTTTTTCCATCTACAGAAGCAAAAGCTGAGTCTGATTTGCTCTTGTTACCTATAAATGCTCACATTCCTGCATTATATCTGGCAGAGCTAGGAATAGATCAGCTCTTGTGACTCCATATTCAGTGCCTTAAGGACATCACTGACCTTCTTCTTCTAGCAGGATATCTCTATTCCATATGTTGTTATAAAACCCTTATTGGAGTTACTAATTTACTAAGGGCATTTCAATTCTTGCCCACTCCATTTAGTCATGCTTTCTTAAGTGGCAAGAAGTAGAAGTGATTTGTATTTTGAAGTATCTAAAAAGTATCTGCACAATGTTTTCACAACTGTATCTGGTAGCTTAGTGACAAAAATAGGAGTGAAAAGCTGCATAAACATAGTCATTTTACAGAGCTCTCAAGCAAGTGAGCTGGATCTGATTTCCTTCCTGTCCACCAGCACCAGCAAAATTCCTTGCAGACCTGCCATGAACACGTGAAATCTTTTATCTATGGGGGAAAAAACAAGAGTGGTTGTATATGTTTCCCTGAAGGCATAATTGGCTTTCGTAGCCTTTCTGTATCTCACATTTATTAGTAGAGCTCCTCTTGACTTTCACATGGTGAAGTTATTCTGCAAGGCTTGCACTTAGAAGTTTACTTGCACTTTAAGTTTTTTAAATGTGTGCTTGTGAAATTTAAGAAAAGAAAATATTCCTTAATGTTATTTTTAGTACTCTTGGGTGCAACCATGTTTATTTTCACTAGTATAGATAAATTACTGTAATATTGTTACTTAAAACCTAATCATTATTTGAAGGATTTTTATTACTAAGTCAAATTCAACACTTAAGTTTTTGCTTACTTTCTGAATGGGTCTGGTCTGTTCATGTGATTGGAAAAGATACAATACAGATAATTTCACTGAAGAAAATAAGCCTTTGCTTCACCTTGCAGACAAATGGGTCAATTTTATTCATAGAGCAAAAAGCTGCACATGCTTTCAAAAGCCAAGGACCTTCAGTACCCAGGGGTAAAAGTGGCTTGGGTTATTTTTGTTTCTTTCCTGGTAAAGTCACTAATGCAATGCTGCAAGTTCTGCAGTCACTATTGCCTGAACATTTTTTCGTAAGATCCAAAGGAAAAAGAGTAGAGGGAGGTTTTTTTGTCCTGGTGCTGCAAATATAAGCATGCCTAATATTCCTTGAGTAAATGCCTATGGGAAGGGGCTCTGATACCACAAGTTTTTATCTGACTCTTACAGCAAAATTTTGGAGCTATATTATAGAATTTTGAAAACATGCTCCCACAGGAAATAAAAACTGTGTGCCTGAAAGGTAAAAACCTAATTGCAAACACTTGACATTTATAATAGCTATCTCTTGTAGATAAGGATGTTAATTCCAAATGTTACATAATTAACACTTTAAACTTGATCTTAGAAATACTTTTTTATTTTATCAAAACAATCATAAAGATATTGGAGTTATACAAAAATAAAATGAAATAAATACCTTAAACCTAAAAGATCAGTTGCTATGGATCTTGAACTGCTATAAACTGAAGGTAAAAGGAGTCCAACTTAAAAATGAGCCTTTATTATGAGGCAAGGAAATGGGTTATTTAATAATAATGCTGTATTTTAATTGGTTTATGGTTTTATTAGAAGCTCTTGTTTTAAAGCTAACAATGAGGATCAAATGTCTGTCTCCAAAAAGAAATTCTTTTTGTGGCTTGTAATCAGTTTCTTATCAGTTTTTTTTCCATCCTGTGTGTCTCAATCAAGGACAACAGGTTTTGTAATTTTAGGAAAATATTTATCTTTACTTCCTATTCCATGGCAGTATTTCATTACTATTTGAGAGCTGTTGGTAAAATGCCAGTGCAACGCGGGTTTTCGTTTTTGGAGGGAGCTGTATTTTTTGTATTTGTGTTGTTTGCTCCTCTTGTTCACCAACAGAACTTACTTCAGCAGTACTGATTTTAGGATTTAAGTACTGATTTAGGATTTGGAAAACTCAAATCAGAATATCACATGAAATAAAATTGTTTATTTTTAACTTGTCATTGTACAGTTTCTTATGTCTTGGAGATGAGATTCTTTTCTATATACTATGGTATTACTACAGAGTGTGCTCATTTCCAGTTACTGAGGGGTAAAAACCAGATAAATATGAAATATATTTAATTGAAATATATATTTTATTATATAATATATATATTATATTTTATTTTAATATATTTATTATTGAAATATAGTATGGATTATTGTAATATTTACTGAATCAGTCCTGAATACTTTGAGGACCTGTACATCAGATGTATGATCAATAATATACTTGCAGTGACTGCCTGTGAAATTCAGTAGCCTGCATATCTGACATGTTATTGTTCAAAACACTATGAATACTTAATACAAATATTTTTTTAAAAATGTCTGCAATCTTTGGCTACAATAAGCAATTTTTCTGATGGGAATTGCTTGGTCAAGAATTACAAAAGAAATACCCAATATCACAGTTCTGTCATCTGTTTAATAACTTGGTTTACAATGGGAATATTGCTTAGTCATGCTGCATAACAGCAGAAAAAGAAATTCTGCTATTAAGTGCATTATGAGACCTTTAAAAAAAGATTACAGCTTGCCTTATCATTTAAGCAATACAAAATGTTACCTTTTTTGACAAAGAAGGAAAGAAAACACTCAAATTTCCTTTGTCAAACCATGTTAATGAAAACAGATGTGTTATTCAGATATTTGATACATAAAATAAGTATGTGAATGGGGTTGATCAAAAACTTGGGTTGATAAAACAGTCTTAAATTTCACTCCTTGTAACATTTTATGTGCAACTTTTTCAGGCCTTGGTTGCATTGGAAAGGTAGTAATTGCATTACTTAAAGTAAAAGGGGTGTTTTGCTTCTGCTTTGAATTAAGGTAGTTAAGAATCATATAATTAAACTCCATGGATTTGTTAAATCTATTCTTATGCTCAGTTACTTTTCTGAAACTCTAAGATCAGAGGCACTGAAGAATATTTTGTTTCCCTGGAAAAAGCCAGAGAAAAAGCCCCAAGACTGTAACCATTCTGTGTGAAGTGTTAGAATGCAGTCTTTAATGATTTGGTTTTGTTTTGACAGTAAAGACAAAGCTCTGAGTGATGGAAATGCAGGTTGTTCTGCTTATTTTTATAGCCGGAGATAGTGTGGGCATTTCCAAGGACAGAACACAAGTTTTCAAGCTCTTTGGTTGGTTGATTTCTGGTTTGTCCTACCCCAGTGTGTTCTGTCATTGGCTTTGAGTAGGGCTGAATTCACATAAATGGAATGACATTTATTAGAGCCTTAGTCTTTTCTTTGTGCTGACTCTCCAGTATTTAGGTTATGAGGAATTAGGTTTCAAGAAATATTGCTAACTACTTTGTTTTGCTTCATGTTATCACCTGGATGAAGGTTGGCAAGTTCTGTGAAAAGCAGACATGAGTTTGTCTTCCAGAAGAGTAACATTGCCTGCAGTTATGCCAATAACTCTGCAGAAAAGGGTATGGCATTTAAATCAGTATTTTAATTCTGACATTAGTATGGGTTGATAACAATGTTTAAACATGACTATATTTATTTTTTCACTTTTTAAAAATATGTCTAGTGTAATAATAATGTTTCTTTTCTAATAAATGTAGAAATTTTTGAGTTCATTATGTGATGTATGTTTGCTTATAAATATATATGTGTCCATAATTGAATTTTTTTACTGGTGCTCTTTTCTCTGTTACTATAATTTTGTACTTTGTGCAGGAAATTATTTTTCTTACAGATTAATGTAGTTTTTAAAGTGTCATGATTGCATTAAAATATGCCTCTGTTGAAGGCTACAATACTGTTCCTAACAGAGGATTACTGGAGTCTGCTTCCACAGGTTTTGCATGAGCCTTAAATACAATGTACTTTTTCCTGACCTTTACTGCCTAATGCCTTAATAGTAGATGGCCCATCATGTATTTTGGGAATGAGGGTGACACTGTACAGTGTTTTTCCATAGCTACTGTAGCTTGCCTTTTTTTTTGTTATCTCAGTAAAAAGTGTAAGCAGTGCAAAATGATTACAACTGTGTGCACTAGGATTGCCTAGTGTAACTCAATGCGCTGGGGGTATCTGTGAAGTTAAAAATACACACGGAAATGAAGTACAGAAATATGACTCTGCTGAGCCAGATATATTAACTTATGAGAAGTTATTTCAAACAAGCTGTAAGTTATTTATTAGTTTGATTTATTTTGTAAATGTGTAGATATTTTCAAAACCTCATTGCTGCATAATGTGCTTGACTCATGGTTAATAGACACTTCTGTTACTTAGTGGCTTTTAATGTACCAGCATTGTGAAAAATGAAAGTTCACTGAAATATTACTACAGTATTAAAAGGTTCTCATGAGCAGTTTACATGGAATGCAGCACATATTTATGGTATTAGTCCTGTAAGTCTAAAGAAGTATATAAACACATAACTTTTACTGATTTGGGATATATGGTGCTCATTTATATTATTTCATTGTTTGAGTTGGAGGGGGAGCCTGTGAACATACAGTTTTATTGGGCTTGATTGGTACAGATTAGATCATGCTGCTGTTTTACAGCACGATAATATACTATTTTTCTGTTGTAGTAACTTTAACATTAGGTACGTGAAAGATGCGCTCTTACACAGTGCTATCTAACAGTTTGCAGTATCTCTGTTACACTCCTCAAAAATACTCCTTTAAATATGTTGGTTTAACTTTTCAGCTCTCATCCTCTCAATCTTGTGGTCACCTCCCAGTCCTCTCTTCCCCCTAACACCCCTTCCAAGCTCCAATCTTCAGTTGTCATAGTTATTTTACTTTTGTCTGGATTTTGTTAATTGTATGTTAGGAGAAGGAAGGTCTTTGTTCTTGCAGCATGTAGTTGTGTTAGACTCCTTTGGTATGCACAGAGCAGTACTTGGTGCTGTGTGGGAGGGGAGAGGTGTAACTTTGCTCAATCTAGCATTCAGAAGGCTGGGAAACTCAGTTTTAAATGTAGTGTATATTTCAATTGATTGATTTTTCTTTTTTGATGTTTTTTGAAAGATAATAATTCTCCAAGAAAATACAAGATTTCTTTGACAAATTCACAGTAAGATAATTTTCTGCATGTTCTTTCATTTTTTTCCATGCTGTTATCAAATTAGCTACCAACATTTATTGGTTTTTCTTGTCTTTATGCACTTTGTAAGCCCAAAGTAAAATTAATGGAAGCAGTAGGAGGAAGCAGCACAGGGTGTTGCCTTAGGTAGGTAGCTATTGGGTTGCACACTGTTTCAAAAAATTCTTGAAGGCATGTGTCCTCACTGAGGTCTCACTGTGTGCCAAATTTGCTAGGCTTGCTAAGGCTTGTGGTGGTTATATCTCTGCATGTAGAATTCCTTCTAAAGGTATCTTTTCCCTCTATAGAATGGGCTTTGTTATTTCCGTAGAAATTCCTTCATTTCTAGAACTAGAATACTGGAGGAAGGGAAAGCAGGAAGGTAGGCAGGAAAGAGCCATGCTGGTAAGGGGTGACATATGTTATAAATTTGTTCATATTTCTCATGGGCTTTAGAACCTTTGACTTAAAGTGGTGCAATTTCTATTTTTTATTGTACTTGAAGGACCTGGAAAAGTACGATTTTTACAGTAACACTGTATAGACAAGAGAAACTTAAACATTAGCTCATGAAATACTGTTTTAGAGTATCAGTCATTAAAAATAATTATTTCATAAATTCATGGAATAGGTAATTGTGTAAGAAGTTTATTTTAATCACAATACTGCTAAAATTGCAAGTCTTTCTTTTTCCATCTCACAAAAGGTAAAATTTTGCATTGTCAATAGGCTAATCCAACTGTTCTGCCAACTTCTTGAGCACTTAGGTTTTGTCATTTTCATTCAAAATGTCTAATATACTTTGTCCAAAGTTACTTTATACTTTCTGTTTTAAAGTCTGATGTGAAGTGCTTATCACAGTTGATGTGTTTTATTTTTAAATAATACATTTTTAACTAAAGCTACGAGGCCTTGTTTAGGTTCCGAGGGGTCTTGTAACACAAATAGGAAAAATACACGCTTAATGAGCATGGGCAATTATGTATATTGAGTGCTATCAAACCAGATTTATTGTATTTACAGACTAGACATATACTTAATCCAGCTCAGAGTAAATGTTTTTATCTTTTGTATTAATAACTTCATACTCCTCTAAAAGTAGTTAAAACAATAAGATTTGAAAGGTTATAATGCATTCAAGGCATTGTTTTACAATCAAAGACCGATGATTTCTTCAATATAAACACCTACAAGTCTATTAGATTTATTACACAGCAAGTAGAAGACCTTGTGTACATAGTCAATATGTATTGCAGCTGAATAATTTCCAGCAATTCTTGAAGAGATTGTATTGTGTCTTTTAAGTTGAAGAAATATTGATCAGAAAATGAAGATGTGATTTTAGATTGCTCAAATCTAGGACTGGTGTAAGCATGCAAATTTCAAGATGCTCTTGCATCTTTATTCCGTCTATTTTTCTGGCCCAAAATCACATGCTGCTTTAATCAGCACTTACCCTCCCCCAAGGAAAAATGGTCACTTAAGCCAAATTGTACTGAGAATTAGTAATGTCTGTCTGCAAGCCTAAGAGCATGAAAGTAATTTTTCAGTTTTGCATTTGGATCCCTGAGATGAAAGGCCAGCATGCTAATCCAGGAATTTTACAAAAGGCACTTTAAGTGACATGATAATGGTATCATTAAATGGATACCTTTTATAAAATTACTGGATGCAGACCAAGCATTCATGTATGAAACATCTCTTCATAAGGACAGTTTGAAAAATAGTAATTTAAAAATGCAAAAACAATACCAGTGCCCTTTTTGTCTTTCATACAGTAATAGAAATAAAATAAATGCATTAATAAATAATATAATCCAAGTCCAGGTTGGATAGGGCTTTGAGCAATTTGGCCTGCTAGAAGGTGTCCCTGACCATGGCAGGGGGATTGGAACTAGATGATCTTTAAGGTCCCTTCCAACCCAAGCCTGTCTAGGATTCTTTGATTCTATAATACAGTAATAAATTATTTCTATAATTCAGTAATATAAGGCAGCATCCAGCAAAGTTTTGAAGACAGCTGAGAGGTTTTTTAGAGATGGAGAGAGTGGGAGATGGACTTGAGTGGGCTTTAAAGACTTTTAAAGGCTTAAGGAGCAGTGGTCAGAAAAACTGTGGCGGTTGAGGTGAAATTTTTGAATTCAAAATCTTTATTCAGAATGGAATATTTTCTTTAATGAATTATCGAGGGATCTGAGAGAAGGTAATTGGGATAATCACAGGTAAATCATTATGATGGGCATGACTGGCAATTCAGTACAGAATTATGTCTTAGATATAAATTACTAGGATAAAATATCATAGTAGACTATAGACTACTTCTTTATCTGCAGAGTTTGTTGCAAATTGAATAAAGGTTTCGTGCCAGAAAAAGAGTTGAGGAAGGTTGAGAAGGAGGAATATATGTGGGGATGGGAACAGACCCAAAGTGAATTCAGAAGAATGGTAGTGTGTTTTTTGAAAGTTTATGTTTAAGATTGCTATAAAGCCAAGCTAGGATTTGCGTTTACAGAAAGGTCTATGCCACCTCTGTGTAGTTAACATGTGCTAGGATGGCTACAGTTTGTTCAGGGAGATTTGGAATTCCTGCTTTTTTCTAATACTTAAAACTTTATGAAACTAACTTTACAAGTATCTATCTCAGATCCTTGCTTGAGGGAGCATACAACTTCCATGTTAGCTCTGAAAGGATTAATAAACTGCCTAAAATTCAGTCTTCTGTTGTACAGTACTTGCAGATATTAAGTTACCAGCTTGTGACAGAGGATGAGAGGCTAGTGATTCAATGATGGATGATAGGGAAGAAGGAGGGTGGCAGACCAGCATTTTCTGTCATTGTGGAAATCTCTGGTTAGGTCCAGGAACTGTTTAGGAAAGAGCTACTGACAGAGCCTCCTCCAGGGAAGGCATTGCAGCACTCATCCCCTTCCTTATGATATAGGCCAGATAAATCTAGATCTGAAACTATCCTTGAAAATAATTTTAGACCAATTTTTGCAATGAATATGTACTCCTTATACTCAAGCAGGTGCCTAAAAGTGGATTCTGATGTAGTCATCATATATTGGTTCACCAGTCAGTTACTGCTTTGACTAGCATGAAGCCAGTAAAACTTGCTACTGTTTTTATTGTGTACAAAAATGATCCCACATGTATAAATGAAGTAAAAATGGGACTAATGTTAGCAGTCCCTATGGTTCAGGTGCAGGCAGGGAAAGGGAGTTTTTTTCTATCCTTTGGAATTCCAATCTCTACAAGCAATCAGGTTTTCCAGAGTGGTCTTGAAATTTAAAATGTAAAGCACTGTGCTGCATAGTTGCCATGGAGGGTAGATAGAGACGTATGTGTGTATGTGCCCAAGAGAGGGTGAGTAGTAAGTGCACAGAGCTTTAAAATCTTAGTGGTTTAATGCACTTGGTCATTACTTGTCCTTCGTATAGTTTGACAGCGTTTAGTGGTACAATTAATGTTGCACTTTGTCTCCTCTCTGTCTCCAGTTCTTGAACAGATCTTTGATATGTTTTTTTTCAGTTTCTTCTTGCTTTCTTTGAACATCTAACATTCTTCATACAGTAACCAAGGAAATTGGCAGTGTTTAGTGCCCTACTCTGCTCATAATCCTCTTCTGTGGGCAGAAATCCTTTGGGAAAAAAAAACGTTTTTTCATCAATTGAAGAAAGTGCTTGGCCATTTTCTAGCTCTAGTACTTTAGTCTCCTCTTGAATAAATTAGGCTTCAAGAAGTCAGAACTTGACCTTCAGGCTGTGTTATCTGGCCTTGAAATGTATCAAGAGCTACTGCTGAATAGCTATTTCTGCTAAAGTAAACCCCGTACTGATTATGCTGCATTGCTGTATGTGAAAGGAGAAACTCAACAAACGGCACATAAGGTGTTGGTGTGAATCTCAAGCAAAAGATCAAATTTCCCTTGCTTATATGTTTGTTACATGTTACTTTCAACATTCATAAGCAAGTGCCTGAAAAATTAGAAAATTTTCTTCACTTTTGATAAACTGAAGCTGCATCAGTGAGCACAAAGAAAACTCATCACATTGAATCAAGGAATTATTCATATTTAGACATGCATTCTTCCTCATTTTCATGCAGTTGCTATAGGTACTGCCCATGCCCCGTTCTTCCTCACTCCTTGTTTTTCTGCCTGTTGGTCAGGAACAGAGGCATGACCAGCCCAACAAAACAGCAGCCACCCTAAGGACCTAAAGAAGTTATGACTGTTTGATCATGTGTTTGGTTTGCATGGCAAGGTTTTGGTAACAGGGGAAGGGGGGCCCTCCACAGGTGGCTTCTGTCAGAAGCTTCTAGAAAGTTCCATCTATGTCTGGTAGAGGCAATGCTAGCTGGCTCCAAGGCTGAGCCCATCATCAGCAGTGGCAGTGCCTCTGGGATAACATATTTAAGAACGGAAGAAAAGTTGCTGTGCAACTGCAGCAGAAGAGAGAGAGAACATGTGAGAGGAACAGTCCTGCAGACACCATGGTCAGTGGAGGAAAGGGAGGAGATGCTCCAGGCACTGGAGCAGAGATTCCCCCACAGCCCGTGGTGCCAACATGGTGAGACAGCTGTCCCCATGTGGGACCATGGCGGTGCTGAGACCACCTGCAGACCCTTGGGGGACCCTGTGCCACAGCAGGTGAATGCTCAAGGAAGGCTGTGATGCCTGTGGAAAGCCCACAGTGCACAGGTTCTGGCAGGACCTGTGAGAAGAGCCCATGCTGGAGCACGTGCAGAGTGTAAGGAGTCCTCCACCTGAGGATGCAGGACCAGCAGAGACAATGTGTGATGTACTGACTGCAACCTGTGTTCCTTGTCCTGCTGTACCACTGGCAGGGAGGAGGTAGAGAAAATTGGGAGTGAAATTGAACTTTGGGAGACAGGAGAGGTGGGGAAATGTGTTTTAAGATTTAGTTTTATTTATCATTGCCTTTCTGTGGTTTGATAAAAAACTGGTTTCCCCAAGTTGAGTCTGTTTTGCCTGTGATGGTAATTAGTGAGTGATCGTTCCCCATCCTTATCTTGACCCACAAGTTTTTTGTTATATTTTCTCTCTGTCCAGCTGAGGAGGGAAGTGATAGAATGGCTTTGGTGAGTGCCAGGTGTCTAGACAATGTCAACCCCCCACAGATCAAAATGCCTCAACCGACATCATTCTGTGGTAACGATGGAGATTCTAGCCCAGTTCCAGTCTGTAAGTCTTTTACACTGGTTGTGACTTCCTAAATTGTCTTATTTGAAGTTGTCTCTATTCAGTTGCTTTCAGCCCTTTATTTATGTTTACATTATTTCAAGGCAACCAGTTTTTCATAGTTTAAAGTAGTTATATAAGAGCAGATTTACTCTGCTGCATTACAGTTTATAATGGGTGCCTTGGGAACAGTACAAAGCAAGGCAAACTTTAAGTTGCACTTTCCAAGAATACACATCCACCTTCTTCACCCAGAGTTGATAGGCTCTTGGCATGTATCTCATATTTTATCACATATTTCTCATTCTCATATTTCATCTCCTTTTTCTGGCAGATCCAAGTGTCTGTCTTGTACTGCCGACCAATATCTTCACCAAAACTCATGCTTGGGCATCAAAAATGATAACTTAGAGAGACATCTTTTATTCCTATCTTTCCCATGCTTTGCACATCCCTGCAGTAGCAACTTCTTGCAACTGGTGTTTTTTCTGATACCTTTTTTGTCTGGCACCACTAAAATTCATATGAGGGACCGAGACCTGGGAGGAGGTGTTCAGTTGATGCCCTTAATGCTTTATTTTCTATTAGAATCCCTTTTTTCCCCCCACTATTCTTTAGTGCTTTCTGATTTTTTCACTGTCTTTTCATCACTCTAGTTTCATTTCATCACTCTTTGTATAATTTCTGCATCTGACAACCTTTGCCCAAACACAGTGTTTTGAATTTTTTTTAGAGCACTCGGACTGATTTTCTGAGCTAGTCAATCCTGTTCTCCAAGAGTTTAGCAATTAAATGATATCTAGATTGAATAGCCTCAGCTTGGCTTCTATTAGCCTGAACACTGGGCTTCAATAGCTCATCATACCCATCAGCTGCATGTGCAAGTTCTCAATGTTGTCATTTTTCCTTTGGTCCTGTTGATTGTAACTTGTTGGACTGGTGTCTGTCACCGTCTTTTTGGGTATCCTGCTTGACAAGACTTGTAGGATGATCATAACAGAAATAAAATGCATGCATTTATGGTAATATGAACATGGCTTGTGTGTGGGCAAGCGAAGCAGCAGCCAGACAACCCAGCAGACCTCTGAATGTAGGGTATCACAACAAGCGTAGAGATGGGAAATGTGCTGCTGGCTTCTCAGTTTTCCTGTATGACTGAAGACTGCTCAGTCTATGTATCTCATTTGCATTTTAGAACAAATGACTGGAGGTAAACTTCATCAAAATAGAGAAAATTTCTGAAATTATCACCCTGTTTTAGCTACTTCACCCACTTACTATCTTCCTTTTTCACTTTATTTGCTTGTTTTACTCTGCTGCACTTGGTGACTGTTACACTTTTGCCAACAGTTACTGGGCAAAACAGTTACTGGGGCTGCTTTCCATGCCCAGATGCCCCTCGTCTTTTTTCTGTTCCTTTAGGAGTTTGGATTTGCCAACAAAACCCACTAACAAATCTGTAATAACACAACAGTGTATAGTTGAAGGTTTTATGTGGTTTGAATAGACTTACTAGCTTTACTCTTAGTAGAATTTACTCTTTATTTCGATTTTATGCTTTTGCCAGAGGGAACAATGCTATGTGAATAAAATAAAGGTTCAGAAATGCTGAGAAATAAAATGTTTTGTCAGAATACCTATCCTACAACAGTTAAACCCTGCTCTTATATTCCACTGACTAGAAACAGATACCCAGAGATGACAGTACTGAACAGGAAGGGTGTTATAGTCGGACCTAGCAAAGCAGGTTTTTTTGTAATACACCAAGTGACAAAGAATTTCAGCATTGTAAATCAACCGTTTATTACAGTGGGTTACCCTACATGGCCTTTGTCATATTTGCTCTGGATATTCCTTGTACTACTCCAGAAATACAGAGAAAATTTCCAGACTGTATCTTCTTCGGCTAAAAATCTGAACTTTGGTTTTTCTTGGAGTCTACATTATTTTCTCTTCTAGTGACCTTCAGGGGAATTCACAGCTGATATAGTTGATGATAAAGGCATTCTTCTCTTTGAAGCTGTGCTAAAGTTCAAGCCAAAACTTCTGTTTAAAATGGCCAAAGTGAAAGAGAGTTTTAAGAAAAAATCTGTTCTCCTTTTTTTTTCTTATTTAAAAAATCTATTTCAGGACTGCTGCAAAGGAAATAGGAAGCTAATTGGTCTCTTAACAGTGTTATTCAGAGACTTGGTCTTTCTCAGCTTTGCAAGAGATCTGCTCTACTGAGAAACCAGCAACATGGTGTGAAAAACCTGGTAGAAACAATAGGTACTTCTTTTTATAGCTGGTATCTCTTCAGAAACATAGACTGCAGCCAGAACGCGGCAGTAACAGATTTGCTTTCTCTTGTGCTGGAACACAGCATTCTATTTATCTCTGACAAGCGAAGGATATGTTGGACAAACTGCACTATTAAATACAGAAAGCCTCATTTAAATAATGTTAGTGCCTTGACATAAATAGGGACACACTATACAAACATGAGTCTGATAACATTTTGCCCTCATCTTTGTTGTACACAGAAAACAAAAAACAGCAGTGTATTTTAGTGGCTCCATATTTAAATTTCTTTCTTCCTCTGCCTTCAGACATGACTTCTTTGAAAAGCAGAGTAGGACGTGGATAATTTCTACCATATTTCTAGGCTGGGGGATAAAAACAGTGGAGCACTGGTAACTTTTCTCATTTTCTGTTCATTTTCTATTTGACAAACTTTTTTAAAAAAGTGAAATACTTAAATGCCTTCTTAAGTCAGATTCTTTGAATCCTCCAGTGTGGTTGTTCCATCCCTCTTTTTAAGTCGTTAGTCTAACTGGATATTTTTCCATCTGTCTATGGTAAGTGCATTCTAAATATTGCTTTTGTATGTAGTAAAAGGTAAACCTGCATATTACTACTAAATATATATTATTTTATATAATATATAATATGCTATTTAAAGCTAAGACTTAGCAGACAGTGTGGAAACAAAGGACTGAAGATAGTAATACCTTAAGTTTACTAATAAGGCTAAAAAGCTGATCACATCCACTAATTAACTTTTCATGAAGAAAAGTTCCTGTGAGCATACACTTTTATTAACCTGAATAATCAAGATTGGTCTGAATATTAATCTCTTCAAGTCAAACAATAAGGTTTTTGAACCTTTATCAGAAAGGGCTTGGTTTGAGGGCAAAAACTCTTAGCCATTACCAAGGAGATTTTTTGTACCTTGCTGGTTATTTTAGCAATCTTCTGTGAATTTCATGAGAAATAATAAGGTATCTCTGAGTGAAAATATGGGTCATAATGCATGTACATTTAGCTTATATAACTGAGCTGTGTTGGGTGGATTGTATAAGCTGAACTCTATGAAGGAGCATTGTGATTCCAACACCAGGATGTGGTGATGCTTGGCTTAAGGGAGAGTAGCCTGTGTACACTTACTCAGTGGTTGGATTACGTTATGGGCTCAGCTGAGTTTTGAAATTACTTTCCCTTGTATAAAGATTTTTACCTATGTTACATGGAAATTTCACCATTAATTAACTTATTTTTAGTGGCTAGGAAGGTGTAAAACTCTCTTGCCTTCCTGATCATCCACATACTGGGTTTAGATTAACTGAAGAGCCATGCATACTGTGCGCTGGAGTTGAGAAGGGACCTATGTTGGATTAGCTCTCTTTAAGTGGTAGTCTTAAGAAGACAGGAATAGGGAGCCATTTATTTTTCCCAGCGCCAAGAAGTTTTACAAATAGCCTTGTGTCAGGTATTAATGTATAAAGGTAGCATTAATAATATTTTAATGAGAAATAACTAAGACTTCTTTTTATCATGGCTAGTAAGATATGGTTCTTCCATTCTGATTTAAGCGTTAATATGAGTAAGAGCCTGAAATTGTTTGAGTATAGACAGCTATTCTAAAAATGAACTGTGCATTCCAAGTGTATTTTGTAGTCTCTTTCTTCATAACTTTTTAATTTTCATTATAGCTCTTCATTTGAAGGACTTGGGAAAATTTACTGATACCAGCCAGTGTAAACCGCATTACCCCACTGAGATTTTGTAGAATTATGATGATTACTCTAAATCAATCTAGGAATTGCTATGAACAAGATGGAGAAAAGTTTTCCTAAATTTAAGAGTAGGTTTTCTTCTGCAAAGAGACAGATTTAGGTAATGTTAGTAGATTCTTTCTTAGCTGCCTGGTGATAGGCACTGGTGACTCACAAATTTACAAAGAGATACCCCAGAGTTAATCTGCCCTTGGGCTTTTCCACTTTTTCAGGTCTGAGCAGAACTTTTTACTCAGTGCACATCAGGTGAAGTGACAGATGGAGCCTAAGTCTCCATTTCTACTGGTGCTAGGATGGGCTGAGGTTTGCTGTTTCAGTTTCTTGAAATTCTAGACTGTATAACCTCTTGTTAGCTATTTGCCTTTTTATTTCCAGTGTTCCCTCCATTTAAACTGACAATTTTATTTCACGTATGAAGACTAGATCTGGGAACATATTCCTCCATATCGGTTGTGAATAATTAATGCGAATAAATGATTTAGCTTCTGTGCGGTGTGTTTATCTTGTATAAGTGCTCCTTTGACAGCTTAATCATTTGGCAAATCTGCTAATTTTCCTTAATTTCTGCTGTTCTATGGAAGTGTATTATTTGAAATTTTTGTTGATAATATTTAAATTTCCTCGCAACTTTCTAGTTATTTACACACAGCATTTGTATTTGAAGTATCGCTTTCACTGGCTTTGTTTGGAATCTCTACAGTTTGAAAAAAAAATTTTGGTAAGGTAGATTAACTTGAGACTCCCTTTTTAAATAAATTGTTTGATCCACCCCTACCTTTCCTAATAAATAATGTGCATTCTTTTTACGGAGCTTATTGTGGATTTTACTTCTGTAGGTCCTTTTGTATTTCTCCCTCCTGTGTGGTAATGGCTGTTGTTGGTGGTAAATCTTTCACTTTTAATCTATTTATTACTGCCATTCCTACTTAAAAGATGTTGAACTTGACACTGTTGCTATTCAGTTCTTCAATTACTGTAATTTTTTGGGCCAAGTATCATCTAATTTTCATACAGTTTACAAAAATCTCACTTTTTGCTCTAAAAGTAGTTGTAGTATGAGTTAATTGTCCAAAATGTGTCAGTGGCTTTCTCTAGACTTTGCCTTTTTGCTCAGTTTTATACAAGGAAATTAAATCTTCTGTAACTTTTTTATTACTGCTTATAGCTGTACTTTGTTTTTGTTGACCAATATTGTAAAATCAAATGTATCAAATTCAGGATTAAATGATGATTTTTTAAATTTTAACTTCCATGTTGTGTCTTTCAAACTCTGTATCTCTTCAGTTTTACTGACGTTGTCTCTGTCATGATTGTATGTCATATTGTCCTCATTCTGCCATTTTTCCCAGTATCATGATGTGATTGTCATAACCTTTGTTTGAAAGAACTTTGTTGGTGTATTTTTACACATAGCCTATTACAATTTGGAGATCTGCATAATTTAACCTCCCTTTTTATAATCCAACATATTTACATGTCTAAAGCAGCAATCATATGAGGAGGTATAAGTGCTTTACCAATCTTAATGAGTTCAATCTGTTACCTTTCTGTACAGAAACAGATTTAATTTCCCCTGCCCCATGTTGTAAAAAGTGAAACTGAGGGACTAATTCTGACTTGCCCAAAGTCAGGTGGCAAGTATGTCTTTCAAAAGTAAGAATTGGACCTTTTTGCCTATAGGTAATATAAAGTATTTTTTGTTACTTCTTTGCATTGCTATTCAGTTTATATTTTTGGTGTAATTTTTTCATTCCTGGGATGGTCATGGGTGGTTGGATTAGGTAGGGCATGGAGTTTGTATCAGGAGTCTGAAGGAGGGGCGTGACTCTGTGGGCTGCAGAATACTGATAGTTGCCATAGTGCCATAGTAAATATAGTGCTACAGAAGATTTTTACAGAAAATAAGTAGAAATTGTTTTCATTGATAATATATGCATACTGTTAACATGAAATTTAACAAGTTTTTTGATACCTTCTAAAAGAATATTTAGGTCTAAAAAAATTCTTCATATTTTGAGGCAACAAATTTATTAATTGCTAGAGAAACTGACTTTGTCTGTCTTCTTACATTGAATAAAGGCTGGAAATCAGCATTATTTTTGCTCTTTGAAATGTCATTTTCACAAGGTTAGATTATGGAAAAAGTATGAGATTTTTCTAGGTTGTGGAGGGAATGATAGAAAATTTTCCTAGACTTTGCTCTTCCTTCTTTGCACTTTGGTGTCATTACAAGACAGAATATAGGAGCAGTGTTCCTTCTGCCTCTTGAAGCTATACTGTGTTTCAAATGAGAAGTCGAGACATGTATAGTTAGATGTTGTATGTACCTTATTTTAATGACAGGCGTAGATTTCTGGAAACTGCATGAATCCTTTTGGCCTGGAAATCTTCCCTTTGGAGGAAATATTGGAAGCTGACATTTTAACTGTAGACTGAGATATTTAAAGGGAAAGTCTTGCATTCACAGCTGATAAAGAGGACAGTAAACTTTGCTAACATGTTATTTGTTTCTAACAACAGTTGTGACTTAACCTCTTCATTATTTTTATGAATGCAGAATTATGCTGATTCTCACTAAAACCAAGACAGATTATTGCTAGAAGTCATAGCCAGTTCAAAATGCTAGAAGTTTCCAAGTGCCTCCATTGCAGTTAAAATACACTCCAAATTCTTCTACCCTTTGCCAATATCAATAAACAAAAAATTTTGTTTAGCGGGCAGCAGGGTTGGGAGTTGGACAACAAATGCTGCAGGCAAATAGCCTGTTTGTTAACACTGAAGAGAAGGGTTAGCAGAGTATCAGGCCAGCATTTCAGGAGAAGTGTGACACCCTGGAGTGTAAGACTTTTCAAAGCCTGGTTTTACATACAATAACTCTGCATTTTAAAAAAAAGTGACTGAAATTATAATGTAAGTACAAAAATGCGCAGTGTTTTATATGGGGGGAGGGGAGAATAATTTTAGAAATCATAAGCTAAAGTTAGGTGCTTTTATCTTTTTAAATGAAAGTGGCCTGATTTTTTTTTTTTTTTTAAAGGTGCTGACTCCCCACTGTGTCAACGGCTATACAGAAGCATTAAGAATCATATAAATGTCAGGTCATATTGGTGTAGGCACCTAAATGTGGAATCTGTGTGCTAGTGGTTCTTTTTCTGTGGGTTCTACCTGGCTTTTTTCACACGTTAGGACTTTGGTTTGAAATTTTAAATTCCTCAGTGCAGGGCATATGTTTGTGCTGTTTCTGCAGATTGGAACTTCCGAAACAGATGGCATGAAGATTCTGAAGAATCAGACTTGGACACCCTCTCTTAAAAGTCTATGAACATATTATTTAATTATTGTAGTGGAAATGACGGTTGAGTCGGGAAGAAGACTTGGGGGAGTAGAGTCCAGCTTTGCTTTTCTTGCTCCTCCCTCCTCCCACACTGCTTACCTTATGTGCTCTTTTACTTATTCTTTTAAACAATTGCTGGGGTTTTTTTGCTTCTTCTGGTTACTTTTTAGTGTAAAAAATTATAGAGTCTTCTTTTTATTTTCCTTTGTTAAATATTTGATTGTATTTTTCAATATTTATTTTAGATTCTGAGCTCATTTGATTAGTGAGATATAAACAATATTATATTTCATTTTGAAGCAACATTTCTTATAAAAATAATTTTTGGAGGGATAAAGATGCATTGCACATAATTCTGGAATCTTGGCTGATTTTTAGTGTATTGAAAAACAGAAAGGGAACATGTAGGAATGCTGTACCTCCTTGCCTGCTCCCATAGGCAGTTGAAATGATTAATGCTTGTCATGCTGAGCTTGGTGTTTTCTTCTTATAGGAAGATCTTGGAGCTGCTTATTTCTTACTTCCAGTAACTTAAATAGAAAGTATTGAGGTTTTTCTTTTTCTAGCCGTGGGAAAAACTAAAATCTCTATAAACTAGACTGGAAAGAAAATTTCAGTGCTTCTGAAGCAACTTTTTCTGTCTACTGATAGGTATAGTCAAGGGAAGTGAAACAGCTTGCTTTGGAGCAAAGTTTGAGTGTGTAGAGTAATGAAAACTGTAATGTGAGCTTGTTCTCAGTTAGCAACTCTTTTCTTGTGTGCTACTTCTCAGACAAATTTTTCAGGGAAAAAAAAAAATGGAAGAAAGTGGAGATGACTGGCCAGTCAAATACATGGTGTGAACCACTAATAAAAATAAAGTGATCACTCAAGCTAATTCATTTCTATATGAAGCCATCATGGCTGCATCTTTAGCATGGCTCTGCCACCCTTTAATTCTCAAAGCATCCTCTGCTTCTAGGAAGAGAAGTATTACAGCATATTTCTAAGGAAAAGTGAGATTTTGAATTTATCCTTTTTCATCTGATCCACTCCCCTTGGAATAAGTACATTCCCAGTGAGCTTACAGGAGACTTTGCATCAAACATAGCACCAAGTGCATACTGAACAACTTCTAATTAAAAAAACCCTCAAAGATCACTCTAAGTGATGTGATTTACACCAATTCATTAAGCAAAATGTGTGACAGAAGATGATGAGATTCTATTAGGTGACTTGTCTCCTTCTGCATCTGAATTCCTTGCAAGGAAGAGAAGAAGGTTACAGCGTTTGTGTTTTGTAAGGTACCCCATCATAGCTGTGAGCTGGGGTAATATGTTCTCCTAGACTTGAGCAAGATTTATTTCCCTGTACTGAGAAAGCTGAGTGAGAACATTCACAGAGAATATAAACTGGTTTTTTTTCTCTCTCTCTCTTTTTTTTTTTTTTTTTTTTTTTTTTTTTGGTGTGTTGTTTTGTTGTGCTTTAGCTCAGCTCCAGTAGTCCAAGGCCACCTCCAAGTCTTCCCACTCCCTGAGCTGAATGGCCACAGGCAGCTCATTATCATGACTTGGTTGCTGTCTCCAGCATTTTAAAAACTCTTTTTCTGTTTCTCTAGCAATAAGAGTGAAGTCATCTGCACTGCGACTCTTAACCCTTTTAAAAAGAATTTCTGTTAAAATATCCGTCAAGAGCCTCAGCATGGGCTGTACGTGCTCTTGCTGTAAAATAAGCATATCACTGAACTTGATGAGTGCCTGGGGAAAGCTGCAGTTGCTGCTTGGTGCCATAGAGTCCCTAGCCAGCATGCTAACATGGATTCGCTCCCTGGCTTTACTGCGAGAATATTAGGAAACACAATAGAATATTTCAGCTGGAAGGGACTTAGAGTAATCGTCAGTACTTGGAAAGTTGCTTCAGTTCTTTCCTTTGCTTTTACCTTCTCTTCTGTCTCTCTTATTTCTGGCATTTCAGCTTGTAAATTCCTTTAGGTTCAGCCTGATACAGACTTGCTGGACAGACACATGAAGCTGTCCGTGACCTTCAGTGCTTCCCAGAGTGGGACCTCTTTTAAGACAATGGGACCCTGTTTCCTCTAGTCACCCCTACAGCCCATCCACAGTGCACCCTGCCAGACACATCTTTTGATTTCAACTCTGAATCATTGTAGATATTGCAGGAATTTAAATAATTCATGCTGGTTTATCCTGAATGGCCAAACCTCATTTCTGTGTGACTGGAGTAGGACTCTGTGTGTGTGGAAACAGGCTCTTCTGCAAGCAGGCTGCATTGCTGCTGGTCTCCCTTGCTTAGAAGTGATGTCTTACAAAACTAACCAGCAGCCATCCCCCATGGCTGCTTTGGCAGCATTGAATTCATTAGCAATGTGGTCTTTTTGCCTTTTGTATTAAATGGCAGTGCTGGGCTGCAGCTTAGGCCTGTGGAAACACTGGATCTTCTTTCTCCGAGGTCTGCCTATTTCCCTTGAAAGTTTCATCTTTGAGGTGGTTGATTCGTGAGTAGGGAGAGGTTTTTCCAGCACTTTAGGAGCATTAATTTAATGTTTGCCATATCCTGAAGATTGTTGTTGTGGCCAGAGTAGCTGAATATTGTGCGGAGCTCTTGACCTGTCCGCATTTGTTAGGTGCAATTAAAGCAAATTATTATGGACTTCATGCTCATTTAATGTGCAGGGCCACAGTTTGGAACAAAACTTTTTTATCTCTTTAGTTCCACTAGGAAAAATAGGTTTTTGGAGAGGAATAAGGCCATCAGTGTGCTTTAAAATCTCAGTGTGGTTTAAAAATTGAGTCCGTTTTCCTTGATCTGATGTTTGGAAAAGACCTGTTTTTTTTTAAATTATGTTTGGATTTTTTCTGTTGGTTAGAAGACACAGGTGGCAGGAGATACAGTTGGAATTCCTTGCTCACTTTCCTACCAACTCCAGAACAAACCAGAGAGGGAGCTGCCTTGACAAGTTAGAGCACAGTACATTTCTGGTTGTTTATTAGATGCTTGAAATGAGCATGTATTCGGTAAGGCAGCTGTTAAGAATGACTGACAGTAACAGGCTTGTTTGTCTTTAAAGTGAGGACTTGCATCTTGTTGTTTAATGACGGGTTTACAATGGTATTTAGGTTTTGTGCATAAATTTCAGGAGAGTTTTGTATTGCATTCTCATGAATATGGATAAATTCAATAAACTGCGAGGAGTATTTTGTCAGTTAAAAGCATCTTGAACACCGTTTAAGCTGAGGATGTGTGTGCAAGAACTCCAATTCTTGCTTGTCAAAATTTGAAGCCACTCTAACATCTCCTGTGTTATTGTATACAGAACTGTGAGCATCTTGAGTCTGACTGCCATTCTCTGAACTAACTCCTTTGTTAAATCTTTCTACAGTTCTGCAGTAGAGTCATAGAGTCTTGAGTCATAGAGTCATATAGTTCTTGAGTTTCGCGGTTTGTGCTCTGTGGTATCTTTTTCAGCTTTCTTAAGGATGTAGTTTCACTGCATTTATTTATCTCTCCATTAATGTTTTTTTTCTAAAGACAATGCACCAATCTGTCCAGTGTCCTGTGTCAAGGGATACCCAGTAGCCAAATTTAGAAGTGGAGTATGCTTTGCTTGGCTGTTCTGTTTTCAATTATGCCATTGCACAGGAGAAGAATGTCTGTCTTTCATGTTGCATTCTGTGTGTGTGGGTTCTTATCTCTGTCATGACGCTGAGAGAGCAATATATATGGAATAACGGAAGCAAAGATTAGCCTTATGGATATTTTAGAGCTTTTATTTATTGCAGGTAATCAAAGTGTATAGTGAAGATGATACTAGCAGAGCTTTGGAAGTACCCAGTGATATAACAGCCAGGGATGTGTGTCAGCTCTTGATATTGAAGAACCACTATGTTGATGACCACAGCTGGACTCTCTTTGAACAACTTACCCACACAGGTTTAGGTAAGACTAACAATATATAATGATATGATGGTAAATAAGGTGTTTGATTTTCATTTTCACATGGAAGTGCAATTGTGATAGAAAGGCTTGGAAGCAAAATGACGGGAAGTCTTGTGTGAATTTTTTCTTGTTGTTGCTTCTGATTATTTTTGAAAGCATAGGTATAAACCAGATTTTTTTTCATGGTATAGTTGCTTCACACTGCTTGATCTGCATCTGTAAGAATGATTCGAAATACACTAACAGTTAAAGTTCTCACTGCAAATTCTTTCTTACTCTACCTTGTTTTTCTTGGCAGTTTTTCCTCTCTTATGGGTGGTATTCACTGCTTATCTCTAGAAAGACTTGGGATATTTTCATTGCAAATAAAATCCTGTTTGTTCCCAACACACCTGAGTGGAATATCTGACATCGGGAACAGAAAGAGATTACACAGTGCTATTTTATCTTTACTATAAGACTCAGTTTTCAGAAATAATATCAGAATGGGCTGACATTATTTTCCTACACTACATTCAGTTTGGATAGGTTTATGGTGAACTCTGGGACAATGCTACTTTAAAAGGGAAAAAAACCCCATTCCTCTAAACTTTCGCACAGGACCAGTGAACTGTGTTGAAGCTGGTAGTAGAAGTATTGTAGTGTATGTATAGTATTTTAAGTTGCAGATAACAAGATGTTCTGAAATCCTTTCACATCAACAGTGTTCCTCTAGTGTAGTAAAACTCCTGTTTTTGTATTATACAGTTCAAAATATGTAATCTATGGTTTCAAAATATAACTTCTCATCTCTGCTCCTTTTTGAAGTGTATAGGTGTACTTTTGCAGTATGAAAAACATAAGACAAATTAATTGTAGGGAGAAAGGGGATGTTTTCAGAGATGTAAAGAATGCAGAATATAGGAAAGACTTTCCTTAGCAGGAGAGGAGTTCAGAAGCTCACTGCTGGAATGTAATATTCAACTGAATCTCAAGTTAGACAATCTTACTTGCTTTTACAGCACTGTGTTTTAGTATTGTGTATGCTTTTGATAGGAAATTATGTTAGAAAAAATCTACCAGAAGACAAATGCCAAAGATGGTTATAATTTCACATCACTCAAATTTCCATGTTATTCTTGAACTTTGGCGCTGTACTAGAGCTAAAAAAGGTAGTACTTCTGCAAGTTCAAGGGCAGTTCCATCTGCTAGTGCAAAGTGTGGCTTGAAAAAGAGGATGTTCTGGACGCCTTCCTGAATTCTAAAATACATAGAAAACTCCATGGAGTTCTTAATTCTTAAAAGAGACTGCGCTGGTACATGGTAACTCCAGTGCTGTTGATTTAAAAAAAAAAGTACATACCACAAACAAAAATCAAACACCCCCACGAACACTTTCCCTGGCCACTCACTCTCTCCCTTCCCCCCAGATATTGAAATATGGCTGAAAGCTATTGTTAGAGTGTTTCTCTGGATGTATCTAGGGAATCCAGACTTGTGCATTTGTTGAAAATAAACTTGACTGTGCATCTCTGACTCAATTATGTTTAACAGCTGTATTTTAAGGATGAACTACAAAAGCTAAAACTATTTTCTGCCCTTTTATACTCCTTTATCCTATGAAGGCAGACACAAACGTTTTTCAAATTTCTTTCCTTGCTTTGTAAGATTTCAAAGACATTTGTAACCTTTTGAACTGAATGTATCAGCTGTAAGGTGCTTCCAACACATAGTAAGGTCAGAGTCAAATCTGGGTTGAGGCTGAAAATGACTGCTGTAGAAGAAGAGGTAACAAAATGGCTTTAGAAAACAGTACTATATAAACAGCAGAAGTGTTTCCTATATTTTATAGTGTAGCTGGTGTTCAAGTCATGTAGTAACTATTGAAGAAGACGCCTTTGAGAAAGCATGCCAGAACAACAATGGCACTGTCTCTCCAGCTTTGTGTATTTGCACAGTACACTTTTTGACAAGTAGTGTGTTTTCTTCAATCTGGAGGATTTCTTGGAAGATTTCAATATCAAGTAATTAGTAAAATTGGTTTTCCTAATATTCTGATACTCTCAAAATTGCTGAATACCTTCATTCACCATGCAGTCTTATAATTGCTCCAGCTGCTTTCAGTGTAATTCTAGAAAAAGGTGAATGCTTCATTTTAAAAGTAAAATAATTTTCTAGATGTTTTGGTTGACAATTCAACATTACTGGCCAAGAAAAGGAACGATTTGAGATATCACCTATATATTTTTAGAGTACTTAACAATAATGGAGTTATTTTTATAATACTGTTTTAGATCTAGTTTTGTTAGAAAGAATTAACAGACGACCTGCTTTAAGTATATTCTTAAGCACTGCAAGAGTAGTTTGAACAAATAGTTTTCAAATGATGGATTAGTTTGGGATTGTTTTCTATTTGTTATTGTTGTATGTTTTACCCATGTAAATTTGGAAAGTCTTTTTCATCTCGTAAGTTAAGTGAATTGTTTTTGAAAGGAAAAGTGCTGTGAGCAAATGTGTGTGTCTGTGTAAACTCCAGGATGATGTGGATTAATAATTCATCCATCAATTACTGAACATTTTCTTTAAAATCTAACAGCTGTCTGAATACTCCTGAATTAGATATAATTGCATGAATCTTAGTGAGCTGAGCACAGTGTTCTACTTTTAATCAAGACAGACATTAATTACATCACTGGATTGTGCCTTCATTGCTGTGTGGAGGTATCTGCTGTGAAGGTTTAAAAAGGAAAAAAATCCAACAGAACTCCCACCTAAAGCAAAGCATGAGCCCACGGTCTCTACATTTCAGTTTTCACAAACATATGCCCTTCGGTGCAGAGTTCTATTGTTGAACACTAAGGATGGTTGTGTCCTCACTGCACCTGGCCCACTGCTGCTGCTTTGTCAGCCAGCAAGCTCAGCCTTCCTCCCCACCTCCCAAGTTTTGCAGTAGCAGGGGTTCTATTTAAAAACTGAATTTCAGCAATTCTTTCAGCTCTATAAATCAATATATTTCAGAACTGTGTCTTTCTGGTATGTGTTCTTTTTATTCTAACATATTGAATTCAAATGCAATTTTGAATGGTTTCCACAATGTCTAAGATCATTGAAAGTAGCTGAAGTGTGCCTAAATTTGGATGATACCATGTCATCCCTACACCAAGTACCTTGGTGCTGGGAGTCCCAAACTTCCACTGCAATTCTCCTGAGGAGGGCAGGCTCTGAAAATTGAACAGTTATCCATAGCTCTCCTTTGTAAGGGAAGTACTGTCTTCATCCAGAAATTTTTCCTTTTTTACTGAGACATTTTTGTGCTGACTGTAAACAGTTTTCTGTTTGCTTCTGCATCTGAGCACACATGTTCTAGGGCTCCTCTTTTGAGTAGAGGGTAGTGCCTTGGCCAGCCTCATCATCAGTATCTTTCAGTCACACTTTGATTTCAATCTGTATTCTTTCAGGTAGTCTGTGAAGGCTGAGAAGGCTCATAAATGCTCATAAAACCTGTGCAATAGTGCTGAGCAATGTCTTTCTATTTTTTATTTAGTTTAATTTTTTTTCCCACTGGGTGGCTAGAGAAAAGGCTTTTTAAAGTGTGTTCTATCATGGACTCCAATATGAAATCTTTCATGTGCATTAAATACTTTCCATAGCTAAGGAGGCTGTTGAGGACTGTAGCAGGTGCTCCTCATGTTAGAGATAGCAGTAATAAAGAGATGATAGAAAGGAAGGTAGACACTCTCCAGTCTAGTTGGAAGACAAAAATGATCTACCTAAACTGAAAGGCAGCTTTTTCATGTCACCATTTAGGGATTTGATTACAGGGTTGTTTTTTGGAGGGCACTCAGTGTTTCAGTTGCTTCAAAAAAGTAAGTTTACTCAGTTATACATTTTTTGTTGCTTTTTTTTTTTTCTATGACACCTTAAAAATAAAGAAATATCAGCACCTTTACCCATCCTTTGGGGTGATGCACAATGTCATATTTTTCTACCAAGAAGTAAGTCTTAAGGAAATGGTGTTTTCTTAAATGTCACAATGCCAAGCATTTAAGAGTTTTAAATGTCATCTCAGAGGAGCACTTTCTCTCTATAAAACTGAAAGGAAAAAAATGCTGTTTTTAACTATGAGCTTCAGTTCTTCAGAGTCTCTTTGCCCTTGCATCTGAAGAATGTGTTCTGGAGTAGTACAACCTGTACAAGGTTTTAAAATGCTTACTTTACTTTCACTATTTTTGGGTATTTTTTGGTTTATGAATTTCTTTATGGTTTTATTCGCTTCATTTAATCTGGTTACAAAATGGGATTTTCATATAGCATCCTTAATCTCTGTCGTTTTGGACTCAAGAATTGGTTAAATTCAATGAAGAATGAGTTAAAATCAATGGAAGTTTAACTTTGCTGCACTTTATCTGTAGATCATGAGAGTTCTTTGTGTTCTGCTAGTCATGAGCTTAATATTTGCTTTTGCATTTTCTTTTACATTTTTTTGGTTATCTTATAGGAAGAGCTATAGAAGACCATGAATTAGTGATGGAAGTTCAGTCAAATTGGGTAATGGAAGAGGAAACCAAACTGTATTTTAGAAAAAATTATGCAAAGTATGAGTTTTTTAAAAATCCTCTGGTAAGTCCTAACATTATACATGTGAAGTGGTGTGATTACTGTTCCTAAAAAGAGTCTTTTTTGTTGCACATAGATAGTCAGAGTTGAAGTTTTTCAGTGTAACAGGAGTCAAAAGGAATAATTGAGAGGGAATATGTGAAATACAGGAATGTATTGTAGTGCATGTGATCATTGGCTGGTCCTTTTCTTAAAGTTGTAAAACATCTGTGTTCATTTTTTATTTTTGGGGATGATGAGAGCAGCAGTGGGTTTAAATGTATTGAAATTTGTACACAGGCATAAAACAAAATTAAATTTTTGCAACTCAGTGAATTTTTCATCAAGTGACAGCATATTATAAAATGAAGCAGTGTGAGGAGGGGCACCTGTAGCAAAGATGATTTTATTGTTTAAGTGAAAATTGAATGTTCTGCCCAGCACTGCCCAATTGCAGCTTCTCCCAGCTGTAGCAAAATGACAACTGACACAAAAGGCATGAGCAGTGAAGCCAAAGTTAGTGTACATAAGGAATGGAAAGAGAGGAGAGATGTCTTGTAACTCAGGGATGTTGCCAAAGGTTAATGCTGCTGATTCAGACCTTGGCTGATGGCAAAGGCCATGGAAGCAGTCCTGGCTCAGCGGAAGGAACTCACCATCTGGTTGCTCCATGGTATATTTGGACAACTCCTAATGCTGTCTCTTAAAAAGTAAGCTTGTTTCAGATTTAAAAGGGAGAAGTAGCAGAACTGTGTGAGGGTTTAAAAGGTAAAAAGTGAAAGGGAACTCAGATTATCTATCTGTGAAAAGGATAAAAAGGTAAATATAAAGGTAAGAGAAAATAGAAGAGTTTTGGGAATTTTTTTGTTTGATTGATCTGTGTGTCTCTGGACAAATGATAGATTTGTCCCAGATGTAGAGATATCTATACCAGTGAAAAGTTTTTCAGCTTGAGGTGGTCTACAGTTAGTAAAGAAGCTTTCAGAATCACAGAATAGGTCAGCCTCCCTGCTCTAGAATCATCGCAGAACACAAGGCACAGGATTGCATCCAGAGTGTTCCTGAATATATCTCTATTGAGAGAGATTCCACAACCTTTCTTGGCAATCCGTTCCAATACGTGATCACCCACACAGTAAAGAAGTTCTTCCTCATATTCAAGGTGGATTTTCTATGCATCAGTTTCTTTCTGTTGCCTCCAAAAATAAAGTTTATGTACTGTTTAACCAGTGAGTGGAACCAGCTGTGGAGCGTGGCAGACCTGCAGCTACACCAGCTTTGGCAGCTATAGCTAAGCAAAGTTCTTCGGGGTGTTGTAGTCCCAGCTATAGCAAGAATGCATTATCATAATGAGTTAATATGAATTAACCCTACCAGCAGCTGAATTTCATGAAAAATGGAAATTTCTGGACATTGGGTGGCAAAGGGAATATTAATTTCAAACTTGTCCAGGCTTTGAGAAAATGTTATTTGTGATGGTCAGACCCTTGTCTGGTTCATATCTGCATGCCTGTATTGAGCACCCCAGCTGCAGGTCTGTCCCATAAATTATCCTTTGAGCTTTCCTTGATAATAAAACTGGCATTTTGATTGTAGACTTTTAACCCCACCATGTTGATATAGTCAGATTTTTTTTGTTAATTTATAGAGTACATAAAATAGAAGATTTAAAAAAAAACTGAGACAACTTTTTCTGTGTTAGTGAAAGTTATTCCAAAATATTCTAGTGTAATGAAAAAATAGATAACAATACACTTGTATAACATACATGTTGGTATATAGCCTCCTTACTTAGTAGCATATTGAATCCTCAGGCAAATCTTATATGTTAACAGCATAGAAATTACTGCTAGAAAAGCAACACTAAGGGCCAAACATTGCAATGTGATTTGCACTGGTGTCTGAAACCCTCTTCCAGAGACTATCAATGTTTTCTCAAAATTCTATGTTTTTCAGCAAATAAAATATGGCATGTGCCAGATTTTGGGATGATATTAAGGTAAGCTTAAATTATTGGATCAGGGAATCTTCAGTGTCTTGCACTGCATTGAGAACTTAAGTTGCACATACAAAAGAGAAAGTTTTATATTTATTTCTACAGAACTTTGATACAAGTTCTTGTTGTTACAGAGCTTTTTTCCAGATCATATGATATCTTTTCCAAGTGAGACCAATGCAACTCTAAGCCACTCTGGAATATTACAGGTATGTAATCCTTGAACGAAGATGAACCAGCACACCTCAGTATTTCCCATTATTTGTGTTGTGTGAGCATACTTCCTTATTGCTGTTGGATCTGTTTCTAGGTTTTGAATAACTCAAGACATGGCTAATAACATTTTTCCTCAAGAGATATGAAACTATGTGTCCCTTCTAAGCAGCTATTTTATATCCACACTTGTAACCTTAAGAATGAAGAAGCACCAAAACAAAGAAAAGACAGTGAAAACATTAAATATCTTTATTGCATATTTCAGGTGAAAGACCCTTTTTCCTTTAATAGGTGTAGTGCTGAACAAACTTAGCAGCAGGCTGTGGTAGAATACCAAAGAATTGGTGATGTGACGCAAATGGATATAAAAAAGAGTTAAATGGTTAAACTTAATGGGGAGAAAATTTAGACTGACTAGTATGATTTGTTAGCTTGAAGGCTACTGTAGCTTTCAAAAAAAATTATGGTAGGTCACTCGGCGTTAGTCATCTTTTAAGCAGACACAAGATTCTAATTTACAGTGGGAATAATGAAATGAAAATACAGAATGACCATATCGTCTTACTTTCAAAGAGGGGAAAAATGAGTAATAAAGGTGGAAACATACACATTACTCTTGTTTGCTTGTCATTAGAAAAATTAAATAATAGAAGAAGAACTTCCACTGGTTTTAAGACAGCAACCCTATGCATGAGTTGTGGGGATAAAGAATGATTGGAAAGGCAACATAATAACACAGGATATTTAGAGCAGAAGCAAAACAAAAATAGAAATTACAATTTTTTAAAAATATATACAATAAAGTCTACCTTAGCATCCACCAGTAAATGAAAACCATTTAAAGTAATTAATTCTCAAAGCATTCTTTCATATTAAATAGTTACAGCCTTCTAAAAGTGGATGTTAATCAAGATGTTAAGATTATCCCAAATATAGTAAAAAATATTGCAAATTAAATTTGACACACTAGATTCTGTAAGTAAATTTTACAAACCTAAATAAAATTTTTTTGATTTCAAAACTGCTGCAAATATAATGAAAATTGTTTCCCTTTTGCCACCTACATAACACAAATTTTGCAGTCTAGCATAAACATTTAATTTAGAAAATTCTGTCCCCTGTATTTAAAGAACTTTATATTTTTTGCTCAAAAATGTAATTTAGTAGTTAAAAAAAAATAATGAAGACTTTTATAGTAGAACTGTTTGCCATATATTCTTGTGCGGAACTTCTTTAAGCCCATATTGTGAGATCTAGAGTATGTTCAAAGCTGGTAGGTAAAATTAAGAATCATTCTGAACAGCTGCCATTTTGGTAGCTTGAAAAACATGTTGCAGACTGTCCTCTGTTGCTATTTTGTGTTGCATTGTATGTTTAATTGTATTTCATCAAATAAAATTTAATAGGCACAAAGTAAAGAATACCTTGGTGGATTGTGTAGCCATTGTGCACATTTCAGCAGAAACTGTTGGGTAAATTGTTTACAGTGAGTCACTATTTCCTTGGAAACTTTCATTAAGACAAGTTAATGGGCTGCATTCTTATTTGTGATGTGCTTGGTTAAGTATCAAAAGAGACATCAATTTGACAATTCAATGCTTACAAGTGATTAAAAAATCACTTCTGATACTTTTACATCCTTTTGTGGTTTGAGCTGTAAGCAAGTAAAATGTTTTCAAGATCTGTTTTTCTTAATTCTCATTGAAAGTGAAAGAGTATTTTGGCTGATTATTTTGAATGAGAACATCTTTGTAGAACAGAACCACAAAAACAAAAGAGAAGTTCATCTGTCTCCTATCCATTTAGCATGTGCTAAGTAAAAGTACTAGGTGTGGGATTTAGAGAATGTCTGCATGTATCAAAGACAGATGTTTAATTGCTGCCATGAAGATCTTTAGCCTACAAAAGAGGTGTGTCACTGTATTGATCAGGGTATAGCTGCTCTGAGGCACAGCACTGTATGTACATGTCTAGTGGTAGCCAGTCTGGGTCATTTGGAACTTGCTTTAGGCTATTTTTGGAAATTGGATGTTTTAAAATATGTCAAAATTGAACATAGTATAAAGATTTTAAGGTCATTATTTGGAGCCAGGCTTTCATTTCTTTCATCTCTGCCATAGCAAGTCCCTCTTTCCCTAACCAGTTTCTCACCTGACTGCCATTCTGGGCTTCAGACTGAAACAGACCTGCACTCAATTTCAGTCTCTTATCAATCTCCTGAATGGTGTTTTAATCTCCCCATTGCCTTACTCTGTCTTCCACTCTAAGCTTTGTTGGCCTTCCAGTCTGAAACTCTCAGGTGGACTGAAGTCTATAGGAGACTTCAGTATTGAGATTCACAATCAATTCTTCCCTAGAATTACTTGGTGTCCCCAAAATTTCTCAGCAGGTTCAGGGTAAAAATCCAGCTCATTCCCAGTACTGTTGGTCTGGATCATGGCTACCTGTCTTCACATATTTGAAGAAATCAGTCATCAAATTCAACATGATTCACAAAGTCTTAGTATACTGATGGCTTCTTTAACTCCCCAAAACACTGCATAAATACTCAATAAGCATCCACCTTAGCAGATATTGTTGTTTCTGCTACTGCAGCTATTCTTTCATTGAAAATGTTGAAGATGTAGGCAAATAAGTTTTATAGTTAGGAGTGCAACTCTCCGTCTTTATCAAATTCAATGACATCAAGGATTTCTGCATTTTTCACTATTATATTCATCTGACGCAGTGCAATGTTTCTCCCATTCTGTTGTTTTTTCACTTTGATTAATTTTTGTTTATTTGTTTAGGGTTGTTTTTTTTTTGCAACAAAATATTTTTATTTGCTTTGATTCTTGTTCAGATTGGTTTCAAATTAGTTGGTTTACAGGTAATCAAATGGTAATCAAGTCCTTAGTGCTGTGTATACCAGCATCTGAAAGACGTGGTGGCATTTGACACCACTCTGCTTATCAGGGTATATATTTCACTGTGTGGGGAAAAGGGTGCAAGTTTATTTCTGCATATTGTGTGATCAGTATCCCTGTCTGCAGCATACTATCATTTAGCTCTCCCCTCTTCTTCCAGTATTAAGGATTTTTCTTATTTTTATCTGCATAAACAGGGCTCCATTCCCTCCTATAAAAAACTTGTATGTACCTCCATTAAAAAAAAACAACCAACAAAACATGAGAGCCCCCAACCTGAAACAAAAACCAACCTGAAACAAAAGACAACACAAGGAAATTTTCTTTTCTACTATCATTCATTTTTGGCATTTATTACAGACATTCAGTTCTCACTCTGAAATATTTTTACTGCTCATCTTTCTGACAGTTAATGGTTTTGACTACAGCTTGTTCATGTTCTATTTTCTCACACAGTCCTCAGCTGTCTTAGAAAGGAAAAGATGGATTTAAGATTGCCTTTTTCCTAGCATTGCTGCTACTTTGTTTTAATTGATAGCATGGGTACAACAGTGACTGTCGAAGCTTAGCATTGTATTCTCCTCCACTTTGGTCTGCTGAGTAAGAGAAGTGTTTTTCATGACAGCATTTCTGGTTTTAAGCTCTTATGGCATAAATCCTGGGGAAGACACTTGTGCAGGCAGGAAGCCAACCACTCCTTTTAGTTTCAGCAGAGACATTAAAGCCTAAAAAGATGCTCTTTTGTTTTTGCATACATTGACTCATTTAGATTTTACTAAAGCTTTCATTTTACTTTGTTCATAGATTTTGTACTTTTTTAGTTCAGCCTGTATATTTCCCACCAGTGAACCTGTTAGTACGTGGCAAAAGGGAAGATTAACAGCCAGAACATTTACCAAGCCCTGCCTGTCTCTTCAGTGTGGCTAAAATAGCTTAAACTGCATTTGCACACAGCTGTGTGCCAGCAGCACGTGCAGATAGATCTATCTAGGCTTACTGTAATTGAACTGTTCAGGTGAATAGCAGTGAAGCTGCTCATAATGCAGTCCTGGTGGTGGGCTGGGGCACTCCCCTGACCGGTGGAGCCCTGCTTATGTTACTGCATTCACACCAGCTCTGGTTGTTCTGCACCTGGTACAGTCATGCATCTCACTGCAAGGCAGGAAAACAATAAAAGTCAAAGAAACCTTGTATATTTTGGTTGAACTGTATTATTTAGTGGCCAGAGAACTTGGTGTGCTTCCAAAATCAGGTTCACTTTTTAATTCTGCTGGAATCCTGTACTGGCCAGTCCATATCTCACTTTGTAATCTGTTGTTTCACTCCTCAAATAAGATTTTCTGGAAATAGAAGTGGATAGAAGGAAAATTCAGCAATGAAAACTGCAGATAGCGAGCAGAAAATCATTTGTGCCATACCTCTATATAAGCCTTGACAGAATTTATGATACCAGAGAGCAGTCCTGGGGCAAGGGTCCTTGAAGAACTCAGTAGTAGTTTCTGTGGCATATACAGAAATAGAACAATTCTGGGTTAATATGTTTAGAGGCATAGTTCTGAATAGTGTTATTGGAAGAAGAGTGATAAAAATGAATGCATTACATGGAGTTAGGGTGAAGTTAACATGGTTGCTCATTTTTAGTGGGTACTTTTGCAGATTGAGTAGACCTGTCTAAGCCTCAGCAAGATAAGAGCTGTGTTGCACTTTGACAATGTCTGATGAAATGGCTGAAGAGAAGTCACTGAATAGCCTGAGTGGAGGCAGGAGCTGTCTTGGGGATTGGCCCAGTCTCTCTGATTTTGGTTCAACTAAAGCTCCTCCTTAAGCACCTTTCAGGTGCAGAGAACTTTATTCCCTCCTTTTGAAAATGCTGATATCTGCCTGACCTGCATGGGTTTGTAATTCAGAGTTTATGGTTTGCTGAATTAATTTTAACTCAGGTCATGTAATTTCTCTGGTTTGTAATGTGGTGGGTGAGGGGAGGGACGTAACTTTTTTCTTCTGTTGTTATCCCTGATTAGCAGTTTTATATAAATAGGGTCTGAAGCATGAGATCAGTACTTCTTACACTGGTTTAGTTGCAGAAGTTCACATATTGCAGAAGTAATGCTCTCATTTCAAACCATATGGTTCCATATAAATATGTAACTTGCTTAGCCTACCTTGGAGTTGTGTAACATTCTTACGTGCCTTAAATCAGAGAGGTACTGTTAATAGGATTAGATGCAGTCATAACTGAATTACTGTAGTGTGATAGTGTCTTTAGCAGTTATTCCCCTTAGCCCTGAGTATGGTAATGAAACACAAAGCTGGTTTCAGAGGAAAAGAAAAATGCATGTCTGATACTTTCTTTCAGATGTTTCTTAGCTCCAGCACATATCCTGAGATTCATGGTTATTTGTATGCAAAGGAGCAGGGGAAAAAATCATGGAAAAAATTGTACTTTCTTTTGAGAAGATCTGGCCTTTATTTTTCCACTAAAGGTACATCTAAGGTAAGGGAGGAAAAGAGAGAGAGCAAGATCTTTGAAGTCAGAGAAAATATATATGTATTTATCATTTTGTTGTAATAATAATAACAACCAAAATTTATAACAAATAATTAAACTTATAGTGATAAAAAATAAAAAAAATAAATTTAGTTATTATAGATAAAATCTAGAGAGATATGGAGATAAAAAACTGGGAAGGTGTTGTCTTAGAAATTATAGTTTCTTTTTGCCTGGTAAGTTTGCTTCATTATGGTTGATATTTCTTATAGCAGAGTACCCTGTTAAAATGAATTTTCAAATGCTAATTAAATTTCTGAAGTATGAGTAGATTTTCTGAAAAGTAGATATAGTAATTAATTATATAAAATAAGAATTTTTATAGGACAACTTTGGGAATTCTCAAAATTTGTCACTGTCAGTTTTTCATTTTACTCGTTCAAATTTTTGATGGTGGTATGTTTAGCCTTATCATATTAAACACTAGAGTTGAGAAACCTTTTACATAAACTATTCAAACCAATGTTTATTCATGTTTTGGATTTTCCGTAATTACCTGCCAAAGTTTTCATTGAGCAGGTTTGTATCCTTAGGCAAATTTCTTTTGTTTCCTTTCTTCCTTGACATATATACCTTATTATGTCAATACTAAGGTTATTATTAGTGGGTAGAGATAATGGTTAGAAATAGTACTGTGCAATAATTCTAACAGTGTGTTGTTTTTCAGTTTATGAAAGTTTATTTTGTTTTGATGTTTGAAATGCATACTGCTCTCAAAACTTGCCTCCTACTCTAAGTTTATCATTGTTTGAATTTAGTGGAAGTTTTCTCAGAAATTATATAACTTGTAGTCTGAGGCTTTTTTGCCCTCTGGAAGAATAAACTCTTTAACTGGTTTGATTTTTTTTCCCCTTTGCATTATGAAATGAATATTGAGTTGCTTCTTTTTAGATGTCATGATGTCATGGTTAAAACTGCAATTTGTAAGACTGTATTTTGGAACAGGATAACTACTGTACTCTTCCAAGTTTCTTATCTGGAGAGGCTGGCTAAAAGTAGTCTAACTGTATTACATTACTTTTCTTTTTAGGAGCCAAGGCATCTGCAGTTTTTCTGTGAATTCAGCAATAGTGATATGTACATGTCTTTAACAGGCAAAAAGATTTCTGGAGCACCAACAAACTATGGATTCTGCTTTAAGGTACAAACTTACTATTCTGATACATATTAAAGCAAGCCACAGTTTTTAGGTAAGCTTAAGTTTCTTTAAGGCTTTGAAAGCAATATTCAGCTGTCTGTTATAAAATAGGAGAATTAGTGGCTTTTATTTCAACAGGTATTATCTTCAAGATATGCTTTAATGCTAAAAAATGTGCTGTGGCCTTCTAGCCTAACAAATCAGGAGGAACCAGAGACCTGAAACAGCTCTGTGCAGATGATGAACAAAGTAGGACCTGTTGGATGACAGCAATTAGGTTACTCAAGGTAATTTTTTTGTTTGGAGTTAGCTTCTTGCATAAGTGTGCTATGTGATATTTTGCTGCTGTGAGTAGAGAGGTAACATCATTTTAGGTTCCCATGCAATAGCAGTATCAATTTTGTATGAAAGCAGGTTTTTTTTTTCATCCCAACAAGAGGAGACAGACCAAATCCTGGAATCATTGTAAGGGATGGAATGATGCCTCAGTTCTGAAAATATTTTGCATTAAACATATGCTTCTGTGTAACCATGTTGAATTCAGTGAGAGTGCTGAGTAATGTTGAACACAAGAAGGGAACTTTAATGTTTTTAAAATGTGACTGTTTGTGACAAAATAGGAACAGGCCACTTGGTATATTAAATGGGTAGTATTTAATGCAAATTGTACATTTAGAAAGGCAGCAGCAGCAATGTTGATGTAAATTTCCTTAGCCTAACATCTTTTGTCCCTGGTTTTAAATGGTAAAGAAAAGTGTGTGCTATCTTTTTCATCTGAAAAAAACCACCTTGTTTGGCTTAGGTCTATAATTTAAAATGCTAACCATGTTATTTTCTGGTTTTAGTATGGGATGCAGCTGTATCAGAATTACATGCAACCATATCAAGGTAGAAGTGGCTGCAGCCCTTTGAATATAACACCTATGGTATGTCCCACAGTAGCTCCATGAATAAATACATGTTTCTGCCATTGTGCTCTTTTCAAGTAACTTGTGTCAGTTACACTACTGACCTGCTCCTTCGAAACCTTGCATGTGCAAATGCTTGCCGAAATATTTAGGGCTGCCAGGGTTGACTAGAGAGCTAATTAATTAATTTCCTTTGAACAAATGAGTTTAAAGGCTTTTTCCCTTTGTAAAATCTCCAGTATTTTGGGAGTTCATTGGCTTGGTACTGTTGAATGAACAGAAGATTTTGAACAAAGCAGCAGAACCATAAATGCATTAAAAGAGAAGCAAAGTGTTTAAGGTTACACAGGCTGATGAATAAGAAGGTTGTAACAAATCCTTTTTGATATACTTTCTCTTTTAATTCTAAAAAAAAATATATAAAATATTATGTACATGAGATGAATTTCAGCTGGTGTAATACTGACTGGACTTCAGAGAAAAATCATGATTTAGCAGATGGTCTACTCTGTTTTGGAGAAAAAACAGCCTATACTATACATTGTGTCCATCTTCTCAGTCAGATAGTTGGAATTGGATGAGGTTGTCCATTTCTTAGTATCTTATGTTATCCCAGCTCTTCATGAGTCATTTGATTTCAGACTTTTTCATGGATGATTTATATCCCTTTTGTAGTTTGTGTTGGCTAAATTGGATAAAAATTACTTGTTGCCGAGATATGTGACAATGGTGATTGTTTTTTTAGCTTTGCCTTTATTATAGTTCTTGCTGATAAAATGCCTAAGAAATGCACTTGCTATCACAGGTATTCACAAAAGTAGTTTTCAGTGATCTTGCTAATAAGCATGGCTTATTAAGCATGTGCTTAATATGCTGCCTGTGTCTTACTTTGTGTTATGTGAAGCTACTGCAATAGCCAGCTGCTGCTCTTATGATGGATCAGGGAACCATAACTGATTCATTCCTCTTTCACTGTTTTGTGTGTTTTAGCTCCCATGGCTTCTAAGAGGCAGAATCCATACCCACTGCTAACAATGGCACTGTTTTTCTACTCGTGTATAATTCATGAATTATAAACAGCAAATTGAATAATCTGGGGATTAAGTACACACGCTAATGCATATACTTCATAAGAAAGCCACTTCCACATTTCACATTCCTTAATTTCTCAACCATGTAAGCTAAAAAGGGTTCCCTCCACTCTGCTAGAGGCAAATATTTTGTCTTAATTTGCCCTTGTTTTTTCACTTCTGCAAAGTTCTTTACAGGTTACAGTTACTCAAATAAATCTTAGTCTACAGAGTCAAGAATTACAGTGAACTACAGAATTGCTTTCTTCCATTTCTAGTTATAGTCATGCTTGTAACCAAGCAAAAAAAAAAATAAAAATACCAGAGCTCCTCTGGTTTTGGACTGGGAGGCTACAGAAATCTGGGCCTCTTGTGTCCAGATGTTGCTTTAACTTACAGAGTGCTAGAATGCTCTTTTATTTATTAGATATTCCAGTGCCTGCCAACATTTGAGCCATCATGATTCTAATAAAACCTGATTTTGTAAACCTTGGTTTCTGAGAAACATTTTGGTGATTTTTTAGGACTATTTTGTCAAACCTCAATGTTCTTATTCAGTTTTTAAAAATTTGATCTTCACTGAGAGGAAAAAACACAAGCATTTTTTTTGTAACAGATGCTGCAGTTTTTGAGTCTGTGATTAGAGTTAGAAGAGATGTATTAAAATAGAAGTTGTATGCTATAGAAATTGCTCTTTTCAATGCTTAAATATGGTAAACTGAATGGAAATTTATATAGCAAACATATAAATCCAATATATTTCTAATGAAATATTTTGAATATTTTTTAATTTGATCATTATATATAATAATTTTGTATGTTACCTTTTTTTCCCTTTTACTTGGACATCTTAGTAACAGTTTTCTGACTTGTTTGACATGGAAAGGGCTCGTTATAGTTAAAAATATAAATACAGTTTATGGTAAAGTGATATATTTGTCATCCATTGCAGTAATGCAAAAAGATGGTCTGTCCTGCCAGACTATAAAATTGAGCTTTGCAGCAGCATACTGGAATTACAAATGCTCCCCAGGGTAAAATGAGTTTGGCTCTGATGGGAAACACTGCCAATACTTGAAATATCACTTACAAAACATAATGTTTTCTCAGAAGCTCACTTTTAAATGATGAATCTTGTAAAAAGTGAGCAAACTAAACTTATTTTCTTTGTTGCAGAGAAGCATTTCAGAAAATTCTTTAGTAGCAATGGATTTCTCAGGACACAGAAGCAGAATTATAGAAAATCCAACAGAGGCCCTTTCAGTTGCAGTTGAAGAAGGATTAGCATGGCGGGTATAAAAACCTTTGATTTATCAGAATAGTTTTTTTCTGGTTTGGTGTTTTGGTTTGGTGTTTTGTTTGGTTGGTTTTTTTTTAAAAAAAAGAGCTTTGTAGTCATGTTTTTGCTTCTCTCCCATACAGAGGAGAGGGTGTCTCCGACTCAACTCTCATGGTAGTCCTATTGCCATGTCTAACATGGGTATGTGTGAATTAATTCCTTGCCAGAGAAATGCAAGAAATGCAATAACTGATTCTTTCAATAAAGGGAAAATGTTTTCTCACTGATCTTTTTTTCTACAGCTATACACAGATCTCAGTCATGGTTCCATCATAAAATCTCTAGAGAAGAGGCTCAGAGACTCATTTTGCAGCATGGACTTGTAGATGGGTAAGTTAATTTTTTACATAGCTTCTCTGAAGTTGCTTCTAGCCAACAACTCCTATTTTCATATGCCTCTTACTGGGAGAAGGTGGAGAAAGAAGTTTGCACTTAGCTAATAGGAATAAAAATTTTTTTCTGTAGGGCTATCTGGGGATCATTTGGTTCCTATTTTATATCATTTGGAAACAATGAAGTGGTGATCTAAAACTTCAGTTCTGTCACTGACCGATTACTTATGTCCATTCAGAGCCAAGCACTAGAGCTGTGTCTTCGCACAGGATTTTCTGGGAGTTGTCAACCTTGGCAGGCATCGCTGTCATTTGTATCTCTATTAGTGATGAAAGAGTGAAAGAAGGCCTGAAAACATTATCCTTAAGACGAACTGTACTGGGACAGACATTGAAAAAAGATGCTTTTTTCTCATGAATTGGCTAAAAATTATGTCATCCTTTAATAGTAAGCAATAAATGTTAGGATGAGACTTTAATTTTTTAAATATTTCATTTAAATATTAATTTAAAAAATGACAAAACAAGTAGGTGTTTTACATTCAAATCCTCCTGCTTTTCATTCCTGCACTTAGTCCTGTATCAAATGTAAACTCAGGCCTCCTTCATTCAATGCGTATTTCCATGAAAGTCTCAGTTTCTTTGAGTCTGCTTCCAGTTAGGTACCTGAAACATCAGATTGCTGGTTAAATTCCTTCAGTTTTAGATTAAGTCTGTAGTACTATTTTCTACATCTACAGAAAGGGCTCCAGGAAAAAAATATGAAGGGAAGGAAAGGGAGACAAATCAGGTCATAATCAACACAGGGATGATTAGTTGGACTTCCACTTTCATATTTTTAATTTCTATTTTTTTTAATTCCTGGGGTCTTGTTTTTAAGCCTGGCTTATCATCTTGAAGCTAGTTCTGTGCTCTGCATTAAGTTAGTTCTGTGCTCTGCATTTATTTTTGCATTTGACAGAAGAGTAGGACAGGCCATGGGGATGAATCCAACATATATTTCTGAGCAGGATGTCATTCCAGGCCTGATGCATCTTCCAGTGTATTTCTTACACACACAGAGTGAAATGAGAAAGTGAATAATACATTGTTAGCATTGGTTTACTCCAATGTTGTTTATGCTATATTATTGGAGCCATTCATAGTTGTGCAGTGGGATTTTGAGGAGGATGATGCTTTTGTGTGGACTGCCCAGAGTTAATTAGAACACTGGTAGTAGGAGTGCTTATGTGCTGTCAGATAGATATTCAGGAGTTACTCTGAAGTAATGATCACATGACATCATGTGTTGACATCATTTTGATGAGCTAAAAGCATGAATTGTCACCAGAAATACAGCCATTTTTAACGGGAAAAACAAGACTAGTTTCTGAAGTGAGGGCAGAGAAAACAATCCATATTGATCCTTTTAAGGTGATCCCGAACAAGGAGCTCTCACACATACATGACAAGGGATAGGGCCTCTGTAATAATCTGTGTACCACTAAATATGTTGTTCATGATGGCTTTTACAAGATAAGGAGGCAATTATATAAACTAACTACAGTAGTTGTAGTATTTGGATAACCCAATAACAGATTTAGGGACAGCAACAATCTTAAGGCATGCTATGATGAAAGAAGGTTTTTGGATCTGGTGTTAAACCAACTTTTTAAAATAAGTTCACATGGTGATATTGTAGATTTTGTATTTTATCCCCTAAAGTATGTTTGAAGACTTTTCAGTGGTAAATGGTTGGCAGGATTGCAAACTGATCAGCATCTGATTGATGAAAGGGATAAGAGGATTACCAAAAGCCCCATGGAAAGGTCTAACTTGTCGTTCAGAGAAGTTCATGAGGGAGAAGTTGACCAGAGTCACCCAGCATGTCTAAAAAGCTCCTTCCAGCCAACATTTGAGATTCTGTGAACTACAACCCATTCTTCTTAACAAAGTTTTTAAAAGCTCTTTGACAACTTAAGTAGATCTATTGTGATTGTTAGAAAATAATAAAGATCTTTTTATCTGAAGGAGAAGACATATTACTTATATTTGTGATAAAACAAGGAAAGCAATAAGAAAATGTTCTTTGAAAGAACTGTTGAATGGGAACTTAAATCCCAATCAAAGTGATTTCATTCTGTATCATTTAATGTGGATCCTAGTAATAGGGTATAGAGACCCCATTTTAGATATCTGCAAAGTGGCACACTCCTACAGTGTCATTTTTCTGAATAAAATGAAGTGGCAGTCATTAATGACAAATGCATACAATATGAAGTGAGTGCACAGGGTGTGTGGTAACTGCTGTGAGCAGTCTCGTTGGTGTCCCGGGGAGGGTGAGAGCCCACTAGGTGGTGGGAGCGAGCCGCTTTGAGCGGAGCCCGCGCTGCCGCCGCTCCCTGCCCGTGCCGAGCGCTGAGCCGGCAGCAGCCCTCGGGAGAGCTGCGCTTGTGCAGGGCTCCGAACTAGGCTGCGCAGGGATTTTGACAGCAATGCTAATGATTATGGGCTCCAAATGTCTTAATTCCAGGTATTTTCTTAATGTGTAAAAATGGAACTCTTAAAAACTTTGAGAATGAAGTTAGCATTTTGAATCCATGCCGGAAGTCAGTGAAAATCCGCTGCAAGCCTTTGGCTGTTTGGTTTTTTTTTTAACTTGAAATTCTTTTCCTGTGGTAGCTGGGCTTTCATTTCTGATGTGTGGTGGGGCAAACAGTTATAATTAGGTGATCACTAATGCTCGTTTGCTTAAAACCTGCAAGTCCATTTTAGCCATTTCTTTTCTGTCCTGAGAGAGAAGCATGCTTGCCAGTGGCTGTCCCTCCATTTCCCTTCTTTGGCACATTGGTCAGCTATATCTGTTCCAGAGCTGCACAAGTACAAGCAGTACAGACTCTTTCCACTCCAAAGCTATCTATCAGGTTCTTCCCTGTCCTCAAACTGTTCTCTGCCAATATTCCAAACCAGGCGATTCAATGCAAACTGTCTCATGCTGGTAATCATCCTGTGCCTGTACCAAGTTATTCTACCAGGACTATGGCAAAGTTACGTTTGTCCTTGTTCTGGTTGGAATAAGCTGTCAGTGAATTAGTTGCAGTGGCACTGTTGGCCATTCAGAGTGTTACGATTTGAATAATGATTCCATAAAGCAAGCTGAATGTAGCTCTGTCTTATTGGGAATTTTGCTGCTGTGCAGAAATGAGAGTGCATTTATGAGGATTGGCCAGATGTGAAAAGCATTCTTGTTTTGTGTGCCTTGCATTACCTTTTCTATAAAATTCCTGTTTAACTGCCTTTTGAATTTTCCTTATAATGCTTGTGATTTTAGAAAATTCAAGTTTTCTCTAGTCAGTCCAAAGAAAAATTTTGTTCAAAGCACAAACTTTGAGGGTGCTTTTCTGTCTGAAGAAATGTATTGTAATTCTATGCAGTGTAAAAACTAACGCCTACAGTGTCATTTATTCTGAGAATGCATGTTTTTCACATAATAGACAAGGTGAAGAAGAATTTAAGAGAAAGTATTCCCAGTGACACATTTGCAGAGAAATGCTGATTAAAAGCCTAACTTACATAATTGATATTATTTATGCTTTTCACTAATACTTGCTGTAATGAATTTAGAACAGTTTTAACTGGATGTTTATTAAAGGATTTCAAATTATCTTACTTGGAAATTTTTTGATCTCTTCTAGGGTATTCCTGGTACGTGATAGCCAGAGTAACCCCAAAACATTTGTATTGTCACTGAGTCATGGATTAAAAATAAAACATTTTCAAATTGTACCAGTAAGTAAGTTTTTTCACTTTATTTATGTAGTTGTAAAACCAAACAATTGAATAACTATGACAGACTATTGAAGAATTTTTTTCTTCTTTTGTTGTTTTATGGAAGATGTAAACATACCTATATCATTAAATATAATTAGTATGCTTTAGTAGAGTTGAACATTTTTGAGCTTTGCTATTTGATTTGTTCTAGAGTTTGACTAGTAGTATGAAATCCTGAAAAGTTTCTTGAAAAATTAAGCAAATCTATTTCAACTGGAATAGAAGCAACCCTGATGGCGTGAAAATCATGTATTGATAGAGTTTGTGCTTCCTTTTACTTTTCAGTATGTACACAATTTCTTAGTCATCTATTTTGGACTGCCTCTATTGTGTGTCCATATCTCAGTCTTCTGTTCAGGATAGTTTCAATATTTGTAGTCAAACATGTTTTGTTGACCTCTCTTATTGTTACTGTGGTATATTCATGTACAGGTCTTCTTCAGGGGAACTACAAAAAAAAAAAAAAAAAGATTATTTAGTCCAGCTGCTTTATAGGTAAGCTGGAAGTTATTAGCTGAAATAATATTTCTATTAGTTTCCATTGAACATACTGTCTAGTTATCCTGCCAGAATGGTTAGCCATCCTCATTGCTTCCACTCTTTCACAAGGTGGTTTATGTGGGTTTCTTTATATGCTGCTTCTCTTGAGATGAGAAATACTTGAGCATTTTGTGTTTTGTCTACAGATACTTGACATAACTGAGCAGACCCAGAACTTTTTTATCTCTCTTTACAAGAGCCTTTCTTCCAGACCACATAATACTTTAGCCTCCATGTTTCTTCCTGCTGAAGTTTCCAGCAGATTCTGCTCTTTCTCAGTAGAAATTAGTTAAGTGGCACTATTTTTTATTTTTTTTTGTCTTCGATCATCGATTCTATCTGATCATTCACCGAATTTCTGTATGCCTTACCTAGGGCTTTAGCTGATATCCTCCACTAAAAAAAGTTAATGTAGAATAAAACTGAAGCATTATTTGAGAGGAGGAAAGAAGTGGATCAGATTAGCTGTAAGACTTGTCTAGGATTTTATTGTGTTTAGGTACAGAATATGGAGGATTCCTTCATCCAAAAATGATAGTTACTCAACATATCCCATGGGATCATCAATGTATAATACTTGATAAGAATCCTTGGTGTAAGATCTCTGTGCATTCATTGACTGTAGTCACTTCCAGTATTTACTTTGGTATAACTGTTGTGTGGTTTAGAAAACCTTCCGAACTCCATACAAAGAGTGTATGATTCTACTTCATTGGGATGTCCTTTAACTCTCAAATTTCAGAGACCACTTTTTGCTATCAGGGAACAGACCCTCCCTTCTCTAAGCACAGGTGTTGCAGTATCTTTAGTTTCCTCTGAGATGGATGATTCTCTTCTTCATTTCAGAAGACTCTGCTAAAACCTTGTTCTCCTGTTGTGGAATCTTTGCAGGAACTAGGAATTCTTAGTTTTGATATAAATTGTCTACAAACTTGGGTCACATTTTCCATGCTGTTCATCAAGAAGATCTGTACCACTTCATTGCAAAACTTGACTTACTTGAAGGAAATGTTTTTGAATTGTTTTTTAACTAAATAAATTTCTCCTATGCTAGTAACCAGAAAAAATAAATTGTGATGAGAACAGCTTAATCCAGAGAGAGTGTGTCAGCATGTTAGCTGTTTGTCCCCCAAATATTGGCGTATTTCAGTTTCTTTCTTTCAGTTTCTGGTTGCATTCAGTAACCTCATTCCATTCTCAATACCCTGATTTAAATGTGCTCTTTTTTTGCTAGAACAGTTCTCTTTAAAGATTTCAGAAATTTTTTGTTTAAGGGAGGAAGGGTTTTGGTTCCAGTTGCTGCTGATCTAAATGATGTGATCATTTGCTAAGAAACAAACCATTTTGTATTACTGTGGTAAATTCATAACTTATTAGTTGAAGATCAAGGTTACCTCTTTGAATTTTGAAATTCTACTGTTCTTTTAAACTCTTAGCTGTTTCCAGCCATTGTAAAGGCAAACGTTCTCACTAAATGTAAACAAATAAATGTAATTTACAAAGCCTTTTTACAAGGTAAAAACAATTCAATCTCTAAATGAATTATTTTTCTCTTGTATTTTAGGTTGCTTCAGGTTATGCTGCACTTAAAAATGTCTCCTTTTAGATAGGGTATGCAGCCTGCTAGTTCATGCCTCACCCATGTAAACAGGTGCCTCATGTTAACATTGGTAACCTGTGCAACAGGTATTGCAGGTGGGTAGTAGTTTACAATTGATTGTAAAAAGTTCAGAAGGAAACCTTTGGAATACATTTGGGATCCTGTACTGTGAAAATTGGAGAGCTTTTTAGTTTAAAGGTATTTTTCAGCCTTTATGCTCTGAGCTGATGCAAGTTCACATCAATGGATTCTATCCTGAAATTTCATCCGTGTAAAAGATGAAGAGTTGATACACAGTTCTGGGACTGTCTTTTTCTAATGAATGTTTTCTCATAACAGCCTTCTTAGCTTGCAGAAGATGCTAGGTTCTTAGGCAACAGAACTTTGACATAAGTTTTTACTTTGAGAAATATTAATAGCTTTAGAATTAGCAGTCTGTCTGGTATTAATTTCAAGGTTTGGAATTAACTTGTTAGGAGGATTACAGACATTTGAATTGTTAACTCTCCTTGCCTGTAGTGTGTTGGCAGGAAAATTGCATTCATAAAGGAAGTCCAATGAATGTTAATCCATTTTCAGGTTCTTGGCTGGAGCACAGGAATTTACACATTCTCACATTGGTAATTCCTTAACTAGCAGTGTTTGACTGGTTTGACCAAAGTCTGAGAATAAAGAAATTGCAAACTACTTCCAGTCATGGTAGAAAGGGGTAGAATAACTAGGAGTCATAAGCAGTTCAGCAGCTGCTTCAGATAAAACATCTTAATTACAGGTAAGACAGCTAATTGTATCTTCTCCCTTCCCCTGTATTCAAGTAGGGTAGTTCCATCTTTCCCTAGCACACCATCTGCTTCTCTGTGCTAGCCCTACTTCAGGATCGTCTGTTCACTACTCTTTCAATCTTGTATCTTTTTTTCCCTTTTCTTTTTAAAAATAGTTTGAATAGGTTTTTTCACCCTATATTTACATGAATACCAATTATTCACTATTTCAATAATCCTCTTGATATTACACATATCAGCAGTTGAGGAACTAAATCAAGAAATTGTATAATCGGCAGTGCAATACAAATTGTACAAGAGCTAACATTCAGTAACTTAGAAGAGGGAGATAGTGATTGCAAACTTCCAAGCATCTAAAACTCAAAAGGAATCTTTCAAGGTATCTGTTAAGTTTCTTCTTTTCTGTATCTGTGTTAATACATGTTTGGAGCTGCAGCAATTCCTCCTACAACAAAGAACTACTAGAGCAAGTATGTCACTCTTGTGATGGGCAGTGTCTTGTGTAGATAATACTACCCAGCACTCCACTGCACTGGTGCTTAGCCTCATCATACTTAAAAAAAGTGATAGAAAATCATGGAAGTGAATAGAGAAAAGGTTGAAATCTATGATTAACCTCAAACTTGGTTGCTTAATGTCACTCTGTAAGAACTCAGGGTTGGTATTAACCCCAGCTATCATTCCAAAACAAAGGCATGAAGTAGTATTGTTACTGCAGGAAGAGTATTCCTATACTTATTTAACTGTTCTTTCCTTTTAGGTACGTGCTTGAAGTCAAATAATATGTTGGTTTCCTATTGTTTTGGGTTTTTTTTGTGTAAATTATCACTGTATTTTTTATGCTCACAGTAGTTGTAAGATTATGAATATATTGGTGTGTAAGAACACTTCTCAAGCAAGTGTTCCAGTCAGAAAGCATACCATAGCAAAAGAGGATATAATTGAATCTTGTTTTTCCATTTTTACAGTTGGAAGATGATGGGAAGCTATTCTATACCCTTGATGATGGTCATACCAGATTTACTGATCTCATCCAGCTAGTGGAATTCTATCAACTTAATAAAGGAGTACTACCTTGCAAGTTAAAACACTATTGTGCACGGATTGCTCTTTAACCAAAGTATTTGTTGTTTCATCAGAGGGATAGGAAGATACTAGTACACTTTTACCTCCTAAAGGCAATTTGTATAGCGAAAAGGGGGAAAAACACATTACATTGTAAAGATTCTATGTTTAAGCTGAAAAAAAAAAAAAAATAATATCCTATGTAGATAAGAACTTTGCTTTGTGATTGTCACAGCAAAATTAACTTTATGGTTTTGAAAAACCGTTCTTTCCGATGTAATTCTTCAGTGTTGTCTTGAACTTTCTGGGTTTTTTTTTCAACTGAAAAGAGTTTTGAAAAATACTGTGTAACTCCTACAAAAATATAACTGAAGGAAAATCTTTGTTCTTAGCTTTAAAATTAACTTTTTTCTCTATACATGTTTCTCATAATTTCTGTTCATCACATAAAAGAATAATGTTTACTGTGGCAAGGATAAAAAGCTGAACTACACATTTTATTTGTAAATAAAATGAATAAATATTTTGCACTATATTTTTGAATGCTACTTTGAGGATTATCGTATCCAAAAAGTGAAAAGTCATTAAAACCACTTATAACTGCTCAGTTGTATTGAGTTGTGCTATTCTTGTTGTAATATTTTAAAGGATTTTTTCTCTAATCCAGTGACTGAATCTACATCTCTATGCAGAGCTGGACTGTCACTTACTTGGCTGTGAAATGTATAAACCTGCATAAATTATTATGTAGTGCATAATGTATTTTAGTGTATATCTATAATCTCTGACACAAAGAGAGGCAGAAAGACCTTTTAAGTACTGTGACTCTTTGCACAGTTGAGGAGGGAATCTATTTCAATTGCCCTTAAAAAATAAAAGTAGTGTTATAATCATTGTAAATTATCAATAATTTACTTACAAATAAAGGTAAATCCAGTGGACTTAGCTGAAAACCTCATGAAAGTGTATTTGCAGTCAGTTCCTAGCTTATTTTATTATTTGTTATAAAATAAAGATGTCAATTTAACTACTAGTGAAGCAATCCTTAGAGATTACCAAGTGTCTAACATGCCAGCTAAAAAGAACTGTGCCAGTAGGCCAAGTCAAATTTTGGACCACAGCATCAGTACAAATTTTGGTATTTGTATTTTGAAGAAGAGTTGATACTGCTGTATCCTTGGACAAAATTGGAGTGGAATGGGACTTCAGAAAGAAGCATGCACAAACCGATGCTTTGCTGTCCAAGAGATTTGATCTTGTTATGAGGGTTCAGGACATTGTCCTGGGTATATTTACAAAGGGTAAAGGCTGGAGTAAAAGTGGTGTTTGAAGATGGGCCATCACACTGAATGCAGGTCCCCCTTCCTATGCTTGCTTGAGTTCCTTGAGTGCCAGGCATAGCAGCTGCTCTGCTGTAGGGGGAGGTGGGAGAGAAGGTAAAGGAGGCCTGGGTGAGAGATGGAGCCCGTGGGCCCGGAGGCACAGCGGTGCCAGGACGTGTCAGCTGACAAGGTCATGGACATGGAAGCATGAGAACAGTACGGTAACTGTAGCCTGTGGTTTTGTTATTGTGTGTCTCTGGAAGGCAAGCATAATAACATAATACTGTGATACTTAATTTACCGACTTGATCCACACATCACTGACCTTTTCCTCTGGTATGCAAATGCAGTTTTTAAAGCTCATTAAAAAAGCAACTCTTCCTAATGTGTACCAAAGATGCAACATATGTGGTGCCTAAGATCATTACATTAGGAAAGCCTTGTAAAACTCTTTACAGTCTAATAAATACAACTCTTAAAGCTGAAAAATGGTTTCAAAATGTACTTAAAAAATAATTAAAACCTCTTCAGGTTCTGTTTAATAATGTGATTACTTCTCAGGTAGTTTTATTTCAGATGTTGATGTAGGATAAGGAGAAACATTCTCTGCATCCCTTATTTGTAATCATCTCTTGACAAGTGTCTGTTGTCTATTTTAGTCAATTTCTCCTTGGGACATGTGAAAGCTTCACTATAATTTTTGTTTGGATCTGTGTATGCATGCTTGGCAGAGAAGCCAACTGCTCAGTGGGTGAGTACCTGTCACTGTTGGACCTATCAGAAGAGAAAATAATGTAGAAATTATGTCACATGGTGGAGAGACATCAACCATCAAGAAGCTTTGCCTGCTTTTTCCTTTTTGTTTCACAAGTGAAATTGAAAAACAAAAAACTAAACTCAGCCAAAATAATAATAATAATAATAAAACCTAAGTAAAATGAAGTATTGCTTAATGAGCATGGGATTTGGACATTTGAACTGTCAAGTATTCAAAGCTTTCTTATACTGCAAAGCATTTCCTCCTGCATTTTGACAGCTCTCTTAATTAAAATCTAAACTGAAATATTGCTGAGAATACATAATCTCTTTTATATGATGTGTATACCTTTCCTGAACTCTGCTGTTTGTGACCATGCCAGAAAAAAACAAACCAGTAAAACTAATAAAATCTAGTTTGCTGTTGAAATGACTTCACAGGCTACCTCCTTGTTTAAATATTACTGAACAACCATGAAGGAGGTAGTCTTAATGTGTAAAAGCAAAGAACCAAACACCACCCTTTAAAAGCTGAATATTCTGATGTCCCAGACTTCTTTCTAATGTACTAAATGGTACAAGTGGTTGATACATGACTTTCAAGGTCCTTACTTACAACCAGTCAGCAAGGAATTTCTGTGAGATCAGCCAGGATAAGTCTGACCATAAAGTTCTTTGGGGGTGTAGGCAATGCTATTTAGACAGAATTTCAGTGTGTTAACTGTCACTTCTAATTAGGAATACTACACGTTGGTGCCCACCTTCACAAAGAGAATTGGCTAATCAGGAGTTGCTAACAGCTCAGGAAGAAATCAGTACTATTTTGGGCAAGCCCGTCTATCTGTCTCCAACATTTGCTTCTCTACAAAATGTGGACAATTTTATATCTACCTCACAGAATGTTTATGGACTGATTTTTAAGAAAAAAACCCAACGGAACAATAGAAACTGGTGTTACTTGCAGAAGGGTTCTTTAATACTTAAATGGTATGTTTTTGCCTTTACTTGATGGAAATTCAGAGCCAAAACACCTAGGTGTGAAGCATAGTATTTGAAAAACTCTTCATGTTTTCTTCAGATCTAAAATTTTATCCTTCTCTGAGTGTTTGTGTGTAGTGCACTGCCAGGAAGAGAGAGCTGAGCTTGCCATGTAGAGGAACCAAAAGCAGTGTAAGTGAACAAGCCTAGCTTGCTATCTGGGGTAATTAGCCCTGCAGGGGTACTCTGTGAGTTGTGAGCTAGTGCAGAGATCATGCTGAAGCTCAGCATTGTATTTGTTGGCATGCCCTTTGTGCCTTAGTTTCCAATCTAAAAATCTTCTTGGCTCAAAGGAGATTAAAAGTTAATTCACTGGTGTTTCATAATGCATATACTTTCACGGCTGGAATTAAGATGCACAGGCAGCATTAAATGACATTTTTAAACTTCTGAGTGTTTTTTCTTAACAATCTTATTAAGTCACTGGAGTTTTTTGAAATGTAGTTAGTCTTCGAGTCATCCAACTAAATGTTTTGAAAGAGAGCTTTAACCCATTAAATAAAAGAGGATTATATATGTAACTAACTACAAGTGGGATCTTGCTAGGATAATTGAATTTCTGTCAAATGTTGTCTGTTACATCCTGGTTTAAGAATTGTAGCATTTTGTGCTTCCCTGGGGGTAGAATTATTCTATAGTGTGCTTGGAGTATCTCATTTTAAGTTAAAATCAGCTTATTTCAAGAGGATAGCCTTTTTTTGTTGTTATGTTGTTTAAAAGCTACTCATCTTCATCTAAACAGAAGCCACTCATTCACTAGTTAGTTTTAACTGTTTAAACCTATCTATTAGCTTTGGCTTGCAAATAAGTATAGCATTTGTCTGTAAGGAATCTTATATATAATTCTTCTTACCTTTATTAAAATAGTTTAGAAAAAGACAAAGCAATTTACAGTTTACATCAGCATTTCTGTTTGATTAGAAAAATAATTATTTTTATTACTGTTCTGGTATTTCAGAGTACTATTCTAGTATTCACACTGTAATGCATTCCATTTCTAATTTCAACTTTGTAGCTGAAATCATCGAAGATGGGACATACCCCATTACTTGAATATACTTGCAAGCTTTCAGAGGTTAAACACTTATGGTCTATGCATAATCAATGTGTATGGTAGTGCAATTAATGTTAACTTTAATGAAATGCATGAATATTTAAAACTTAATGAATCTGACTTTACAGCATGCTTTACAGCCTGGCTCACATATGCGAACAGTATTGACTGTTGGCCTCTGGATGTCAGCAGTGTATCACGAAATTCCTGTAATCAGCCACTGTTTTCATGCTTCCTCCCAGAAATATCTGTGACTTGTGGTCTCTGCACACCTCCAGAACACCCAGTGCTTTTTCCTCTTATAAATTATTCACTTACTCTGTACCAATTAGTTCTACCAGTTGCTAGGTTTGTTATCAAGTTAAGCTTCAAGACAAGAACCTGAACTCAATGAGTGATTAAAAATTTATTAGCAGAGATGATTAAATATGCAGATAGTCTGTGAAGCTTGTTCTTGAAACCATTATATTACCTTTTTAATACTAATGATTTGTATAATTAATTTTATAAAAGCCTGAAAGTCTTTTAAAAAAATTCAGAGTAGGACATAAAAGGGAAGAGATTAAATGCAGAGGAGGCAGTGAACCTGAGCATTAAAACAGCTCATTCACATGTATAGGCAATAAAGTGATTTCCTTACAGGAATAGTTTGTGGTTTTTCTTCCCCTCTGCTAAGTTGATTATTTTATTAATCTTTTAAGCAATTTGGGAAAACTCTTATCATCTAGTGAGTCGTATTTTCAAAATAGAACTTGATGTGATTAACACTGATACTACAGATGATTCCCTGAAACTTTACAATTAAAACTCAGTTCCTACAACGTTTAAGCACATGCTGGATTTAGGCATATGAAGAGCCCCGGGGCTTCCATGGGAAAGAAGACAGAGGTTCATTACAGCCACAGGGTGCCACTGGGCAGCGTGGCCAGCGCCAGGCGAAGTTTCTGAGGGAGGGGTTGCCCTCATGCTGTGTTTCTGAGGGGGAGGGAGGTGAGCAGGGCCCCAAGGTGTGCCCATGGCAGCAGCCAGGCCTGTTTGGGGTGTGGGCAGCAGGACTCCCCAGAGCCTGCTGGGAGGGGAGCATCCTGGTGCTTTGAACCCACAGGGCTGGCTCAGGAGCTGGGCCTGTCCTCCTTTCCATGGGGGAAAAAAACCAAATTATTTTACTGCTCTGTCGCTCTGTTGGGAACTCTGAGAAGAACGACACAGACTCTCTTGTGGAGTCGAACTGGAGAATTTTCTCCCAGTTTATTACCTCAGGCCTTTTTTATAGACCGATACGTGAAAAATACAGAAAAGAAACTCTTACTGGTTAGTAAACTAACACATCACCATCATTGGTCAATGGGGTACACCACCTCTCGACCTTCTCTTGCAAGAAAACAAGGAACAGACAAACAGCACCTGCAAGGCTGTTTTCTGTCTCTGAGGATTGTTTTAATTCCTCCTTAAGATTCCCAGGCCACTTTCCCAGGCAAGACTGAGAAAGCTATGTGGCCTGCAATGTCCACAGGCACCGTGCTCCCTGCTTCACAGTTAGCATCCATACTGCTCCTTAAGGGAGTAGCTAGAGCAGAAGCCAGTCCTGGAGCAAGGCTTCTTGCCTTCCATGCTCCTGAGAGAAGTGAGCCCTCAAGGTGGTAGCTATGGCTGCAGGGAGTGCAGGCGACTGCTGCCAGCCAAGGGTGTTGACGTGGTGCTGCTTTTGGCAGCTGCTGGTACGTGCAGTGGGGTCTGAGTTGGTTTGTACCTTTGTGAGCTGGTTTGTGCCTCTGTGAGCTGGTTTAGGAGGTAATGAGACCTGGCCACACACTGGGAGCTGGTGTACTGGGGATGTGAGGGAGGCCTAGGGGTGAGCTGTGGGCTGCCATTCCAGCAGGACAGGCAGCACTGGGTGGGCAGCACAACTCAGCACTCTGCAGCAGGGAGAGCCCAAGTTCTCTGTTCTCTCCCTCTCCTTCCAGCTCTGCCTGGTGCTGTGCCACCAAAGGCCACAACTGGTGGCCCCAGGCACACCACAGGAATGAGTTGCTGTGAATGAGGCTTGAAGGAAGGTGAGGGTCTGGACAAAGTGTGTGTGAGCAGCCCAGCCTCCTGGAAAAACAGCAGTTGCCCCTCAGGTGATGCTGATGAACCCCACCAGCTGGAGTTTGTCAGAGTTAATGCGTTACCTTTAAGTATGTGAGCTGGATTTGAGCAGTAGGTGTGTGCTGGGTTGAGGGCTGGTATGGAAAGTAAGTGGAATTTTTATTTTTTTTTTTCAAGGATGGGGCTTTGAGGTGAGAAGGGAAAATAATGAGTGGCGATTATCATGCATCTGTTGTGTTGCCCTTTTCTTTCTTTTTATGAAGTAGGGTGCCTTTATTCTCAAGTGCTAGGCTTTATGTATCAGTATTTAGACCTCAGTTCTGTGAGGTGTAGTTTGTGTTTCTAGCCCTGGTTATGGAAGGCAGCAGAACTGTAGCATGGACATTACTAGAGTGAGACCCAATGATAGTGTTTGCATTGCTGTCCCCACTGTGCTTGCAAGGCTAGGAGCTTACTGGGAAGGCAAAGTCTAAGTAAAAATGATTGTTCTTAAGGTAAAATAGAAGGTGTGCCTCTTTGATGGTAAGAAATTAAGACTAGGAATTTCCTTAGCAGAAAGCAGTCTTGGGAAGCATTTCTGCAGTGCTCCTGGAGATGCATTATACTCAGATGTCCTTGCTCTGAGCTAACTCAAAACACCACTTTTGACAAAGGTTTTTCAGCTTCCCCTTCTACTGTACCAGTCACCTAGTTGGGGACAGGGAAGGAGGAGATTAAAAAGCAATATGCTAGAGCAAGAATGTTGATAGAAAAAAGTTGAGAGCACATTGACCAAGGTGCTTCCTGCTTTTCTCCTTGTGGCTGAAGCTAAACAAAGAATGAGTGCTTAGTCTCCCGTTCCTGAATATGGCATAGAATGCTGTGTTGCTATGAGAGGGTTTTAATGTCAGTGAAAACTTTCTAAAATGAAAAAGAAAGTCCTTAAACTAAGGGAAATGAAATATATAATTTCAAATCCATTTACAGTGTGAGCAAATGCAGGTGGGAGAAAAAAACACATGAAGCTTTCACAGGGTTTTTTTAGGATTTTTTTGGGGGGGTTAATTTGTAGTTTGATGTGGTAACTTCTATCAAAAAAAACTTGTTCTGATAAATAGTGTGGAACTTTACAATTGCCAAATCTGCAGCCTATGCTAAATGTTTAAGTTCTGGGAAACAACTCATGGAAAAATATCTTCTGATGATGGATGTGAGGTCAACTATGCAAACTAAAATATTTTTTCCCCAGTTATATGGTATAGGGCTGTGGTGCTCAGACCATATGCATAGCTAGTTATTTTTAGGCATTTAAGGAGAATGTAAAGGAGGTGATATGTGTAGGAGGGTGGAAGGGTACTGAGAGAATTTTAAGAGATGCTAACACTTGGAACAACAATAGATATGCTATTGGAGTGATTTTTCCTAACCTGTACACATCACGTCTGGAGGGGTTTGCTTCTGTACTAAACAATTAATGAAGTCTTCATTTTTAAATGATGCATGTACTTCTTTGTGTGCTGTGCATAATGCTACAGATTTCTGTATGCTTAAGATAATGTGTGTAAGTGTTGGCAGGATCAGAGTCAAAGATGTCAAAAATAACTTGGAGGGCTTGTGGAAATTTACAAAGTGTAATAAGGTGATACTTCAATTGGTGCTGAAGTGGAAATTGTAGCTGATATTATATTTAATGACGGACTGTGGTCACTGGGTTCACTGTGACTGAACAATATCCATCTCTATTTTTGAAGTAAATGAATATCAGTAGATGAAGTTGAACTAAAAATTAAGAATGTTTTTCTCCTGTACATTGATAATGCTCTTTAGCTTATTATCCTGCATTGTGTGTGCATAAGAAAAAGAAACACAAAAAACCCAACTAAACCTCCCCCATGCTGGCCCTGAGCTTTCCATAAGGAAAGAATTTGCAGTAGGAATCTATATTTGTAGTGGCCTTGGCCTTGTGAAAGTGTAAGATGTATGACACTTTTAAAGAAAAAGTTCTTCATTCCTCATCACTATAGAGTTAGGAAATAAAAACCATTAAAGGAATGAACTAATTATTTCTATTTCTTTGCTAGAAATAAAACTAACATGCTGATTCAAAGTACCAGAAGTACAGGTGATGTTTAAAAGGGCTTTCCCCATGGAAAAGAAGTACAGCTGAATTGTATTACCCCTTGGTAAAGATAATGGGAGTTTGCAACAAACAAATTCTAGATTGTTCTGTGGTGAAGTGAAATGCTTATTTGTCTGTAGGAATATGTGCTCCACTTGTGCTTCTACTTCCACTTGAAATAAGGTCATATCACTCAGCATGGATTTAGAAACACAGGGAAGAATGAATATGCTTTTGCCATCACAATTATCCAAGGACTTGCAGGAATGTTAACTATTGATGTTCTTCTCAGCTTTCAACTTATGTTTTCTTGTGTATATAATTCTTTCTAATTATATTTTTATTAGCTGCAGAAATTAATTTCTCAAGTATTTTTTGTCATTAATCTTCCTAGATATTTTCAATGAAGATTATAAGTTCTCTGGACAAATTTTTGATGTAATCTAGAAGCAGCATTGGTTCTGTGTCAACAGTTGCTGAATCTAGTGCTGAGAGTGTGGTATTTAATGGATTAACACACATGTACTGTTCACATGTTTTCAAAGTTGTAACAGTAAGAGAAATGTGTATTTGATCCAGTACAGACTCTTCACAAATAAATGTGATGTTGGACAAACTGACTAGGTTATACAGATTAAAAAAAAAGTCAGTCTTGAGGTAGCTGACCATCTTTATAGTGGAGTGGTTCATAGTATATCACAGTGTGGGGAGTACAAGAGAAGAAAGACTCAACAAATAGGGATCTCCCAAAGAAGAGAACAGTGATGGTGGATCTGGAGGAAACAAGCTCCAAGGAAAAGCTAGAGAATGGCTGTTTAGCCGATCTGTAGCAATTTGACCCCCGAAAAGAAGAAAAGTGAATGAGAAAATTAAATGGAATACCTTAGAAAAGAACAACTACTTCAACTGCTTGGGGCAGGGGAGGAGTCTTAATCTGTTTGGCCCATAATTGAGATATTCTTGCAGGGATGTGTATGAATCAACTTGCCAACTCTGTCAGTGACTTGTGGAGGCTCATGAGGAAATTTTGGTATTTTTACTGGGTATTCTCAATCATCACTCGACAGCCTGATGTTGTAGGGGAGGTTTTGTTCTGAGGGGGTTGTGTGGATTATCGGAACCTAATATACTCTGCCTAATAGAAACAGAATAAACTGGAGACAGGTGGAAATATGATGAGACAGAAGTGAGGTGTACACATCGTACGGATTGCAATTATGAGGCCTGAGCAAAGATGAAGAGACTAGTAAGAAATCTTATTTCTATTTACTAATTTGGCATCATTTGGTGTGTTGGTATATAATTGTAATTAAGGTGCAGTTGTCCTGTGACTCTCTTCTGATGTAGGTTTCTAGCTGAAGAAACGGATCTATGCTTGTTAGGAGTTAGCTTTGACAAATGTTACTTGAAAGTTTTACTGGAAGCTGGCTATGAAGTGTTGAAGTATTTGAATGTGAAGTTTACTTTTAAACTTTGCTGTGGAATCGCTGCTGAAGAGTAGCTTAGATATTTTAAAAAAAAGTAGAAAGGTGGAAACTACATATGTAAGCATGTTAACTTTTTATTAAAAGAAATCATTCCAGGAGACCTCATTAAGCCAGGACGGTATTCTAAAAGTGAATATACATGTTGACAGCTACACCCATAAATTTGAAAACTGCAAACATGTTCAGCATAAAAGCCATTTTTGAAAAAAGCTGTTGCTCTGCCCTTGTACTAATTTAAGAATTGTTCATTCATTCTGATTTTTATAGTTGCTTTTCACATATATAACTGGGACAGTTTAAAAAGTGCATTATAGAATTGTTCATGATGTCACAAACTTCATAATGCAGATGATTATTTTTAAAAATACAGTTTACATACAGGCTCAAAGTATCAACTAAACTCAATAATTCCATTCATTTCTTTTTTTAAACAAATAAAATGACCTGTCCATAAACTATACCTCTGTACAGTATTCTTGCAAAGAATTTCCATTTCCCAGGAATCATGATGTGAGTTTAAATTGCTTGGCTCTAGCAGTAGGTTTGGTGAAGAGGTTCTCTTGTTCTATTCCTACTCTATCTGGACATGTAATAGTCTTCACAGACAGCACAAGATCATCTCAGACAATCTCTTCTTTTGGTGCCTTTCTGCCAGAAGACATTCAAGGTACACCCATATTTAAGATGATTTCATTGAAGTAGGGACTTCGTTTCAATGTAGTTTGTAGAAGTGTAATTGGTACAAAGGGAGAGGAGTATTCTGCCTGTGGATGCAGATTCTGAGGCAAAATAAACAATCAGTCCTGACCTCAGGTTTGTTTTCTCACTGGTGTGGGAGGAAGGAGGAGGAACGAATCACTTGTATGCTCTGTGTGGGAGGAACCAAGATGGTATTTAGGAGATGGAATAATTTTAAGTGAAGATCAGTAATCAGAAATCCCACCAGAAAGAGCACAGGAAGATGGCAAAAAGTCATCAGGTGATGGAGAGGATCTGAGCAAGGGACAAGACCAGGGGTTGAAATGGTTCTTGGGCATTAAGAAACACAAAGTATGTTTTTGTTTGTTTGTGTTTGGCTTTTTTGAGGGGAGGTGGGTCCCTTTTTATTTTTTTTTAGTAGGTAGGTATTTTTTATGGTTATTTTTCATATCCAAAATGTGTGTGTACAATCTAATTACTTGTATTTTGTCATATTTAGCAAATAACTTCTAGGTTCTACATGATAATACTTCGGGAAGGATTTGCTATTCATGCTTAAATGTATGTTACCTTAGATCTTCTGACAAATGGCCAGGGCTATGTTGTTTTCCCTCCTACTTGAATTAAAATATTTTTCATAGAAAATATACTTCTCTGAATTTCCTTCTGGCCAGTGATATAACAAGGAACAGGGGAGACAGAGAAAGGATGCCAAAATAATTTGATGGCATTTGAGATGAATCAGTACCTTGCCAACAGAAAGAGTGTTTGAGAGAGGTTTTGATACATTGACTGACCTGTCATAGTGTAGTTGTTCAAAACTTTTGATAAGAGGATAGTATGTTTAAAATGATGACAAATGAAAGGCAGTGGTAGTACTGTCCTCAAGGAGTCACATTAATATGTGCGCATTTGTATATTTACAGGACTCCAGTTCAGACTTTGTCTTCACAATCAAAAAAACCAGTTTTGCTACAGAAAGGCTGTCAGGTATGTTGAACTGCAGAAAATAAATCTGCACAGAGTAATGGAAATCATAAAACCTACAGAGCTCCTGGATAGTACTGACACAATCTTTCTAATGAAATTAATTGCAGACATAGTTGTGCTGTTTCTTGCCTCCTCAAATCTAACTGAATGTAAGCTCCTCAAACAGGCTTTTATTAGTGAATATTAGTGGAAACCATCTGGTAAAGGAGAATCTGTACAAAGCACTTCTTTATCTCTAATTAGTCTCAAACAGATTTTCATCTGTCATTATACTATATGTTATTTGTGGGTAGTGAGAAGAGGAATAAGATTAAATTATCTCAATCAAGTGTGTCAGCAGCAGTTCTCAGTGAATCCCAGCATTTTACTAATTTCCTGTGTATTGAATTAGACTGCTGCCTCAATTTTATTATTTGAAACACGTTCTGGTGTCTTTGATATGAACAGGGCAGGAAACAACCATCAATCTGAGTAGGCTGTGGTTTTTGTTTGTTTGTTTTTTGGGGTTTTTTGGGTTTGTTTTGTTATTTTTTTCTGGTGTTGAAAAATAAGAAGTCAAAACCAAAACTTATGCATCCAAATTAAAATGTCCAAAGGAAGGCCGTGAAGATGGGTGAAGGATCTGGAGGGGAAGCCTTATAAGGAGCAGCAGAGATCAACCTGGAGAAGGGGAGGCTTCATTGCAGTCTTCAACATCCTCATGAGGAGAGGTGGAGGGGCAAGTAGTGATCACTCTTGTGACCAGTGACAGGACCTGAGGGAATGGCATGGACCTGTGTCAGGGAAGTTTTAGGTTGGAAATCAGGAAAAGGTTCTTCACCCAGGGGGCAGTTGAGCACTGGGACAGGCTCCTCATGGAGGTGGTCTCAGCACCAGCCTGACGGAGTTGAAGAAGCATTTGGACAATGCTCATGGGCACATGGTGACTCTTGGGGAGTGTTCTGTGCAGGGCTAAGAGTTAGACTTGATGATACTGATGGGTCCCTTCCAATTTAGCTTACTATGTGATCCTATGAGATTATTTATATAGTAGAAACCCAAGAAAAAGTGAGGCTTCAAGTAGTGTAGTGGCTTTTGTGCTTTGCTCTGAGCTGATACTTCCTAAATCATGTAATGATTACACTATGACCACCTGATAGGAAATCTTGAATGTTACTGTCCAAGTTTTTGAGCTTGGGATAGAGGCAATGACAGATCTAGACAAGGGCAACTAACAAGTTAGGAAAAAAAATAGTGGCAGAGAAAGGTCTAGATTGATGCTGTATGAGGATAAGCTGCACTGGCTGAAGGGAAAGAAAATACTGTAGCCTACAGCCAGTAACACATTAGTCTGACCTAAACATTTCTGTGTTGCCTGGTGTTTGTGCTGGAAAAAACATCTTTAGAAGGAAGAACAGTAAAGGCTTATCATGTCAAGTTGATGAATGTGGAATAAATATAGTGATTACAAGTTTTTGTGGAAAATTTTCTGCCAACCAAAAAAGACTAGGGCTTTCTGCAGAGGTAATAGAGAGCAGGAGTACATGAAACTGTGAAAAAGAGTACCAAAGAAGTAGGTGCCTGCACTAAGGTGTCTTCCACTTAAAAATTGAGATAACTGCCAATTCATTTACTGCTGTTCCTGGTGATAGATGGAAACGAATCATGCTGGTGTGGTACACTGAGGTCAGAGAAGGAGGTGTGCTTTCTGTTTGCTTTTCACTGAACATTAACTAAACTATTATAAGAAGGCAGACTCAAAAATAATTCCATGAACCATGTACAGGTATTGGACTCTTGGTACAATTACAATACAGCAAGACATATTGTAAGTAAAACTGATGTACTGTGTATATACTAACAGAGCATAGGAGTGTACCAAATGTGTCAGTGTGCTGTTAGTACATTTAATGGCATTTAACTGTGACTATTATGTGCAGACTTTTTCATTACTATAATGCAAAGCATGGTATGTCTTTGAGAAAGCATTCATGTTATTTTTTTCTTCCAGCCATGTACACAAGTTATCAGTTAAATAAGCAAACAATGATGTTTTTATATAGGCCAACAGGTCTTTGTCATGCATTATACCTAGACTAATATCTTTCCATGTAATGGCTTGTAGGTTTGGTTCTGGTTTTGTTGTTGTTGGAGTTTGTTTGTTTTTGTTGTGCTTGGGTTTTTTGTTTTGTTTTGCAGGTTTTTTTGTTTGGTTTTGATTTGGGTTGTTTTTTTGTGCAACAAAAGCTGCCCTCATAAGGGAGAAGAAAATAGATGGAGCTGGGGAACTAAGCAAATATGACCATATGGCAGCATATCCTAGTATATTCTTCCAGATTCTGCTGTGGAAATAATAGCAGTAAGAGTTCTATGTTATAGAATAGATTCTATATCTAGGCCCATTTTCTTAAGGATAGTTTAAAAAACCACAATCCTTTTAGTATTGATTTTTTATCTAGTGAAAACTACCTAGATGTGTACAGTTCCTTGTTAAACCTAGTTTTCCAGTTAGCTTACTTTAATTTTTCAGTACTTTGGCTTTTAACTGGAGGTATAGGCCCATACAAGTGAATTAAAGGCTACTGTTTCCTTTGGGTCAAAGAATAATTTTGATGCATCCTCTTTCCTGTGAAACCTTCTGCCCCATACTCCTGCATCTGGAAAACTGTTAATGATTGTCAGAGGTGGAAATGCAAGCTGACTGGTTCTGAAGGAGAGATGGAGAAAGCACAATGGAGCACTGAAGAGATGAGATTAAAGAAATTGAAAAGAGGAGTACCCTTTGCCTTTTGGAACAGCTACTTTGAGAGCAAGGGTTTCTTCTCACCTCATCCCCAAAATGCTGTGTCTCCTTTTTTAAACAGTATATAATTAGAGAGCTTCTTTTGGTGGGCTTCATCTTGTCTGTTCTTAACTAGTTATTACTGGACTATGAACTGCTGGCAGCTATTTGGTCCCATTTATACTCTTGACTTCCACACCCTCTCAGGCAAAGAGTTGCACTTCTCATTATGTGGAGAAAGTTCTTTGAGTCTTTTTAAACATGTTTCTTGATATGTTTACCAGATGTTTATAAGCAACAAGTGGTGAGGCAGTGTGTGCTTTACTTCAGCAATTGTTACTTTATAAGATATGGGTGAAACTCTGCTGGAAGAGACCAGTTGAAGAGTTGAACTGTCTCCATTGCGTTTTTTGTATTCCTGTTGGCTCTTTAATGAGGTAATCAGAACTGCATTTAAAAGAAAAGATTTGTGAGTATTTGGGTTTACAAAACCATGTAATATTTTGTTTGTTTTTGTTTTGTTGTTTTCCCTTGTTTTTTTTCTTCTTCAGTTTTTAATACTATTTATTTTTTCGGATCTCTGAGAATCGAACTGGTGTTTTCACAGTGGTAGTATCTGACTGCTGACCGATCCTTGCATATGCATGCCTCAGGGTTTTTTCTTCCCCATTACTTTGAATTTAATGACACTTTATCTTCCATTTAAAAAGAAAAAAATTGTTACTGTAGAAGTAGATTATGGGTATACACAAGAGAGAGGATGTCATCCTGCCTGGTGTGTTGTTCAGTGTCATCCTTGCTGTTTGATACAACTTGAATATTTTAGTAGAGAAGATGTAAAATTGGGGTTGTTAGTGTTTGAAAAAGTCCAGTGAGGCAGCAAAGATTGTTGGATATTAAGGAAAAGGGAAAATAAATAGGATTTTTTTTTTTTTTTTTTTCAGGACAACTGTCTAGGCTGGCTTTCTAAGTCAAGAAAGGTACTGATCCTGAAAAGAAAGGCCAATAAATCTAGGACTCTAATGAAGTGAGTGGATGAATGAAGCTGCATGAACTTGGTCTGGAAGGAAAGTGGAGGAAGAGATGGCTTGATTACAGGGAAGTTTGAAAGTAGAAACTTTTTTTTTTTTCTTCTAATTTGGTTCATTGAATCATTTGTATACACTTTTACAAATGACCAGTAAATTAAACTCCTAAAAATTGCCATTTCTAACTATTCCAAACTGCCAGTTTGAATGGTCTATGAAGATATCTTTCCATCCACACCACTTCCCCTGCCACTTTCAGTTAAGATTGGATCCTGATGGATAGCATCATTTTGTCACATTGTGGCACTTTATAAATAGCATAATGCAGTGATGTACAGTGCACTGACAATTGCAGTTTTAGTAGCTATTGGGAGAGCTAAAAATGAACATTTTCCATAATCTAGATCGTTTACTTTGGCGGCTGGGCTTTCTGCACATCTCCAGTATGTATTCCCATAAGATATTAAAAAGGATGTATATGTTTTTATTACATTGTGTATACACTTTGGTAGGTGTAAAATAAGTTTACATTTTAAATGCATTTGTGCTACTATCAGAGAAAAGCAAAACAAAATAAATTGATGCCAGGGGAAATGTCAGGCACGCAACACAGATTTGTTAAATAAACATTACTGTGTGGCATTAGCTAATGTTATTACTTTGTTTCCCTAGTGGCTCTTTTTTTGATTATCTGCATTTCTAAAGACTGTGCACGTTTCATACACACTAAGAACAGACTACGAGGATTCTACTTACATGAAGAGCCTTGCAAAAAAATAGACTATGATGGCATTTTTTTATTTACAGCTCTGCTAAAAGCATAGGAGCTTTTTAGTAATTTTTTTTTTGTACAAGGGATGATGTGAAGGAATTTAATTACTGAACTTTTTGAAACTATGGGAACTGTAAGCAGGAAAACTTACAAAGCAAAATATAATTTTAGGCATGCAAATGAGAGTAAAAAGTATACCACTTTTTCTGACTATCTTTCAGATTAGAAACCAAGATAAAAATAGATTTTTAGATTTTGTTTAAAGCACTGGATGTGCAATGGATAGCACAGATAAGCTTGTAACTAGGAGGTGATTTCAGAACTTTCACTTGGCCTTTTACATGTAAACTCTGCTTATTCATAAGAGGAGGGCTGTTGAAGCCAATATGCAGTGTAGATAATGCTCATAAACAGTGTAAATTTAGGAAATCTTGTGAAGAATCTGTGTATGTGAAATCCCTCCTCCTGTAGCCAATTCACATCCAACACCAGAGTTGAATACCTGCAGTTCCACTGCATGACTTATTCAAACAAGCTGGATTTATTAGCAGCAAGTCATAGTAATGTCAGCTAGGGGTTGGCCTGTTTATATATTTGCTGTTGCAATAGTAGATTGCATAATGTATGTCTGTTTATCTGAAGAGTATAAGGCTTATTTTCAGGGTTTGCATAATCAGCATATTTTGATGCAGAAAAGTGACCAGGATAAAAAAGAATATCGAAGCTGAATGTTCTTACCATCTGTTCAGTTTATTTCATATACCATGTTGCTGGTCTTAATCCAAGTCCAAATAGTCTTGTATCCATACTACAGCTGACATCAGCTGGCCTGTCTTTTGGCTGTTGGTAGAGAAGAAGGAAGTCTGAGGCAAGAGAACTGATCTCAACACATTGTCTAGAGTATCTAGAGGGGGAAGCTTGCACTGACATTACCTTTCCCAGGAAGAGAACTTCATTTGAACTCAAATCAGTTGTCTTGCATGCCTGTGTAATTGTCAGGGCTTGTTTAATGCATTATTTCCTCCCTTGCTGAGTGTTGACTTGGATGCAGGACTCAAAGGTATATTAAGTCTGCTGATGACACTAAATTAGGAGGTGCTCTTGACTTGCTTGAGGGCAGAGAGGCCCTGCCAAGAAATCTTGACAAATTGGAGAGATGGGCATCCACCAGTCTGTATGAGGTTTAACAGGGACTAGTACTGGATTCTGCAGTGCTGGACCTGGGATGGGGCAACCCTGTGCATACATTATAGACTGCAGAACAGATTGGACAGCAGCCCCATGGAATTGGACCCGGGGATCCTGGTCAATGGCAAATGGAACATGAGTTAGCAGTGCCTTGACAGCCAAAAGGGCCAACTTTGTCCTGGGCTGCATCAAGCCCTGCATTGCCAGCCAGGCAAGGGAGGGGATTGTCCTACGCTGCTCTGGGTGCAGCCTTACCTTGAATATTGTGTGCAGTTCTGGGTGCCACAATATAAGAACAATATATAAAGCTATTAGAGGGTGCCCAAAAGAGGGCTATGAAGATGGTGAATGGTCTCAAGGGGAAGTTGTATGAGAAGCAGCTGTAGTCACTTGGTTTTTTGGTTAGGGGAGACTTCATTACAGTCTTTAGCTTCCTCATGAGGGCAAGTGCAGGAGCAGGGGCTAATCTCCCTGGTAACCAACACTAGGACCCAAGGGAATAGCCTGAATTCACACTGGGGGAGGTTTAGGCTGGGTACTAGAAAAAGGTTCTTCACACAGAAGGTGGTTGAACACTAGAATAGGTTCCCCAGGGAAGTGGTTATAGCGCCAAGTCTGACAGTTCAAGAGTTTGGAAAATGCTCTGATATATAGTGTGATTTCTGGGGATGTGCAGAACTGGAAGTTGAACTTGATGATCATTGTTGGTCTCTTCTAACTCAGGATATTACATGACTTTGCAACCTAAATGCTATTTGAGTATAATTACTTGATCTTGAATTTTAAGTAGGGAACAAGAGAAAAATTATATGTAAGGAAAAATATTGACTTCTCTCTTGACCAATCCATCCGGTACAGCCTACAACAAGAATCTTCACTTGATTTAATGGAGCATCTTGTAGAAGTGGCAAAGAGAAATAACTCGGAAGATTTCTAATAATGTCTCTTGATGAGCAATAATGTAGAAGCAGGGATTTGTTAATTTTTTGGATTGTATTTTTGATGTGTGTATGGTCTGACTTTCAATTTTATCTATCAGACTCAATCTTGTGGCTGTTGCTGATCTCCCTTTCTGAAAAGTGGGCTGACAAGGCATTAGTCTCTCCTCTTACTCCTGTTTTTTGACTTTCAATGCATTGTTTCCTTCTGTAATATAATCATATCTTGTATGGGTAAAAAGAATGGTCTTTCTGCTTTCCTTCCTAGCACCTGCCACACCTGAGGGATCTGCTGCTGTCAAGGAAGTGGTGTGGTAAGTCTGACTTCTCCACATCCTAATAGGTTCAGAGCAAACATGTTTTCTGAGGACTTAACCAGAATATGGCAATGATCATTTCAGTATGTGCAAATTAAATATAATCCAAAACTGTGTAACTTTGCTAGAACAGGCAGAATTTCTGTGTAGGTTAGGACAAATCACTTTCCCATATTTCATGTTTATTTCCTGTTCTCCAAGGCTGAAGTTGATATCTTGTTTCTTTGTTTCTTTATTTTTCTCCCATGAATTAAGAACACTGAAGCAAGAAATTACATCTCTGGGGAAAAATGTAATTTCAGAAAAGTTATGTTCTGGTGAAGGTATGATTTTTTTGTTGGAGAATGCGGTACATTTAAATACAAATATTCTGTGTCATTATTAACCATGTTCTATGGTGTATATATGCTAGAAATCTGCTGAAGAGAAACCCTTTATTTTTTGGGCATGAGGCAGGCCTGCATGGACATCTGTGTCAGAGGTTCATCATACTGAACATGCACTGCGTTATTTTTAAATTAAAACCTCTAAAGTGTCCTGAGCCTTATCCAGGTGAAGATGAGTTGGTATATTATTCATTAATTTAGGAGATGGATCATGTCCTAAATTTCTTCCTTTGTTGCATGAAACTGAAGGAGGAGAAATTCAACATGTTTTGCTGAAGGTATAAAACTAATTGCCAGCACAGTAATTTCTAGGCTGGTTTTCAACTCTTTTTAAAAATGAACTGTAAAAATAACCCTTCTTTTTTGTTATTGTTAACCCTATTAATGGATTCTATTACCTAGTGGAAGGACTTTAATCCTGTCATCCACCTTTTCTCGTAATTTTCCTGAAATCTATCATTTGCAGCATGTGGCAATGGAGACTCTTAAATAGTCACATATATTTATCCTTAAGAAGCAGGTTTTCCTGGGGTTCCTACTTGAGTCCGTTTTTCTTATCTTCCTCAAATGGCCAAAGTTAACTGATTTGAAAGGGCCTCATTTTAAATTACATTCATTCAGTGAAAACAGAAATTAACACTTAGAGACATCTATATGCTAATGATTGTAGCTCAGGGAATACCCTTCTAACCTTTTCAAAAGGAGTTGGTAAAAAGCCATTTCACTTGAAAGCAACTTAGTAAAAATGGTAGATTAATTAAATACAATAAAATTTCCCTAAAATCTTTATCCCATTTATCACTTATCATTATTTTTCCTTTTCACACATGGTACCTTAGCTCCAAACTGAATGTTCCAGGATGCATTTATTAAAACTGTTTTTCTAGTGACATCTATTAGATGCTAAAAAACAGAGGTTAATAATGTCATGAGTTTTAGGGATGGCATGCAAACAGAGGTGGAAAAGAGCCTCATCTATCACAGTACATAAGATACTAAGTGTATGAATTTTGGCAAAAGGGTCAAAAATGTGTAAAGGAAAGATTTCTTATAGCCTTTCCAGATGCTAAGAAATAAACTGAATGAGAAGATCCCAAGCTTTCAGGTCTTTTAAGGACCGTGTCCGCTTCCATTAGTGAGTTTCCTGTAAATGCAGAATATGACGGTATTGCTGCTTATAGACAAATTTATGATAGATGCACTTTGTGTTTTTTCTTGACTCTGTAGGAGGTTAGAATTTCTGAAGAGGACAAATCAAGTATTGCACATATTAAGTGCCTTGTGCACACTGATATTCTGCCTCGTAGTACCTGTGTTACTGCCTTATGTGCAACATTTCTTAGATGAGGTCACTGCTGTAGAGGCCTTGCAGGTCCTTGAATCACATTCCTGTCTGGGAGAAAAGGAAAAGCTTGTGGAAACAATCTTTGTTGTTCTTAAACTGACTACTGTTCATATTGTGCTTGTTCTTAGAGGAAAAATTTCTAAGAAAAGGGCCTAAAAAGCTAATGCCTAGTGCTTCTTTGAAGCTACCCATCTGATTAGTCTTGTAGATCCTGATATAAAGTCAAACTAGGGTCAAATAAAGTATTAAGCCCTGGAGTAAGATGTGTCTGCCCTAGGCTAGAAGCAATTTGCAACTCATACTTGGTTTAAATTTAATAGCAGTAAAAATCCTATTGAAATAAAATGTGGCAATTATCGTAGTAGAAATTCCAGTGCGGGAGAGACTGGAGGAAGGTCATGGATCTGTACTTGGTTTACTGATGAAAAAGTGATGCGAAAATCCAAAAGGATCACAAGCTTTAGTAGTACTTAGTTAAGCAGGTGTTAAAGAACAACTTTCTTTCCACCCAAAAGAGGGGCCTAGAAACCTTCCCAGATGGCTGAGCAGTGCGTCCACAAGCACGAATGAGGCAGGTGTGAAAGACTGCATTCAGCTCTGCCTCAAGAGAGAATCAAATGCCCTGGGCAAGCAGTCAAGAGAAGATAGGTGGTGATGGTCCTTGAGCAGAGAGGGACATTTGTGACTTGGGGATTGGAGGGTGAGATTTTTCTGCAGGAATTGACGGAGGAAGGTAAAAGACTGGGTGATAGCTACCTCCTATAAAGCAAAGGAAGAGAGAGTGGGAATCTTTTGACTAAGAGCTGCTAACAGGTAATATATGATTAAAAAGGAGTAACTGTGCCTTGAACACACACCAGGGGATTATGTGGGGTGTGAGAAAATGTCTTGTGCAGGCTTTATTAGCAGCTCAACTGTACCCTAGGTTTTTTAGTGTTATCAGAAAAGTAATGATCTACACTGCTGTGATTTTGTCCCCCTGGTTGGCAGAAAGACAGTTTTTAAGCAGCTGTTGCTTAATGCCACAAAAAGCTAACATGACCTGAGATCAGAGCAGTTATGAACAACAGCTTCTTTGTTTTTCGCTGTTCTGACTAGGGGCTGTTCTCTGCTCTCATGGCTTCAACTTTCACCTGGGTTTTAATCAAAATGATGTCTCTTAAAATTCCTTGAAAAGGAGAAAAACATCTCACTTAAGCTGGCAGGTTTTAGTGTGTGTGCAATAAGGCACATATTTACAATGTGACACTGTCTTTCAGTCTGTTGTTTCTCCACCTCACACCAAAAGCCAAGGCAAGTGTTAAAATTGCCGTTCTTCACCTAATCAGTTTTGGAAACAGCGCTTAATTTAGTGGCTGCCAGGAAGAAATTCTTTTCTGCACTGTTATGGCTCTGGATAAAACACAGTAATTCAAAAAATTTCCTTAGCTAATAAAAGATTGTCCTTTTTTGGGCCGTTAGTACTGTGGGTTCTAGGCTGATCTAGCTAGATAAAAGCCCAAGGTGCTAGACTTGGCCTCTTTCTCGGAGGTGTCAGATATCACTTGTGAAAGTGAGCTTATGAAAGTAAACCCACATCTAAGTCCCTCTGGCACAATAAATAGGGATTTGCAGGAGTTTGGCAAGCTAAAGCAGATCCTGAAAATTGAGTAGATATGCATTTAAAGCCATGGAAAACTTGACTGGGGAAGTTTCTTAAATCCTGGTTGCTGAATATATCACTAAACCAGTTATTTGGTTTGCTAGGGTACGAAAATGTAGTTAGGTGAGAGAGTTATAGATAACTTGAAGGTTGTACTCCCTGCAGAAAGATCAAATCTGACTGAAGTTGATAATGTTTATGTTAATGAGGATATTTTTAAATGGAAACCTATCTTATAGTTATGAATTGTCATGGTTACAACAACAGAAAGAAAAAGCCTATCAAAAATCTGCATAAAGATAAGTGTAAAATTTCAATCATTTAAGAGCTTATTATAAAAACAAAACAAGCGTCTTTTGTTGAAGTCTTATTCTCAGTTGATGAAACTCTGTTTGACTGTACTTGCACAAGTTGTGGCATAGGCCTCTAGATCTAGAACACATAGACTCCATCATGATAGGGAGAAAAATGCTGTGGTGGCTTGCTGTAACTACCAGCTGATGTTACTTTTTAATGAAATTATGAATTTAATTGGAATGCTATATTTCAGCTTTATTCAAATCGTGGCAGTAGGATTAGATTGTATTGTCTCTCTGTGTCACTGACAGTGTCTGAAAAGAAGTCTTTAAAGTACTCCACCATTCCCCTTTATAATTTTGGGACAATATTCAAATTGGTACTTCAGTTGTAATGTGTAAATTTGGTACACTGTGGTAGTTCAGCTACTGAAAAAATTTACCAATGCCTTTAATCACCTGTTCTAGATGCAGTACTTAAGTGCTTATGCATCTTTTTTTAAATCAAGCATTAATTATGTGATAAGTTTTTTCATTGCCTGAATAAATATAGATATGAATGAAAAATTATGATGGTTATGTTTAACAGTATATAAAGATAGTGCAAGTGTCACTAGCATAAGATTTCATACACATTCAGAAGAAAGAGAAGAAGAAACAAAAAAGATAAACTGAGTTTTTGGTGTGGTGGGATTTTCTTGGGTATTCTCTCTCATTTTTGAGATTACTTTCAACTCCAATTGCAATTTCCCTGCTTTCATATATTTTTTCCTGTGAACCTTGATGGAGACTTTTCTATTGTAAGTGTACCTGTATTTTTTAAAAAAATGTTTTTTTAAGTATAAACACAACTTTTTGTTTTCAGTAGTAGCAGACTTCTGATATTGCTTCTAATAGTATCTATATCTTCTATAAAGATCTATTTTTTTTCCTCTGCGTCTTGGTTAAAGAAACATCCATGTTAAATTACATGTAATTTTAGCTGATTGACTTGAAAATAAAAACAATTAGTTCTCTTTTCTTCACTGTATGTAAAACTTTCAAGTCCAAGAAGTTGCTTACTATAAGCTAGTCATTTAGAGTATTAGTGGAATGGAAATCAGCTTGGACAGGGTGATGTGTGTTCGAACCAAAATGGAGCATGCAGTTAACAAAAAAAGGAGATTGAAAAGGATTTCCTGCATGCATAAGCAAAGCATGTAGCTTACAAAATGTGAAGGGAAATGTGAGTTTAATCAACTGATATGTTGCCTACTTAGTTCCTTTCTATTTTGGCTCTGGTGGTAGAAATTTGTCTTTGCATGAGGTTTTAGGTATTCTGCTCCTATAATAAGAGCATAGCAGAGCCATGTAAGGATGAGGAGAAACTCTCTCGGGAGGAAAGGAGGCCAGCTTTGAAGGTTTGGGTCTCCTATGCTGTAGCCAGGCACAGAGCCAAACATCCAACTGATACCCAGTGCATCACATGTAGAGGTGACATTGGGTTTGTAATCCAGCCACAACAACATTAGTTAATGACATAATGAATTAGAGCGATCTGTAATTTTAATAAGTGTTTTATGGAAATAGATCCTTTAGTGAAATTCAAGGGATTGAGCATTTTCATACAGGAGACTGTGATGAGTTACATAAGAAAAGCAAAGCTCAAGCATACCCAGGGTTTGGATTTTCACATATGCTGTATCTAGTCACGTGATTGTATGGTTGTTTGCACTAGCTTTGTATGGGTGTGTATCATAGGTACTTGAGTCTTGAAGCTTTTTGGCCAAGCTGTAACAGTTCTGTTTTGGAGTGCTCGCTCTCCCTGTTCTATTTCCCCTTCCCTATCTTTAAAACAAACCTGAGAGTTACAATATTTACATTTAGACAAAGGGGGGATGCTTCTTGCTGACACTGCTTATGGTAGGGCTTGCTAACTAGATAGCACCTTTTAAGGAAAAGGTAGATTCTGGCAAATATAAATGGACTTTTCTTCCTGCCTCTTCTTTGACTCAGCTTTTAGGCTCTGCAAACCACACTGAGGTTGCTATTTGTGTAAAATGTCAGAGGTTTTTGTCCACCTGTCCCTTTCCTATTTTCCTCCAACTCTATCCTACTAAGTACTTGCTGTGGGTGGTTTGGAGATTACCAAATGTAGTCCATTCAGTACAGTCTCTCCAAGCCTACATAACTGAACAGTATGTGACCACAGAAAGTATAATCCATTGGATATTTACAAAATACTTCCTGCTAATCATAATACCCTCCTCAAATGAATTAACAAATCTAATTTTTCACAATCTTCTTTTAAAAACTTAATCTCAACTGAAATCAGAGGCTAACAAGTAATCTAGTGTTTTTGTTGGAGTCTGGAATACAGAGTGTGTGCCCTTGTTTCTGATACTTAGTTATAAGATCTAGAAAAACACTGAATTTCATATAATATGAAATTCATGAGCATGTTTTCATGGTGATACATGAAAACAAATGTTAAAGTTAGATAGAAAAAGCTAAAAGTGTAAGTGTGTAGATTAGAAAGTTTTTTTTAATCACTGGGTGAAAAATTTAGTTTAGAGAATAGGAGACAAGATGGAGGATTTAGGGTGTTGTCCCTTGTCCCTTCTTCTTCTTCATGTTCTTCTCCTAGAGGTTTTTGGGTAATAGTAAGTGATTGGATAGAAAATGCCCCAGTGCATCACAGAGGTGATGGGTCATTGGGTCATTAAGAAAAATAATATACGTGTCTACTCTTAATTGGGTAAAAATAGGTGTAAAGATAAAAGAACTGCATAGTTCGAGGCCATTTTGTGCATCAGATGCAAAGTGAGCCACAAGACCTTGTTTGTACCATCAGAAGAAAGAAATGTGCCAAATTGCAAAGATTAACCTTGCAACCAGCCTGGAGAGATCTGTTAAGTTTTGTAAGGATCCTTCAATAAACACAAGAAACAAGATTCTAACGAGCTCGGGAGTTTTCTTCGAATCATAAGGACTGAGATAAGTGGAACTCCCCATGAGGGAGGATCCCTGAGGAATTCAGCCCAAAGGAGGCTGAGAGACTAGAGAAAAGTTGTATCCACAGAGAATTCAGCCCAAAGGAGGCAAAGAGGAGGGAAAATACAGTTTTGAGTGTGCCAAAGTAGTTATTAAGACCTTGCTGATATCCTCCAGTATTCTGTGTGTTCTGTGCCTCACAGGATAAAGCTGAAACCTGAGCTATTCTGTATTTTTGTTTCCTGTTCTCAACCCCATCTAGGTCTTTAGCACTAGAGTAGATCTCTGACATGAATTTGCCCGTGAGCAAAGAGGGTGAAATCTGGTCCTTGTCTTTGCACTGCTAAGGTATTGGATGCCAGGTAAGAAGTTCAGGCATGGTGAAGTAAAATGCAGAGTGGGGTTGCTAATATTGTGGAGTATCACAGATATAGGCAAAGAACTTTCACATATTTTTTGAAATTGGAGGGAAAACTTGGCTTTTATGATTAAAAATACAGTTCTTCTGGTTCTATCCCTGTAATTAATCCTATTGACATCTCATTTTATAATTCCCTGATCCTAACCTGACAGTTCTCACTCAGAAATAATTTAACTTTGGAATTCTGTTATCTGCCAGTGAGTCTCAAGATGCAGAGTGTTCCAAGGAGGGATGCATAAAAATGCAAAGTGGTTCACACAGAAACATTTGAAATAGTGACCTCATCCTTCTTTGCAATCTCTTCTAGTTTGTTCTGTGATTGTCATTTATAGTGAAAGTACTTTTTTGCAGTTTGATAATATTTTATCTATGTAAAATGAAGGTAACTTTTAGAGCCATATATATAATGGGCCATGTGATATCATAACCTCACACTTGAAGCTCCAGTTTGTCCATGTTTAAAAACAAACCAGGGGCTTTTTGAACAGCTATACACATCTTGCATCCTGCTAGACAGGAAATCCATTCTAATTTTTCCCTTCAATAGGAAATTTCTTTAAAGCTTATCTCAAGATGATAACATATATAGAAAAATGGATCCTTAACACACACTTCTCCTGGCCTATGGATAAGCTATCTATTACCAGATAAAGACAGCTCTGTATTTTGTATTTTAGTAATATATAGTTCAGCTAATAGAAAGTTGTGGATGCACTGAAGTTAGAAAGTTCAATTTATTTGGTCCTACTCTGTGATTCAAACTAAGGTTTAATGCCTCTCTTGAATAATTTTTTTAGCATTAGGATGTGATACAATACACCTTTATGCACTTATGCAAAGTGTTTGTTTGCAAGCCACTCAGGACATGGAAATGAACATACACACTGAAAAATAAACACATACACTGCATATCTTGCAATTCATATTTTACAGTTAATATACTTGCTGTAACTTTATGGAGGAACACTTATACCATTTTGTATGTTGTGTAGTGGAGCATACTTTGCTGAAAATGTGGAATTTCCCTCCATGGCACATCTTGGAAATATTGTTGATGTTGTGACCTGAGGTGTTATGTCGTTCTGAATCTGCCTTGGCATTGTGCTGAGATGGTGTGACCTATGCCAACATACACATACAGTAAACAGCATTCCTGCACATTGAGATGAGATGAAAAGAACAGTCTTGGGGAAGGACTGAAGGGAAACAAACGGAACTGGAATAGCCAGGAGAACAGTTTTTAAATACTCTGGGGCTTGTGGAATGTGATCCTGATGGTTCAGACATTTTATACTGATGTTACCATTAATTATAAAGATCATCCAGTGTGATGGTAAAAACATCTGCTGTAATTGCAGTAGGAAAACAATTGTTCTCCAGCATCTTTCCTCTATATTTTGGAAATTTCTTCACAGTTTTTAGTGTAAGAAGTGTGGATGGTAAATTTTTCATCTTGCTGGAGAAATGAAAAAAAAATTACCAATAGGTTTTTACAAGTGATATCTCTGGCAAAGAGACTAATATTAAATATATGGGATGAAAGTATTATTTTCAGTTGTTTAAAGCTCTGCTACTGTGTACCAGTCTTGAACTTTTGGTGGTCTTGTATCATTTTGCAAAGTCTGGGAAATGGCAGCATAAGGCAGACACTTCCAAAAAGGTAATATGCTTACTAACTTGAAACTTTGTAATAAATAGATTTGCTTCTTTTTTTTTTTTGGGGGGGGGAGGGGGAAGCGGGGTTTATTTTGTTTTGCTTATGTTCTGACTGTGGTATGAGAATTAGCTGCCTACAGCATTAAAATTAGGACCTAAAGTGTTGTTAGTCTCAACAGAAAAGCCAAAGGATTACTTTTGTTCTGCAAACCCTCAGCCCTTTGTATTATACTTAAGACATTATCTTAAAACGGGTTCTCCCTCTTTGTAATTTGGGAAGACTCTTTTCTTTCATTCAGCTCTAAGCCTTTCTTAAGGGGAACATGGTAGTCTGTCCACTTATCCCAGACATGTTTCTGCATTATTGCAGGTAACGAGTCCAGCACTGAGTTCCAAAAGGTGAAAATAACCCTATAAATGGGAAGAAAAAAGCCAAGATCATATGTATCATATGTATCTGTAACACAAACAATGCACATTTTTTCTTCCCCTAAACCCAACTGAAATTCTTTGGAAAATGCTTTCTGTATTCTGCCTATGAGAGTCTGGACAGAAAACTTTAATTATTTTGTAAGGATTTTTATTATTTTATCTGTTCATTATTTTTTCTCAGTCTATGAATGTTCTCTATTTTCACCATCAAATAGCTTGCTGGCTATTTTTGTCAAACAAGAACCCTGAAACCATTGCACTGGAGTGCTGAGCCTATCTGCCCATTCTGTCAACAGGATGAAAGTGAGTCTCAAGCTTTTTTAATTACAAGGATAACATGTTCGCTCATCTAATAATGAAGATGGTTAGCAATTTTAAATTTTAATAATCAATTACTGAAAGTAATTCTCCATTAAACCACAAGAGAGCCATTAAGTCTCAAAAGATGGAACATGCTGTATGTAACAGTGGCAAAATTTCTATTTTTAAATATCATTAGGGAATATCTGATTTTCATTTCTCTGCTTTTCTTTTACCTTTTTCCTCATGCAGACCATCTCATTTTCAGCAGGAAGACAGCACATGATCTTATAAATAATAAAAGAAAATCCTTGCAAGACTTGAACCAATGTCTGAAATATGTGCGAAAATCTAATTTGTTTCAATCCAGCATATTTTGACTGAATAATAAGTAAAGTGACTAATTAATATCTTAATACACTGAGGGCTGGGTGACATGGTGGACTTGGTACACTCTCACCTCATGAAACCTGAGTCCAGATTTTATTGGCATTGCAGGTGCTGAAGAGAGTTTGGTAGTTTCTGTTTTACTGCTGGTAAAGCTGCTGGCTAAAACCATGACATTAAGTACTAGTGGCAGCTTCAAATATAAGTATGTTGAGAGCTGGAAAGCAGGGATACCACAGCTCTCAGCTTGGTGTGTTTCTGTGAGCATACCTATCCAGTGACAAGCAAATTGGCAAATATAAATCAGTAGTTGCTTCCAGCAGAAATAAAATAACCCCGAAGTATTGAGACAGGAGGGAAGCAATAGGTGTTGCTTGTCTAATTAAAAAAATAAACCTTTTTCTTTCTGGAGTTTTTTATATTCCAATCTACAGAAATGATTTGGAGAGGTTTATTGATATTGGATTAGATTTAAAACATTGTGCATGATAAATTTGTACATTGAATTACTTTGTATGGGGAAAGGACTGGAAACGGTTTGAGGGGAAAAACAGTGATACAACGTCAAAATGATATTTAGTCTCCAGACATAGTAGACACTGATATTACAGAGCATATGCACCTTTTCAGAAGACAGTAGGGTGTATTAAGTCTTAAAAGGTTCCTCTTGATTCTTTGAACCTTATCACTGAATTATCCTGTCTCGATGTGTCCGATGGCCAACACTGGAGCAATGTGTGTGATTGAGAGGCTCTTAATGTCAGTTGGCATTGGTTCCCTGTACTCATCAGGGAAGGCCTGTGTCTCTGATTGCTTGGCTTAAATCACAATGTGATAAGATCTGCAGAAACTTTATCAATCTTTTCAAAGGAGCCAAGTTACCTTAGGAGACTAAAAATTTTTGGAAGTAAGGTGGAAGAAGGTTTAAGTTTTGTTTGGTTTGGGGTCATTTGGTTTGGTGGATTTTTTTTTTTCAACCTTTTTCTTTTGTGTATATTTGGGGTTTTTTAACCCATACTTGCGTATCATCAAAACTTGGAGAAAACATTGTGTTTTGCTTGTCATAAAGCCTGCTGCTGCAGCCTTGATAAGTCTGGTTTAGGAGGGAATTGTCTTAACATAGAGCTCTCCATCAGTCTTAGGGCAATTATCATTCTCTGAGATTCACCTTGCTCTTGTGTTTTTGTTGATACAGAAAAAATAATTACAGAAAACTGTGGTGCTCTCCTATGTCTTCCTCTAGAACTTCGGGTTACAAATATAAATTGAGTCTTGATGTGAAATTTCCACATATCTGAAGGCTAAGTAATGCAATAATGATGTGATGTTCAGCTTTTTGGTTAGTTTTAACAAATTTTATTCCCCATCTCAGACTCTTTGATAAGACTGCATCTGTATCAGCTTATTTGTTACCAGGCTCCTACGGGAGGGACAAACAAGCTTTTGAACACAAAGCCAGTCTCAGTATCTGAAACAGAAGCAAAAACCCTTCAAAATTAAATATAGGTAGAGAACAATTGCTAGAGAACAATTGCTCTGAGCTTAACTTGATTATGTTCATCAATTAGGCAATTTGAAAGAAAAGGTGATTGGACCTGTGGAGCGAAGGGGAAGTATTAACAAGGAGAGGAGTGACAAGGTCACTAACCTTCATGGCACAGAGAGAGAGACAGATAATTAGCATTTCTGAAACATTAAGGCAATATTTGGGGGTAGAGGGTTAGTGAATAAACCGTAATATTCCCAAAACACTGTTGTCACTGTAGAGCTATGAATGTTAGTTCTGGTCTTGTTTCGTGCTTCTTTCTTCAGCTCTTTCTCAATTCAAGGTTGAGAAGTTACACATAGAATGGTTCTTTTGTGGAAAAAATACTCTGCAGTAATTAGCAATATTTCTATATCTTTTATCAGTTCTTGGTTCACAGTGGTGGCTAGGAATTAGCTGAACCTGTGGATAACTTGGTTATTGGTATAAATAATCTTAGCAAATAGTTTTAGGTATAGTTACGGCAATTAATGGCCATCTTCTGTCTTGACTGCTCTCTGATTGCTGGCTTCCATTAGGTAAAGGATGACTTGTGGGACATGTGATTCCAGTCATGGGTTTTACTTTAAAAGCAGAATCTTTCACTGTGAGTGAATTTCTTGACTTGTGATCTTCCCCTCATATAAAATGTAACATCTTAATGAAATTTTAAGCAAGTCTGGTAGATGACAATTTAGCATATAGATGTACTAGGCACCCCTTAAATCTTGAGTATGTACATAGTACATTTTTGGAGAAGCCATGTGTCTTCTGGAAGAGTTAGGAAAGTCCCAAGGGTCTGTGAGAGAGGAATTATCTGCAAGGTGCTCTTAAGTTGGCTCAAAGTGTTCTGAAAGCAAGTGATGCAGAGTGTGCTTTAATTTTTGATATGTTTGAAGGCCTGGGGCTTTGTGGAGTAGGTCCACAGGGTCTTTTAGGGTTTTTGGAGCTAAATTAGGTTGGGGTTTTTTTGTGCTATTGTTTTAGAAAACGTTAGAGGGATTAGATCGTTCTCCCCTTCCAAATAATCAAATGAAGCTTGGATAGCTCACAAGGTGAAAGTTGTAAAGAACAGATATCCTTCTTCAGGTGTTTTGACTGGTTTCTGGCTTCTCACCTTTGTTAAAAATCCAGTTCTATGTAGTTGATTCAAGTGAAATTTCCAGGGAAGGTTCATGTCTTCCACTTAGGACTGTGGAACATGATGAGTACAGAAGCACCACTGTCACTGCACATAGTTGTATAAATACATTTGGACACTCAGATCTTTTCTTCAGTTCTTATTGTGCATGTGCTCAGGGAAATTTTGCTGCTGGACATTGTCTGTAACTGGTAATGCTGTCACACTCTTAGTGTGCCTGAAGAATTGCTATATGCTGTTCTTTTTGGTTGGTTTGGTTTCTTTCTTTGGGTTTCTTTGTTCACCACAGCCTTCATTCTTTAACTCTTCTTGTTTTCTTCTTCTGATACTTGTCTCCCCTCTGGCATATTTGAAAGTGTTTGGGTTTTTTAAAATTTATTTTTTATTTTTTTCTCAAACTGTATTTTTCTGTCTGTACTTCTGAAAACTTGAAGTTTATTACATCTAATGTCTTCTATCTTCTATGCAGCTTCCCTGTTAACATGGCTCTGCTAACCTAGATGGTGACACAGCTCCTGCTTATTTTGCTATCCCTAACCTTGTTTGAACATCTTTTCTTCTCGTTGTAGAGTGAACATAACTTTTGGTGTACAGAGTGAAGCTTTTAAGTGTACACTTAAATATTGCAATGGCAAGAATCCTAGAAAAACTTACCTATCATGCAGGAACACAGTGAGGTTTAGCACAGCTTCACATCAGTAAGTGTTGTCCAACCACTGGCAGTACAATCACAGCAGTGCTCTGGAATTGCTGGAGAGAGCCTTATGCCAGGCACCTGGAGGGAATGATTAAATGCTTTGTTTAATGATGTGTGAATGGAGATGTAACAATTGACCAAATATGTGACTGTCCAGGATTGCACATGAAGAGTGGTGTAGAGCGGTTTCCTCATGCCAAGAGATAAACCGTGCAAACTTAGCTTAATTGAAGCTATCTACAGAAGTATGTAAACATAGAAAAGGAGACCCCCCAGACCTACATATGCAACAACACAGCCTGTTTCTATTAGCTAAACAGGGACAACTTTTTTTTTTTAGGCATGACTAGGATTTTCTCTATAAAGATATAAACTTTCCTCCTATTGTATCCAAATAGATGGGATTATGTTTTGTTTAGTAAGTCTAATGGCTTCAAAAAAAAAAAAGAAGAAATACTTAGAGAAGTAAAGCCTTTATCTTCAAGAACTTAGTAACTCAGAATAAAGCAGTGCTGAAGTCTAGCCATCCTTCCCATCCAATCCTAGTTACTTACAGTAATAAGCCAAGAGGACTTTATCTGAAGAAAACAATCTTGTTGGGGATATATGTGTGGGAGAAACTGACTTTTGGAGAGAAGTTAAAATAATCTGGTTTTTAGTTACATGCAATGAAATATTACACATGGCAGGGATATAAAAGCAAGCAACAAGAGGAAAGCAGAGACTTCAATATTAGCAAAAGGCTGAAATTAGGAAAATGGATTGCAACAAGTGTTTATGAAAGTGTTCCATAATAAGGCTGATGTTGCTTGAATATGCACAAGCGAAAAATTGTATTTTAGGTCTTGCCAAAGACTGATTGCATGTTCAGTTGACATAAAGATTTCTTTATGGTTTAAGCAGAATTTAAATAATTTTGGTGAGAGACAGGATTTGAGGAATGGCAAGGGGGAAAGAGCTGATTTGGATATTCTGAGATGGATACAGTTTTTGGGGGAACAAGTTTCATTCTGCACTTCTATCTTTCCAGGATATCCAAATGTATCTATCCCTCACCATTTTCTCAGAATGTGTATTAATTCTGCATTAGGCACCTGCTTCCTCCAGCTCCTACATTGTCTTTGTAAGCATGAGCTCTGGCACCTATCTGTACTGCTGAGATGTACGGTATTGTGTCTTATTACAGGGAGAGGAAGGGTTGATCCCAAAGGGAGCCAACAGAAAACTTTTCTTGTCACTACTGCTACTAGAGTTTTGGGTCAGGAATTGCTTGACATCTGCTTCTTGAAGCAAAAACTTCAATGGATTTTCAGTCCTTTCTCTTGGTTGGAACAAGAATCCCATTTCCATGTTCTGGGGCAAGTGCCTGTTGGTCAGCCACATGGATTGGTTTATCATTTGGAGGCTGACCAGGCATTGCATCAGTGTGTTGTGCTCAGTGAATGTTACTTATGGAATAAAGCAACTAAAAAAAATCCCACGGCTTTTCTCTGCTCATTTGCCAAGGGCTTTGAATGCTAACATAAATTTTTATCAGTACCATCCACTGCCTTCCTCTTTGGCCCTCATAGTATATGCTCAAGTGTACATACTAGCATTGCAGCATGTTCTGTGTTTTTCTCTACATCTGTTTGTTCTCCCACCCCAAAATCTTGGATTTAATAAATTGGTGGTTCTTACTTTATTCAGACAAAGGTCCAATCTGCAGTGAAGATATATAAAATTTCTGTAGCATAAAATTAAAACATCTAAAATTGTTATTTCTTTTAATGACTTAATGAAAAGTGCTCATTGAGTTTCAGTTCAGGGATCAGACTGTGTGAGATTTTTATCTAAGTCTGCCTTAACATTTTAATTTAATGATAAGAATTACCCCTTTGTCAGTGCAAGCTTTTCTTTTATTTCATATATACTTGCATAGCAATTTTCAGGTCTTTGAGACAAGATGTAAATTCAAGGTCCTTGACCACCTGTGGTTACCAAAGTCTTCCTCTTTGCATGAGGAAGAAAATTAAGGCCAATGCCCTGACCAGATGGCCTCAGCAACAACACTTTCTCTTCCTAAAAGTGTCCTTGCTGTTTAAAAATAGAAAATCTGTGCTTCATATTTTTCCCAAAATCACCTCTTGGTAATCCTGAGTATTATAAAAACATTCAGCATGGACCAGTGAGGGTTCAGCATAGACTCAGACAGAAACCATTTACTTCTCTCTATAGAGCTGTCCACCTTGTGCTAAACACGTGCACAGACAAATAGCTGAAAGAAGCTCTGTGTAACTCACAGTTCAAGTTTGAATATCAGCCTGAATTGTTTCATAATGAAAACATTGCATATCTCGGAGGATTTTTGCTATTTATCTCATATTTTTTTAAGAAGGGTTCAAAGTACTTTTAAAAATGATTGCTAATATTTTCTGTAATTTTTTTCTTTATTGCCATAAAAGCACAAAAAATGTTCAGGAAAATATTTTGATATTTTCTAGTGCTACTCTGTTTCCTCCAGTCCTTTTTCATGTTAGAAAAGTACCATCAAAATATAATCATGAAGCAGCAAATATCATTCTTTTCTTGTGTGATTCTTTTATTCAATAATGCTAAAATAAAAATTGTTCAATGTTCAGTTGTTCAGACAGTGTGCTACCTTCCACCAGCCTGTTGCTATTTAGTACACATATATTTTGATAAGAAATTTCCTGGAGGGTTACATTTATGAGTAGGGAAAGGATGGGAATACATGGGAGGTGATTAAATTGCTTCATTCAGCACAGTTTTGCATTTAAAGGCAGTCCTAAGTAAACAGCAGGTAGTATTAATTTCAAGTTAAATTTGTCTATTGAGTATCTTTTAAGCTGTGTAGCTAATGATTAGGCACTGAAACATTTGCACAAGAGTGTAGTTGTGTCATGCACATGAGCAGAGTTGGGCAGAAGCTCGTGTGGTGTGCTGGGATGTGCCAAGGGAGTACAGCTTATTTGAAGAACTTGATAAATGTTTTAGAACTTCTCTAACCCAGTTGGTCTAGTTTGTTTTGCCGTTTTGCTAATGAATTCCCTGTACGCTCTAGCCTTATAAATAAAACCAACTTCACTATAAGCTGAAACTAGCTTTCTCTTTAAAACCCCATACTACAATGAAAATTGGATGTAATACACCAGGAATAATTCTAAAGTTTATACCCCATGTGTATAATCAGTGGAGCCTACTGTGTTTCACTGTATTAAAATTAAATGCTATCTAAAAATAAGAAAAGAATAAGTAAATCATTAAATTCTATAATGCTGGTATGATGGTTACTACACATACATAATATAAAAGACACATGACGTTTTTCAGTCTGATTGTGATAAGACATAATGTTTTACTGCCAGGTTGCACTTTTGTTAAGTAAAACTTGCAAATCACAACACCACAAACTTTGGAAATGCAGCTTTAGCATTGTTCTGTGTTCAATAATTAAATACGAAATGCAAGGAATTGCCTTCTTGACTTTCAAATCATACTTTTGCCACATCCAAAATGAAACACAACTGCAGGGTACTAATAAAAGTAGGCATGACTAGGCAAGGTAATTTCCTCCAGCATTAATCTTAAAATCTTTAAGAGTCATCAGAGTTTTATTTCACTGGTTCTGGTTTAAATGGCTGAATTTAACAGCACATTAAAACTTGCAGTGGGGGATCAATTTCAAACAAATGCTCCCTTTGCAGTTGTGCCTGTATGGAGAAAAACAGTGTGTTGATCAGAAATTCAGTGTGCTTTAAACAGCTTTGGAAATGACTCTCCTGTAAGTTTAAAGTGGGTTGGGTGCTTGATATCCCCTCATTTGTTAAGGAGCTGTTTAATTTTAAGAGTAAGTACTCAGAACAGGGTTTACTTCTGCTCTGAGATGCCCTGAGCACAGAAGGGATGAGTAGCTCTCAGGGAACAGGTTGTAAGTGACCACAGCCAAGTCCTGCTGTGCAGTAGATCACTCATAAGCAATTTTCTTTTCTTTGATGTGATAGTGGCTATCTCGGATTCCTAAGGAATCAAACACTTCTGATTTGCAAATTTACTGTTCATCTCCTATGGGCTCCCTTTTGCTAGAGGGTGGTGGGATATAAAGGAACCTAAGTTAATTTCCTGAATTAGGGAAAACTCTGAAATGGGCTCTTTTCCATGTTTAGTCTTTGTCTAGAGAGGAGATGACCTTTTTTATGCTACAGCTAAAAATAAAATAAGGCAAGGAGAGTTTGTGTTGCACAACTCTTGTTCATTGCTGTAATCCTAGTATGGATAACTGCATATCCTAGTCAGTGGAAAGGAGATCAAGACATTTTGTAGTATTGTAAATGTCATTTCATGCCTTCACATTTGGAGATTATCTAGGCAATGAAATCAATAGATAAGAATAAATTATTGTGATGGCAACCACACTACTATATAAATAGTTCTAGTGAAATATTTGCAACTATATACGTGGGATAAATATAATCAGTCTGAACTTTTTATTTCTGAATTGTGTTATCTGATGTCTGGAAGCAGTATTTGAACCAGGAGGTCAAACATAATTAAATTTGACTACTTCTGCTTAGTAGTATGTACATAATATCAAGTTTATGCATAATTTTAAGTGTATTTCGGCTGACATTACTGCAGAAGCACTCAAGTATTTTTTTAGGGGAATTAAAATAGTTCTTGCTAAGTCTTGCATTACCTGTTAGTCTTGATTAAGCTAATTTGGCAACTGGCTATGCTTATGTGGCAGGTACCTCTGTGACAATATAAATACCTTTATTAGGGCCATTTCTCATAAAAAAACATGGGAGAAAATTTATACAGCTCCTGTCCTTGAAGGAACTTGCAGTTTGGTCTGGGATGCTTTTTTAAAACTTCTTCTGATTTGTATTTCATGGATTAGTCTCTCTGCTCCAAGGTTTCCAAGTGTTGCATCTTTTATCAATCACAAGCATCCCCGCTCACCTCACACATTCAGCTGACTCTAGGCAAAGTCCATTTATTTTTACTATTTTCTCACAGGTTGCTAAAGGGTCAATTTTGTGAGCAGCAAGCAGGTGGCTTTATATTTAACTTCTGGATTTCCTACTGCATCAAACATACTTGGCTTTCTCTTTCTAACTTGGAAGTAGCAGGATTATTATAAGAAGGAAGAAGAGAAATTTCTTCAGGGTCTACCACCTACTATGTGTAGGTGTTGTCTTCCATCAGAAATATTTATGCACCATCTGCACCAGTTAGCAACAATACTACTCTAGTTAGCCAAAATGTGCCAGTGTTAATACCAGTTTCCTCCTTCGTTCTGACAGCAGCAAGCATTGCCTCTGCCAGCCTCTGACATCCTTAGCTATTGGAGCTATTAATTTTTCAGTCACTACAATAAGTCGTCAGTGATTATTTCCAGACAACTTTAAAACATGCACATTAGGTAATTAAATTTGCAATAAATGTCACTCTGTTATGCTAATGTTAACTATGCAACCCTTTCCTTGTCCTTCAGTATTAAGCCTTTTCTAAACTGATGTGTCAATAACTAATTTTTTCCAGCTGTTCTAGATCAACAGTTATTTTCTGAGCCACGGAGTAAAAAATAAATGAATTTATAGTCTATACTATTAAAGAAATGTATCATCTTCAGAAGTCGCTTGCATTCAGGTGTAATAACCTAGTGTCTAGTATTACTTTTATCCTTTACTACTGCTTAGAGATATAGACTTATGTTTCTTCTAGTTTGGACCTTTTTAATATATTATGATGCAAGACTAACGAACTTCTAATGTGGGAATGAGTCTTAGATTAAGAGACTATATTGTACCCAGAAAATCTAATTGAAAACAAGAACGTTTCAAAATTTTAGAAATATTTCCTTTTAAGTGTCAGTTTTTCCCTTCAAATATTTTTTTTAAAGAGGAAATTTTTCATGTTGGGGTGGGTTAGAGCTCAGTCTATTCAAAAGGCTGTTTCTGAGCTTTTTTTTTTTAGGTTTTCTGGTATAAGACTCTGACATTATTTTTAATATTAGTTTGTAGGTCTTATGTCATAAATGCTAGACTCAACAGTTGTTGAAAGAGAACCTGACTATGTATATATATATGTAATAATTTTTAATAGTGGACTTGACAGTGTTAACAGCTGAACTCTATATTTTTAAGTGGCTTTTCCACCTAATTCATAAGATGGCTTGGGTTGGAAGAGACTTTAAAAATTATCTAGATCACCTAAATCTGTGATTCATCAGGATTCTACTAAATCCTGCCTAGTTTTGCTATTCCACCTTAAATTGCTGCTTAGAAGCAGTAACATTGTGTTGATAAAAAAATAATTTTCCTTCAGCCTTCATTATTACAGAATTTTACAGAATGGACAAAATTCTGAGTCGGGATAATTGGAACTGAAAATCTTTCCTTGCTAAGAAGGTGGTTGTTAACAATTTTCAGGTACTATGGAGTTAAGATGGACCTAAATAATCTTTAAAGAATTTTTTCTGTTTCATGCATTTTCTTGTCCCAAAAAATGAAAATGAAAAATTCTTCTTCCTCTTGACTAAAACTACTTCTGAAAAGCAAAGTTTTCCTTTAACCAGTAGCTCTGATAACAGCACCTACTAACACATTTTATAAAGCCTGGCATGGTCCTTGTAACATATTTTTGACTGTGGTATTCCCTGAAGATGTAAGTCTTTATGTGCCCTGGCAAGCTCACGGACTTGTGTAGCAACCATGGAACATATTTCTTTTCAGCTGTCAGCTCGGGCTCCCTTAGACACCACAAAACAGGTGGGAGCAGGTAAATAAGCATTCAGGAGAATGAAAGCATAAAAGGGTTGTTGCACTCATTTTTCTAAGATGGCATTCTGTATTTTACATGTACATTTTGGATGTTCTAGGAGACTTTCTTTGCCTGGAATACCTAGCATAAGATACTACATTTGTTTGCCTTTTCAAAATGCTGTAATACACATGCATCAGGGTACAGAGCTTATGTAGTATTTGCAATCTCCAGCCTTTCCACTTCCTGATTGTAAGTTTTTTGCAGCACAGCTGTAATGGGAAGTGCTGCATCCCTACCAGTTATCAACTTGCTCATCCAAATATGCTCAGACACCTTTCACGTAACCCTTTTGATGTAATCTCATATAAGGCGATCCCTATAATCCTTCTTTTTAAAACAGAGCAACTTTAAAATTAATATTGTCCCAGAGCCACTTTCTTTAAGCAAATCAACATCTTGGCTTGAAGAATGAAATGTTGAATGACTAAGCCCCACTTCTGGAACTTTACAGTACAAGTCTTGAGCACATTTTAACCAGAACAGTGATGAGGTGATTGCATGTCTTGATGTCTTCCTCAGGACAGGAAATAGAACAGACATTTTTGTGAAGAAAGGTGCTGACTATCCTAGTTTTCATGTTATTATAATTTGGGCGATAGGATGTGCAAACATCTGATCCCAAAGGAAAAATTTTTTATGAAGATAGTTGGCTTTGTTGTATGTGTTTAGTATGCAGAGGAAGGAATTTTTTTTTTCACCCATCAGCTAAAATACAAAAATACAAAACTCTAGAATGACTTCAAAAAAGAATACTGCTCCTAGATTTACCCAACATTATAAAATGAGCTTATAAAGAAAGTATAGGTACCAGTGCTATAGAATTTTATTGATTAAAAAGAGCCCCACAAAAACTCATAAAACAAAAGAAAGCTCACATCTTTTACTTCTTTAGTTGTAATTGTGGTTTTTTTATTGCCTTACTTTGAAATATTACAAAAATTTGCATGATGACATGAGTCCTCATTTCCAATGGCTTCCAAAGGAAGTCCTGTGACATAAAAGAGTTAACACGAAGTTAGTCAGTCACAAGGCATTTGAGGTGAGAATTAAAGTGCTTCCAAGTCTTCTGTATAGTCCACACAATTGTATATTTGGACCTGCAGGTGCATATATGCCTCTAAAGGGCACAGTACAGCTGTTATGACACTGGATGTGGAAATATCTGACATTTAGGGGGGGTCTCATTTGTGACATGAAATCTCTACTTTGATATGTGACTGATAGAGATTTACTGATAGCATGAACCATCAAATCTTCCAATTTCTTTTATTTAAAGACACCTATAAGGTGACTATCTAAATCAGTCAATAAGAAATCCTGATTACAAGCAGTATTGAAGCACTGTATTAATTTTTCAGACCTTGAACATATATCTTTATGTGATATTTATAGCCTTAATTTTTCTCTTGGTGTTTGATCCTGGGAGCTGTTTCTTTAGAAAAAGCAAAACATGATATTATTTTCTTGAAAGGAATTTCCTTCCATTGGTGTGAGGTGCTCAGCAGAAGAAGCATCAGTCTGACTGCCAGAGACTTGAACCTATATCAGATCCCGTGACTCCTTTTTCAGCGAGAGGTCTCACTGTTATATTATATCTAGGTTGCTGTTCCCTTCCTTCTTGGCAGGAAAAAAGTGTTAGCCTCAAGGGAGTAAGCGGGATTCCTGATGGGGTTTTCTGCTAGGAATGGGAAATCTGTGCTCTGCTCCTTGTTCCAGGGACTGCTTGTGTTTTACCCGTTAATGGTTTTATATAAAGTATGTGAAATTTCATTCATAAAAGCATCTTCCCACTGAGCTGTATGAATACATGGTTGTTCAGTGCTCAAGAATTAGATGCTTCCAGGTGTATTTAAAAACAGAATAAATATCTAAGTCTCCGTAGCCCAATGAAAGTTGTGAAGAAATACCGGAACTGCAGGCTAAAAACATGAAACCATAATATCTGTGGCTACTCTGGCTGTACTAATCATCACATCTCAAGAAAGCTAATGAGATCAAATTGCTTCTAATATCTGAGATGCCCTGGGATGATGGGCTACTGCCAGTTTAAGTGTAGGCTGTGGCAAATGTAGATACTTGATGTTGCTTCTGTCTTGGAGCATTTGACATATCTGTATTTGACCAGAAGATACACTAAGGGAAATCTACGTGTTTCTGAAGTGACAGCTGGAGATCAGATAAAATATTCTAGCATTTCTACAAAAATACCTGTAATGAAGTGCATCTGAATCTCATTTCTGGGTGAGTTTTGGACACCTATGGAATTAAGCAAACATCTAAAGTTTGCTGGGTTTCCAAACACAAATCTGTCCTGTCCCTCACCAGCCAGCAAGTATGTGAGCATGCTTTAATGAAATGAAAGGGAAAGGATAGGCTGCGCTTACTGGCAGATGGCTGAGCTGTCCCCTGGGGAGGTAAGAGGTATGAATTTGAACTTTGTCAGACAGCAGTGGAAATTGATACCTTGCCACAATTTAATAACACACTTGAGCGTCTGCTCAAAAGCTCCTATTGTGAGTGTCTGAGTTGCAGAGTGGATGCTCTTCGTGGTGCAACTTGGGTCTTATTCCCTGAATGTCAATGGAGTCCTTCTGGATTTGCCGTGAATGTAAGGTTCTATCCAAGGGAACGCTTCTGAAGACCTCTCTCCAACCTGCAATCAGAGTACAGCTACATGTGTCAGGTTTCCAGTGGGAAGAGGAGATCATTGATGGGCTGAGGTTGTCTCACTAGGTTACACCATGGTGTTGATAATGCCAAGGTTACAGGTTTGATCACTGTGTGGGCCTTTTGATGATCCTTGTGGGTCTTTTCCAACTCAGAATATTCTAATGCCGTAACTTGCAGTACATGAGCAAGTACATGAATGCATATGAAATCCTGCTGTGCTTTACCCATATATATTTTTGCCTGTGAATATGCATACCCAAGTGGCGTATGGACAGATCAGATGTTTTCAACATGGTCAAAGCTCAGCATACACTACAATATCTTTGTGAGCAGGGGTGCAGGTTTTCATCCTTCCTCAATGATCTAGTGTAACTGAATCATAGTGAAGTTCTGTTCATAGAAGAGAATGTTATTTTCAATGTGTCGGTTTTGCTCCAAACTACTCAACTTTGAGCTCTTAGGAGGACCAGTCAAACCTTTGCTATTTGTAGGAAAAGGACTTTACATGACTAAAACTCCTGTGCTCCCGGGGTTTGGAAGCTAGTTTGAAATTAAAAGTAATATTGTAGTTGTAGTTTTCCATTGAGAATGAGAGAGAATAATAAAACTTCTTTGTAGATTTATGGTAAAATTAATCTTAAATATTTAATTGTAAGAATTGTGAATCTTCTACTGTGCTTTTGTATTGCAGTGACATGCAGTTTTCTCAAGGTGAAGACATATAAACTGTACATATTTTCAGGATAATCCCTTTATTTTGTTTTTTTGTTTTTAAACCAAAGGTGGAAATTATGATGAAATAAGCTTTAAACATCTTTTTTATGTTTTTAGCTCCCTAGTACTGTATGAACAGCTCATTTGGGCAATAGCTATAAATACATAGTGGCAGACAAACTGCACAAATGAACTTGGAGCTATATATATATGAGAGTGTTTTGCACAGGTTAAAGGAGAAAAAGGAACATTTTCCTGTGATATCAAAATACAGCTTGATTGAAGATATGCACAGGCGTAAAAGCACACATGATTATTGCTTGAGCTTATGAAAATGGAGCTCTTAATATCTGTTCTAACCTCCATTAGGAATATTATAGATCTGCAGTCTGCATCTATATTGGTTATTTAGCAGTGATAGTGCATATTGTAATTGATCTAGATAAAGATGTTAGTGTAAAGTAGGCAGATGTGCTTAAACCTTATGTGCCCATGAAGTCTTATTGGCCAAAGATGGCTTAATCTTTGAGATTAAAATGTACAGCTCCACATTGTAGCTTGGTATAACTTTTAAGTGAAAAACGCCTATGCACCTTCATTTAAAGTGACAGAGGTTTTATCAAATAATACAGATAATTAAGTGCTAAAACTGAAAACCATGTCCAAGTGAAGAATTCTGCTGATTTTGTGTGTGATTGTTTACAGATTTTGTTCTCCGTTTGCTCCCAAAGAATACACTTAAACACTCAATCAATGAATAACCTACAGCAGTTTGTTGTAGATTCAATAATGGGGAATGGTGCATTGTACCAGGATAGTCAGATATACCCATAGGAAGTGTCAGTGGTCAAAATGCTTCCATTGCCAGAAGGTAGTCTGAAAATGGTCTAGAAATTCGATATGGCATTGACCTTACGTTGTATACATGATCTGCAGTCTGTTTCTCAACCTTATTTCAAGTTTTAAACCAGCCATTTTAATCTTAGGATTTATTATATATTTGTACAAATTTATATTCTGGTTTAAAACTGTTTGTCTATAGCTATGTTTGACATATTCATGTTTGTTTTTCCCTCTCTCTATATGTGCAACCTTCTTGGTCTTTTTTAGCATAAACATTTAATGACAGTGAAGTTTCTGAAACTGCAGTCTTAGAAAATTTATGCATACTCCTCTTCATTGTCAGGTATCTCTACCTGATACAAAATGTTTTTTAAATGCATAATAATACCAAATTATAGAAAACGTGTTTCTTGACTTCCTGAAAAGCTTTAGCTCCTCTTCATATGAGAAAATGTCTTGATATGAGAATCCTTTCTGCCTTTTAACATAGATTTTTATTCAAATATTTCAAATTGAAACAAAAAGTGTGTATGAAATTTTAAAAATGTAAATTGAAGATTGTCTTACACAAGACTATAAATTAATTTTATTATAATAAACTAAACTTGTTTCAATCTATAGAATTTTTTTTTTTCAGTTTTTATTTATTTTTTTTTTTAGAGTGGCAGTGTTGATTTTCTTAATCCCACCTAGGACCCTGCCTACTACCTGTGCCCGAATGGATCTTATGCTGCAACTTGGATGAAACAAAAACTTTCTGCGAATTGACACCACCTTCCTCCTGTCTACTGCCTATTCTAGGTGAGTCAGACAGACACTTTTATTGTGCAGTGTGTTCCTTGTTTTCTAAGTTGCCAGTGAAAATCTTGCTAAATGTGTGCTGCCTTGCCTTGTGCTTTAGACTGATGCATATTAAAGTGAGCATTGCTAATAAATACTTGGAAAAAGGCATTACACTTAGTGCCTTGAGTTATGCATATGACCATAAAGTGAGATTACACACTTGCGATTTTTAATGTACAGTGTCGCAGGCTGGCTTTCAAAAATGAGCACACAGCTCTAGCATTTGCCTCTTAAATAAATGTCTACTTGTCCTATTAAAATATCAACCATCAACTTTTTGGTTTAATTCAGATTTTTAAGAAGACCTTCCTCCCTTGGGGTTGTGTGTATGATGAAATATTTTAACTGTATCTTATTTAAGAGATGCAAATAAAACCTTTCAGCTTTTTCCAAAGCCTAGAAGTGTTTTGTTTTGCCAGCTGTCTATGCAAGTTCAGTGCATAAAATGTTGGGAGTCTGACTTTTTTCTGTCTTGTAGATCTTTGAAAAATAGGTTTTTGGCATGTCATACATCATGTATCTAAGACATATGGGAATAGTTAGAGATTAAGGTAAATAGACAAATTGAACTGCTTTAAATCATTTTTCCCTGTTTCACTTTTATGAAAGAGTTTATGAACAAAAGTTGACATTAAGCAATCACAATAGGCTATTCTATATGTTTTAGACAGTGGTAAAGACTTTAGTGTCAGAAAGTGTTGCATCACTGATGCTTATATCAATTTGATTGGTGTCCAAGTTTTAAAAATGTTACTTTGTCAAGTCATAACCTTTTCTGAGTCTTTCATTTGTCATTGTTTTGATGATTATATCTTAAGAAAAAAAAAAGAAAAATGTTCTGTGCATCAGAAATCATATCACAGTTCATAAGGCTTAGCAATTTTTCTGGATAAAATTAGCATTTTTTTTGTCTTATGTGATATGATTGCTTAGATGTTTCAGTGTAAAGGTTCCATTTTAAGGACAAAGATCAGCAATTTTGCTCAAGAAAAGTTTGTTAGAAATGCATTTTAATGAAATGTCGGCATGGCTTGCAAAGTCATTAATGAGAATACTTATTTACACATAGCCACCATACTCTGGCTGTTGTTGTTAATAACAGTGCAGTAACAGGGGGCTTCCAGACCAAAGGGAAAAATGGTGACCAGGCAAGGTAATTCAGAGTATGAATTTGATATAAGCAGATGAGTACTTTTTTTTCTAGTCCTCAACGTCTTAACAAAATGGCACTATTCTGTAGACACCAAATAATTAAGAGGGAATGGACCTGTTTTGCTTATTTGTGTTTTTGAACCTCTGCAGGAACTTAAGAATTGAGAAACAAAAAGGAATGTGCACTAAGGTTAGCATCCATGGTTTAGTGTTGTTTCCTTCACTTTGCGATTTCAGAGCAATTATTTATGTTGTCATTCTGAAGGGGTGGAAGCTGGGCTGAGTGTTCAAGATGTTTCTAAGATGAATTGTCCATATCTAAATATTTCTGTGTACTTATAGGAAGCTTTAGCGGGAAACAACCAAGTTACAATATTTTATTTTATTCAGATCCTTGGGGGCAACTTGGTCAAGTGATCTCAAATTAAAACACCCTTTCTTCAAACTGTCTACTAAATAGAATGTTATATGTTTACAAGTATTGTATTTATTTCTTTACAGTATTTACTTGTTATTTGATTGTAGGGAGACTCTTGCTATGCATAGATTGTAGGCCTTATATTTTTATTGGTTTAGTACTAGTCTTGTAACTAATAGCAAATTCGGTTTATTTTTGGATGCTCTAATAGGCAATACATCAGCAGTTTCTCTGATCATGCTAGAAACCAGTGTTTTCTATTTATCTGTTCATGAACCAAAAAAGTTCTAAAATATCTATTCATTTGCAAAAGGTAATTTTATTCTCCATACAGATCAAAAAAAAGCATAGAAAAAAAAAAGATTTAATTCTGGGAATGTTCTTTTCTGTAGCAAGGTAATAACTTTGTTTTGTAACTATTTTTAATGTGTCACTGATTGTTTTGAATTAGAGGATGTTTTTAGGACTGGTTTTATACACTATGTAAAAACCAGACACTGATTATTTTCAGTTCTATGGGTACAAGTGCAGTTTCTAGTCTCTTTGGTGGGAATGTGCTTGTTTCCTGAAATCAATGGCTGTCTTTCCTGTCTATCAAATAAGCTATATAAACCAGGTAACTGAACAAACCCTTACACTATTGAAAGAATTTTTAGGTGTGTTATATTCCTTAAACTGGTGGAGAAATGGCTCTTTACTTTTCTTGATTGGAGTTGTATAATAAACTTGATTATTAAAATAAATGCTGACGTTTTGTGTAAAAAAGTATATATTAGCACTACATGCAGCTAAGGCTAAGTCCCTTTCTCTCCTTTTCTTAGTATTGTGTATAGAAAGAGTGCCGTAAACTTAGCCTGGCACCCAAATGTTGCTCAGTTTAAGCAAAGGAGCTTTGTCACTTCAATCACAAGAGGGAGCTGTTGGAGCTCAAACTGCTAAGAGCTGCGCACCTACGTACTGCTGTTTTAATCGATACCTCTCGGTTCTAAATATTTAATGAAATACATTAACAATTATTAGTTTCCACCATCACACTCTCTGACTACCACTGACATGCATTTTCTGAGAGAAGTATGAAAACAATAATTAAAGCGAATAAACCTACACATTGGCAGTAATATATTTGGTGTGTGTGTGGGAAAAACACCCAATCTTTTCTCCCTATGTTGGTGACAAGCTTAAATCTGCTTCAAAGCAAATAGTCTTGTCAAGCATTGAAACATGACTTTCGTTATGGAAACCTTTGTTATTCATTTATGTTGTTGTGTATCAAAAGTCTGAGGGTCCAACTTTTCTAGTGTCTCTCCTAGGAAATTGAGTGCACACATGAATGTCATATGGTGAAGAATGTCAGTTTATATGAAAATTGAAGAATTATCAGTGTTTCCCCTGCAGTTATGCACAAAGGCATCATTGTCAGTTGCCTTTCTTAGGCCTTCCCTGCAGGCATGATCAGACTCAAGCAGACAGCTATTTTCCTTTAATTTTCCACAGCAAGGCAGTAATGCTTATGATTATTGTGAAGTCAGGAAAAGTTTAGTTTCATCAAGTGACACGTAGTGTTGCAATTAGTTACTTAAGCACTTCTTATAAAATTTTCTACTACAGTATCTGGCTTGTCAGATGCAGCTAAACATTAGCATCTCGTATTAAACAGGAGGGCGAAAACTCCTAGCAGAAAGCCCAGCTGACAGCTCTCAACATGAGCTGAATGATCACTCACAATTGTAATCGATTCTGTAAGTACTGAACACAAACCCCCAGGCAATTGAGGAAAATAGGATGATGAAGGACTGCAAACTAATACGTTACACATCTTCATTGATTAGTCATTGATTAACCATTATTTTTCTGAATGACAAACAGCTAGTGGTAAAGTAACTGAAGCTGATGATTTATTTACATGTTAGACAGAAGATGACTTCTTTATTCAGCTGATTGTGAGCTAATGTGAAACGAGAGCACAGCAACAGTTTAAGAATAAAGAAAGGTTTATTATAATTATTTCTTTTTTGACAGCATTCCTAGATTCAAAAATATTTTTACTGGGAAGAAATTTAACTAGACTTTAAGTAGCACATAAAATTCAAATGCAGATTATCTACATGCTACCTGTAGTATAACTACATTTAAGGAGATCATTTTATAGACTTGGTATTTACAAGAATATTGATCTGTGTTTATTGAATTTTTAATTTAATTCTCTGTTTTGTCCAGTGCCTTATTGGCAATTAGACACAGCTGCAGAAATGGCAGAATAACGGTTTGCAATATAACCACTGTCTTTATTATTCTGAAAATATCTCTAAACCTTAGCTTTGAACACCCCATGGTAGGAATCACATAATTAGGAAACAGCCTTTGCTTTTGTGATCAGGGTGTTTTTTTAATATATATCAAATATCTAATTATGATCAGCTCCTACCAATGCAGTATGAAGTGGAACTGATTGCAGTGGACTAGGGGAGGTGTTGAACTAAGGTTTCTGCCAGTCCAGGGGACATTTTCCCCTTATGGTATGGCTTTTTGGTTGTGTGTGGGTTTGGGTTTTTTGTGTGTGTGTTTTGGGTTTTTTGTGGGGTTTTTTTTGGTGCTTTGGTTTTTTTTAAAACATTTTTCTTCCCTGAAAAGGTAACAAATCTATTCAATTAGTTTAAGAAGCATCTAGGATACTGTCTGTTTGAGATTCCCTGGTACAGTCTACTCCAGCTGTGAAAATATTGTGGACAGTGCCTGTTATTTATTAATGACAAATCATTAGAAATCTTCACTTTTTTCTATCACAGTATTAATTGTGATGAAATTCGTGTAAGCATGTGGGTATGTGTCTTCATAGGAATTATGTTCCAAGTTGACAGTAATTAATGTGTACTTAATCTAGAGTGCTAGTTATCTGCAATGTGTATTAACCACTTAGAGAAAATTTCAGTAAAAGATGCATGCTTTCAGGAAATATGAATGTAGAGTAACTATTTTAGTGAAATTCATCACCATGATAATAATGGTAAATTATTGTATCACAAACTAAGTAAAAAAAGACAGCAGTATGCCATAGTATATTACTGCAGTTGAAGTGCACATGGGCTTGATAATACCTCTAGTAGCTGTCCATTATTAAACAAAAATTGGTACAATTCCATTGTCTTCTGGTTCTGCAAATTAATACAACTTCTTAAACATCAAATTCCTTCCCCCATTTTATGGTGAGAATTTACTGTAGATTCTTATGCTCTGTATGTGGCTTTGAGAGGCTTACTTACAAGTGGATAGCAACTGATGTCCAGCTGGTATCTTCTGAGCACGTTTAGTATGAACCTCTGCTAAACTCTTAGCTTTATGTTGAAATGCTTGTCAGCTGGAGTTAAGCATGGTCTTATTTCAGGGTCTGAGCATTTTTCACATGAAAAAAATAAACCTCTGTGCTCTTTCTGTTCAGGTTTGTAACTTGCTTACAAAAGATCTCTGGGACAGTGATGAATTTATGCTATTATTACTTTTGACTTTCTGCCAAGAATGTTGAACCAGTTTGCCTCTTGGCACATCAAACCATCCCCTAGTTTCAGGACTGGGTTGTACTGGGCAGCAGAAGCATTTCACCAGGCACCAGGTTGCTGCTAGCTAGACACTTCCACGTTATGAGCCCTGAAATGATGGTGCATACCCATTTGAGGCATCTTAATTATAAATCTCCACCTCCTCATGGCAAATCAGCCCTGTGCATTTCCAAGGAACCTGCAGCACTCCTGCCCTCCCAAGCACAGCCTCATGCTGCACGATGTGCATTCATAACTGAAAGCTGCTGATTGCTTTAAGTCTGCAAAATAACAAATGAAAAATTCTTTTCCAGTAAAACCACAGGGAAAAGCCTCTAGGACGAAGCATGAAAATACTCACTTCCATTGCTCTTAGGTGTATTTTTTAATACATATTTCTGGTTCTTTGCATAAAAGTAAGAAATGTGTGAATCCTTACAGAATTCTGTGTGTCATGCTCTGTTTGTGTTACCCATTTAAATTGCCAATTAAGGGCGCCATTCACATGAGCAGGAGTTTGATGTGGCCTACTATGTAAAGCTCGTATATACTTTGTAATTGAAAAAAAGAAATGTTTTGGATTTAGCATATTATCCTGAGTCCAGATGTGTTATCACAACTACATGAGCTACAATATGTCTCAGTGTCTTCAAGCATATTTAATATCTTTAAATTTTTAAATGAAAATGTAGCTGTCAATTTTAAACTAATTTGGATGGACAGCAATAAAATGCAAACCTCACTTCAAATTAGAATTTTCAGTGAGGATTTCTAATGGAAAGTAATTGCTGACAATAGGAAATGACAAATTACTAATTACTTAGTTCAATTAGACTTTTGTGCCTTTGGTCCTAAGTGGCAAGCATACAGCAAATCTTGCACTTTTATAACAATTAATGACACTAAAACTATTTAAACTGCCAACAGATGTGAGTAAGAAGACATGAATTGAAACTTACTTAATTTACATACTATCCCAATTTTATACCAAGTAAATGGTGTTTAATTTTTATGTTACAATTAAATATCACCGGCATAGTGCGATTTCTGCAGAACTTCTCAGAATAAAATAGTTTTACTGAAATGCTAGTGCTAATGCTTTTTTTCCTCTTATCACAGCACTATTTATCTCAAAGTGACTCTAAAAAATATAGTGGCAGTGAATGGAATATAATTTTTTTGTAGGGTTTGTGCTTCCTAAGGAGTTTTTCTAAACTGGGCAGTAGAATTGCATCAATCTGGCCACTGTGATGCAAGATTTCAAATTCTGTCTCTAATTTACAGGTGATTACAAAAATGCATCTAGTTCATACTACTATTCAGAAGCAGTCAAACAGCCTATGTATGCATTTAATTCTCAGGCTTTAAGAAAAAGCTTCCAGAATATGTGTGTTAGATATTGTTTCTTGATTTATGCTATAGTGACTTAATCCATTTGTTAGCAAAGACTGGAATCCTCATTCTTTTTCACGTTTTGCAGTTTAACTCTTATGAATTGCTTTTAGCTATGTTTCTACTGAACATGAAAAGTGGCAAACCTATATTGACTGCAATGGTTTTTGTGTGGTCATTAATATATTTATAGACACATATGTCTTTGTGAACTTTACCATAATTTCTACACTCCAATACTTCTAACACTGGTTACCTAAAGTTAATTGCTCAAATTAGCCTTTTATGCCTTGGTAATGGGTATCTGCATTCTAAAGGATTCCATATGATAGTTATGACTTCTTAAGGTGTTTAACAGTTTTGAGAACTCACCACTTATGTTTGAATATATGAATGCCTACTTTATATTGCACGACAACATATTTTTAGTCAACCAAAGAAGAAAATGATACCAAATTGTGGAGTGATGAATCCATTAAAACTCTGTTTGACTCTACAGAGTATTTTGCAAAAGCCTATTTCTAAACCTCTTCCCTTAGATTTCTTTGTGTTTTGCCTAAAGGCAACATTTAAAAGAATTCATTAATGTAATAGTGATTTATGATAATTTAATTTGCCTGAGAAATCTTGCGATTTTTTTAGCAAGATATATGGAAATAGGAGGTTTTGTATCAATGGATGTTCTGCTGAAAAGATGTATAGAAAGAAAATAGTATGCAGGAATAGAAATAGGAATGGCTTTATGAAAGAGGAGGCTACAAGACAAAATGTAGAACCCAAATAAGGAAAGATTTATAGAAGTGCCTACATTTAGTTGCAAGGAAAATGTGTTTAGTAAGGTGCATTGTACTGGTGGATAATTTTGTCTTACGAAAGAGCGTAAGTACTGATAATGTTGCAAGAACCTTAATGCAGTGTACTTCAAGACAGACCAAGTATGAGACTGAATATACAATTATGGCATTTTTTCATTACTGTGCTTTTATCTAAGGTCTTGGCAAATGGCTGCCAATTGATCGTTGCTTTATTTAGTCTTCCTACACTTTATGGAGTACTGCAAACAAAAAAAATTCTCCTAGATTTGGAGCATGAGGATTCAGAAAATCTGAACTGAATAGATGTAGAGGGTGTGTGTTACACAAGAGGGTTATACTATACAACTATATGCTTGAAGAGCTAGCTCTTCACTTGGATTATGTTAGTGCAGTTTTTTTAGCAGAGATGCTTCAGTATAGATCACTTAAGTCTAGCAATTTCTGTTGAGTTGTACTATGTTATAATCCTCTAAAAAGCAACCACCTAGCATAAACAATCGATAAAATTTCTAGCAAAAGGATTTCTGTAACTGTATTTCCCCAGGAGATTGTCATTTTGTGGTTGGTTTGGTTTGGGGTTTTTGACTGGTTTTTGTTTTGATTTGGGGGAATTTGGGTGTGTTTTTTTGTTATAGAGTTTTTTATTTTATTTGGTTTCTAATTTTCCAGTAATTAGGGCAATTATATTATTACTTCAGAATAAAGGTTCTGACTGAATTGAATTGACAGCAGTAGCTCTGGACTAACCTATGTTGTTTCACCACAGCTGTAGTTTTCTCTTCCCAAAAGCTCAGTGAACTTTAGAGCTTGAAATACAAGAGAGACCATACCTCATAATAGAGGAGAAAGGAAAAGCATAGGCTTTTCCCCATAGGGGGTAGGAAGCCTGGGCAGGGACAGAGGAAAGAATGAGTTTCACAAATCAGAAAGGGAAAAAATTGTGGCATTGGTATTGTACTTAGAAAGAGATAATGTGGAAAAGAGGTGATAGCAGGGACAGAAGTATACCTGGAGCAAGAAGGACAGGAAAAAAGAGAAAAACCCAGAAGTGGCCTAATTAGAAGAAAAAAGGAGAGAGACAGATGATAGGGTGTAGGGTAGGGGGGAGCAAAAGAAGGGTCAAAAGTATCAGGCAAAAAAAATAATGAAGCTAAGGAAAATTAGCAGGACAGATATAAGGCTAAGAATATGGTGTCTTCATTCATGCCACAATGAATCATGAGAGTAGAATGTTTAGGCTGATTTAATCATCCGCAGAGTGTATAATTTCCTTTATAGCTCCATCATAATTATTGAGGCACTGCAACAGATGAAATATGCAGTTCTGGATTGTTTGGTCTACTGAGAAAAATGAAGAGGAAAAAGATGAAAGGCTGGAATACAAAACCTAGTCAAGTTTAATTGCAGTTTGAAATGTACAGGTATATGGGTACATACAACTGAAGCTGAAGATACCTGTGTCTTTAGTGGTACATTAATGTGGAAACTAGATTGTTAATGACAGTATTGTGTCAACTAAAAGTACTGAGAGAATGATAATCTACTTCGCTGGTGATATATTGGTTTAGTTGTAGAATATACTGAGTTGAGCTGAGTTTCTAAAATGGATTAATACCATTATCATTGTATACATTTTCTTTGGTAAAATATTAATTTCTTTATAATAAAAAAGTATTTTTGTGGGAATTGGGAAATATAAGCACCAAAGGTCTTTTAGGATTTAATAAGAAAACACAGAATGTCTAAAATTGCCGTAATCTCTTAGCACCTGTGGCCCAGAATATTTCAAAATTGCATTTGTCATTATAGAAACTCTTAGTTGTCTGACATGATTATTCTGATGCAGTTTTCTCCAAAGTGGCAAACAATATGAATGGATTTGTACTGAGCTATTTTGCAGATAATTTTCTATTATCGTGGCAGTGAAAATTAACAATACAGGATAATGCTGTAAATATTTTCTAGCATATGGAAGTAAGTATGCTGCTAATCTATTAGTTGCCCTATTATTCTTCATCATGTAAATTATATATTTCCATTTTATTTATAAGACTAATGACTCTTAACAAGAGCAAGTCTACTGAAAATTTCTGATAAAGATAGATCTCATCTTTTTTCTTTCCTTTGTAATATTCCACTGCTTCTGAACGGGTAAACAAATTCTCTTAACACCACAACCACCCCCTCCTATTTTTTTAAAGAGGAAATTTGAAGTCCAAAAAGAAAAATTGGTATAATTTAGAACTAAGACCCTGATTCAGCAAAAATCAGCTTGTCTCATGCACTGGGCAAGGCCACTGAAGTCCTGAACAATAGCTTTTCATAGCTACGTGGGCAGTGGCAGACAGCTGTTTTGCTAAATGGGTCTGGGCATCTTAAGTATGCTTAAATAAAATAGTTTTTAAAGAAAATTTCATCTATGTAATAGCACTAAGTAATGGTTCATTATTAAGCACTTTTTTTATTTTTAACCCGGATTAACTGTTATCTTATATTGTGAGATCTGACAGTTGCATTTTTTAATGATTTAAAAATTGGTAAGATTTCATGCATTTGTTTAAAAAATTGCCACGAAGGATGATGCTTTTCAGAGAAAAAGAGCAACTACAGAATAAAAATGGAAATAGGGCAAAATGTGGTTATTTTACAACTCTATTGAGGATAAAGGACTGCTGTAAGTAAAAGCCAAAACTGAATATGAGCCTTGGAGGAAGCATCTGTTCCTTTGAAAGTATAACTGTATAGAACAATAGTAGAGTGAAGAGAGCAACAACCTCTTGGAACAAATGTGGGTGGGAGGAGATGTTTTTAGAATCGATAGGTTTTTAGAGGGATGTTTTTTTCTTTTCTAGCTAAGGTAGAAGCTAATGGCTGGAAGCTGGTGTACCAATACAATCAGAAAAATTGCAGATTATGGATATGGATTTTGATATTGCTTTTTAGAGGATCTGCTGTTGATGTAGACCAAGTATATTAATCCAAATGCCTTCTTAAGAAAACAGAGTATAGAATATATCCGTGCATGTAAAAGATTGTAACTATGTCTTCATATGTGCATCTTCACTAAGCAGATTGTAGTCGAGAGTTAAACTGGGGATTTTTGGCCTATAACAAAGCATTGGCCCTTGGAAATAAAGTACTTACATGCTGTTTATATTGGCAGATATCTGGAGTGGTTGTGAGTAAAATTTTACCTTGATACTACAGTACTGGAGAAAGAAGCTAATGACTGATGTTAAAGCAGAGTAAGCGAATGTGTTTTGTAGTCAGTCATCCATGAAAGTTAAGGTCAGATTTCTTCTTGACAATTCTCATTTTGGCCAAGTACAGCAAAACTGAAACTCATATGCTCTTCTTTGTGTTTTTTTTCCAATAATTATGAGGGGGCATACAGACATGAATGGAAAATTATCTCCCTCATGTTAGGTTCTAAATAGTTGTTATTGCCAGACTAAAGATATCAAAAATCAGTTATTTCCAAAATCATGAACTTGTCTAATGTCTTTGTGGTAGTGTGAGCTGAGCTTATATTGCCCTGTCTTTTTATTTTTATTTTTCCTTTTTTTTTTTTCATTTTTAAACAAAAATAGATTTTAAAGCCAGGGGTTTTATAATTAAAAAAAACAACCAAAACCGGTCTGTTTTAAGAGCTTAATACTCAGAGCACTGGACCTGGCAATGCTGGAAGTCTTTGCCTCTTGATGTGGCACATACTGTAATTCATCATGAGGAAGTAAGAGTGAGTAAAGCTTCTTAAGTCTGGGCTGTGCTTTTCTAAAGAGTGTTGCCTACTGGCATCTCAGAGAGGTGGAATCAGCTGTCAGGCTGTCTCAGAGCCTTTTGGCCCTACCAGAAAAATGGATTTGTGTGGCATTAAGTTGTTCTTGCCCCCATTAGGTTGCATCAGTACTGCAGCCAAAACCTGCTTTTAAACTTCTTTTGTATTTGATCCCCTGACTTACATTCTCTCACTGTTGTAAATTGCTTCTTTGGGGGAAGGAGAAGGGCTGGCCAAGTCTGTGCTTGTGGCTGTTAGTAACAGGTATGTTACACTTCCTTCAGTGATGATTTGTCTTTTTTTTTTCTTTTCTTTTAAAGTCTCATACAACATCTTTTCTTCATTTTGTTGCAGATTAATACCAATTAATAGATTTAGAAATTACTGGTAGCTTTCTTTAATAGCAGGGAGTGTCTGAGCTTTTGTTTTTTGACTTGCAAAAATCTAATCTAATATCACTGGCAGATAGGTGTGTTAGTTTGCCTTGACTGTATTTGCTACAATTTGATGTTGGGTTCTGCTCCTCATTATTCTAGAGTAAGTCTAATACAAGTCTTCTGAAATCCATTGTCACTGGGGATTTACCACAAGAACAACAAGGCAGATCTGAAGAAGAATTTGCCCTAAAATAGTGAGTGCATGATATCTGGTTGTTTGTCCTGCTACTTGCCAAGTCAAATGGGCCTTCAAAGAAAGAAGCAGCTTTTGGTTCCCAAGTTTCTTCCTTTTCCCTTCTATTTCCTCCTTCATCTTTTTTTCAAAAACCTACACATTCTTTCAGTAAAAATACTCACAACTTAGAGGTAATCCTTAATTTCTTTTGATCATGTGTTATTTTCACTAACTGTATTCAATTGGTTTTTGGGAGTTTTTTTGGTGTCTTTTTTTTTTGTTGTTTTTTTCTGGGAAGGGTTGGCTCATGCATTGTATCTGCATATTTCTACAAAAACGATTCTCTTATTCTATGAAAAGATTAGAAAGTCGTGAGATGAGAGGAGTTTATATTAGGCTGAGAAGAGTAGGATCTGTTATATTCCCACACTGAGATGAATAATTTTGTCAAATATTTTTTTCCTCTCAAAGGTTAGATAGCTTTAGGACCCACGCTCTGTCACTGCAATCTACCTTTTGTACCAGGGCAGTGTGAGTGCTGGTACACACCAAGCCTGGGGGAAAGCAGTGCTTGCGGTACAAGCAGTCTTTCCAGTTTTTCTATATTTTTGCTTAGTCATTAAAGGTACCTTAACACTGACTTTAGTATGATCCACAGGGTTTTGGCAGAAGTTTATTGATTTTTGTGTTTTATTTTTTATTTACTTCTCTGAATTCCATATGGCTTTCGATTTAACTGTACAGGAAAAGGACAAAGAAAAATCCCACTATCTGGTATGTCAAAAACTATACTTTGACTCAGTAGGGAATGATAAGGTAAAGGGCGAAAGACTTTTTTCTATGGGCCTACAGAACATTGTAGCTGTTTCAATAATTCACAAAACCACTGGTTATTATAAGCCATTGTCTCGTACCAGGACATAGAGTGTATACAACTGCAATGAAAGGACAGATCCTGCCTTCATAACTGATTGTTCCTCATTTGTCTACTACAGCTAGAGAATCCCTTTGTTTATTGATCAGTTCATTCATCCTAGCTTATATTAATGTTAACACTCAAAAAAAAAAAAAAAGTGGATTTTTTTTCTCCCCTTCTTCCTGAGAAGGCTAATTTTCTTTCAGGACTTGTTGTCCTTCCTCTGTTACTGAAACAGCTTTCAGTTTCCAGGCTACCTAGGTGAAAGACTGTTTGTGGCTATAAAAGAGCCAACCTGGGGCTCAGTACATGGATCTGAGGAGGATTACTAAGGATTCTAGGGCATTTTGCCTCTGTCCAAAATTACTTTAAGGCATTGGTGTCAGATAGCTTGGCTGTGTCTGATGGATCAAGGGGACGGAGTGAGAGTGAGAAAGAGAGGTGAAAGGGATAAGGAAAGGATTGAGGACAAAAGGAAGATCAGAAAGCAGTCTGGGTAGTGAAGGGAGAGACAGGAACAATATCTTACTTGTGAACTTCTATTTCTAACTCTTTGAATACCAAAGGCGATTGAGAGCATTTCTTCAGACATATTGACACAAGCTGGAGACAGGTGACTGGCTTTAAAATTCACTGCTGATTGTGAAGTGTCTATATAATTTTAAGATTTCTATATTTGACAGTCTTTAAAAGTAGGAAGGTGTATATTCTTATTGTGAGTCATAAATAAAAATGAATCGGGTGTTTTTCACTGTGAGACTATTTCCTTTCAGTTTCATTCATTTTGACAATTCTTGGTAGTAGCTGTTCAAAAAACATTCAAACCCACAATAGGCAAGTTGGAGGTCAGGACTGCAGTGTGTTTTCAGAGATGCATGTTAAGGGAAGCATCCTGACTGTGGTGTGAGTGGCTGTGGGTGCTGAACAGGCCGTGAGCTCAGTGCCTGCTACTGGGAATTTGTGTTAAAGTCATCTGGGGAGGTGCTATCAGAGCAGCTGCACTGTAATGCCGATGCCCGAGTCTCACTTGCTGCCGTTGCCAATATCTGGCACTGTGACCATTGAGACAAGGTGCATAATTCTGTGTTTTCTGCAGAAGTACAACTTAGAGAAATTTTACAGAAACCAAAACAGGAGCTCCAGAGTTGTGAAGTTTTCCCTGGACCCTCTTCTTTTGAATAAAACCAAGACATAATTTTTCTAATATAAGTGTGTGAGTGCTGGTTTATAAGTATGACCAGTTTCCTTATCTCACTGCCCATCCATCTATGGATATACAGCCAGAAGAGAAGGCAAATTTTATCCACAGACAAGATTGTCTTCCTATGAATCTACAGGCGTTACTAATAATCTCTGGTTCACATGGGACAGAATGATGGTGACAGTCGTGAGGGTTGGAAATGGAAAAGGCAGTTATATATATAATTATCTTTAGTGCTCAGATACCAGGGTCACTTAAAAATACTTGCAAGTTCTAAACAGACTGAGTCATCAAGAGCCAGTCTCTTAGGAGCATTTGCAGCACACTGGAGGGAGGAATGTGAACTTTGGTATTGTATTGGTATTTGGTATTGGGCCAAATATTTTCCTCATGTATTTTGGATTAGGTCTGTGTAATTACTGCTTTCTGTGTATTTTGATAATTGAATTCATACATGTAGATTTTTTCCCCCTCTGGCTATAACTGTAGCCCTTTCTTAATCTTCTTCTATAACAAAAAGCACGTCAAAAAAAATTGTATTTTTGGAGTATTACTTCATCCTGCATCACTCAGTGCTTTGCCTGAAATGTATGAAGTTGTTGTGCAATCCAGAATTTTTGTTTGCAGAAGGTGATGATAAAAAGCCTCTGAACTTTTGAAGAACAGTTTTTATTTTTTGCCCAGGAAATAAAACTGGGGAATCACCAAACAATGCAAACCAGTAGACTGAAATTTTGTTATTTGCATTTAGAAGAATGTATGAAGTGATAAATACACCCTTGTGGAAAAATAATGAAGATACCATTAAGCTTACTTTCAGAAGTAAATGGTTAGTGAAGGCCTGATAATCCAAATTTGGGTCACATTTGGCTCATAGTTACAGAAAATGCATATGAATTTATATCTGAATTAGATTTATGGGGAGGGGAAAGAACCCACATTAGTATCTGAAACCTTGTAAAACTCTCTCCTGAGATAGCAGTATGCCTAAGAACAAACTACATATATACATATATATTTATGCTTTCTTGTGTTTGGCTTACTTACCAGCAAAGAATTTGGAATAAAGTAATAAACAAAGCTGTGCATAGACTTTTTTTAAGCTTTTTTGTTTTTGTTGTTTAATCCCCTATATTTTGTCAAACTGCAGTTTCATTGCTGGATAATATGGTAAAAAGATTCTTTGTAAGGGTTATCTAACACTGGTGGTGTTGATGAATAGTTGCAATTAATACATTCCCTTAATTAGTCTGATACCCAGAAGATGCACCTGGCAGGTCATTTTAATACTACAATTGATTTATTGCTGCTAGAAATGATTTTACCAGCTATCTTCAGAGAGCACAATTAGAGAGTATTTCATTTTTTTAAATGCATTTTCACTGAGGAATAAACATAAAAGGTCTATGTAATTCAGAACAAAGCAGCTATAATGTACTAATGGTTTATGGATTTTATTAATATTCAACTAACATTACAGTCAATACAGAGAACAGCAACCTATTTTCTATATGAACTATCCATTTTTAGTATGAGTGTTTTATTTAAAAAAGCAATAAAACCATGATATTTTAAATGAATTACTATTACCAGATATGAGAAATCTTAAAAATGGTCTAACAGTAAGAATGTATCAATAGATGCTGCATGTGATATATGTGTCAGATGCACTGAGATTTAGGAAAAACTATATATAAGCTATGCATATGTATTATATTTTTGAATCATGATGATGTCCCTTTAAACAAAGAAATATTATTCTGAGGTTACTATAACAATGTAACTGAATTAATGTTGGCTTAGCCTGTCATAAAAGTATCAACTTCTGCTTTCATGTTTTTCAATCTGCTGTTAAAATTGATGTTGAAATTAGCTTGTTCTACGTTTTTTCCTTCCACCTTACTGTATTCTTCTCCATTTTTAGTACTGCAGCAGACAGCATGGCTGCCTTTTGTTAGCCTCTCTGCACTAATATCACTGACACTGTGGAAATGTCCAGCAGGCTCCTTTTCTACATGATAGGAAAAAAAAAGTAATTTCTTCAGTAAGAACCTGTTAATTCCCAAGTTTTTTCAAAACTACTTTTTTTGTCTATATTCTAAATGAAAAAATGTTTTCCCCGATGGGGGGGTCATGGCAGGGGCAGTAGGGAAAGACAAAATTGTTCAGGATTTGGACTGTCTGTTGTTTGTATGCCCAAAATGTTAAGTAAAATGGGAAATTTTTCATGCAGCAAATATAAGGTTTCCCTTTTTGTTTTAGGCTATTCTAGATTCACCTCAGCTTTATCTGTCTTCCAAATATCTTTTGCTCTCCCTGGGACTTGAGGGGCCGTACCTGATACACCAAGTGCATCTCCATAATCTTTAATGTGGTGTTAGGGTGTGGGGATACTATCTGCTCTCTCAGCCATGGCATCAGGAATTGAGTGATCTGCATTTGGAAGTGAGGGCCTGATTTTTTTTAAGATCTCTAGTAGAATAACTCCTGACCTCACAATAAATGTGCGAGAAAATAATTATAGTTCAGTAATTATGGGTGGTATTTAGCCTGATGTGTTATTTTACATCACTTCAGAGTGCATACAAGGTGTCACATAGAAAAAGTAAGAAAACATTCCCCTTCACCTTTGAATCTTCTGATCCATTTTCAACATGACCTAAAAAATGGCACTGAGCTATAAAATAAAGTAGGAAATTGTTACTAAACAAGGATGTTATTTATAGCAGAGTTAAGACTTGGTTTAAGCCTGCCTGAACTCAAGCTCCAAGTCTGGGATCTCTGCTTTGAAAAGATGTAGCCCAAAATGATGAAAATCTCTGTTATTACAACTAAAATGTTCTGGGCACATACATACGTTGTTTTTCACTAGAATTACTGGCAATTCTATGAGGAATGTTTGGCCATGAACGTCTCAGCAGCTTAGCAGACAGCCTTCTCCTGAGGGCCAGGCAAATACAGTTGGTGGAATGGGAACACTCCTTGGTAGCAATGTAGGTTTGAACAACTCCTAAGGGAAGGAGAAGTGCAGTTTGGAGGTGACAAAATTGTGATAGCAAGAGATTTTCTACAAGGCAGTGCTGTAAGTAATGTCAAGACCTTCAAGCACTGTCTTGGGGGACATGGTGAAAACATTCAAAGTTGTACCTGTGTCACAGCCAGATCAAAAGGACCTTCCACTTTCTGTTGTTTTTTTGAGACTTGGAAGGAGGGAAACACTCAGCATTCATCAGGGAGTCCAGAATAGATGAAGATGCAGCAATCAGTGATAATGAGTGGCTTCAAGAAGTTTTGGCTGAACAGAAATCACTTCCTTTTGGTTTAGATGACAGGGAAGCTGGTGGATATTAGAAACACTCTGAATAATAAGGTCAGGATATGGATGCTGTACACAGGAGGCATAGGTTAAAGTTGAAAAATAATTAAACAGTGAGTTAAGTTGTAAGGCAATGTAGCATGGCAATAACACCTCTGGATGTTTGGTTTGGTTTTTGGCTTTCTATTTTTCCACAGCAAAAAAATTCTACTGGGGCATTTGTTTTTATTTCATTTTTACTTTTTTTTTTTCTCCCCAGGCTCAGATTCTTGTTAGATTTGATACCTAAGGTGTAATACAAAGCCTTTGGATGCTGTATATTTTGGAAGCTATGTGTTAAAAACTGTCTCACCAATTTTTTTTTTTTTTGTGAAAACACTATGCAATCTTTTAATCTTTGTGGAGAATGCAGAGGTTTTTCTACAATTATTACTTAAATGGTATGAATTGAAATAGTGTATAATGGTGTGTTAATATAATTTAGCTTTAGTTTTTCAAGGCCTAAAACTACTTAATGCAACACATATGAAAAAGTATAAAAAATAAAGTCTAATTAAATTAATAAAATAATATTCAAAAATACTTCACAATATTTAATATAGAACAAAAACAACACAAGCACTTCCAGTTGCAAAGTTAACACCAACATGTATGTGGTGTGGTGTTTAGTTTAGTTTTTTTATTTTGTTTTGTTTAGTTTCTAGAGGGATTTTAGTGAAGATTTAAAATTATCATAGGTCTCAGTGCAGTTTGTTTGCTCCCCACAAAAGCAGAGATGATTTTTATTGACCAATCTTTGATCCAAGAGATTAAAGAAAGTACTGTTAAGAGCAGTGAAAAGGATAACACTGTGGGGGTCAATAGGCTTACTGCTACTTGGAAATGAAAGTGAAGCATTCCATTGGGAGAGGGGGTAATTTAGCATTCTTACTGGGAACTTGAGCATTTTCCCTTTCCTATTTTTTTTAAATTTTATTTTTTAAGGGAAGAAAAATTATTCAACTTACTTACAGGTTTCTCAATGACTTAGTACCATGGCCATAATATGGGGTCATTTAGAGGGCACTAGATTCACCCAACATAATTCTGCACAATGCTTTTTAGCCCGAATGGCCTGGCTGTCACATACTCACTTCTTGATTGAAATGTTTCTGGTAGACTTTTGGAATGCAGTCTGAGGGCTTAGTGACTCAATATTTTCAACATGAATACATTTTCTATCTCATACAAAGTTTGAACTACTTGAAGTAGTATGAACTACTGCAGAGTTAATGTGTCTTTCTGTTGTTTCTTGAAGTGCTGTGAACTTTACACAAATCTGGTAAAACTGCCTGAGTAAAAAGGAAATGAATGTCCTAGCTTGATACAGTTTTATTTTTTTATGGCATCACCATCAGCATGGCCCTTTTATATGAGGGTATCAGAATGACTGCTGAAAAGAAAATTTTTCTTCTTGAAAGAGTCATTAATATCCCTTTCTTTTCCTGCTGCGTGTTGTTTTGCCTGTTTTGGTTTTTTTTCCCCTTTCTGGTCCAAGCAGTATGATTTTTGTTGTCTTTTCCACTGCAGAGAATAAGTGCAGGAAGAACAACAGCTGGTATGACTTTGATTTGGGATGCGCTGAAGTGCTTTTGTTTACAGAATATTCAGAGACACATGAGGCCTGGCAGAGTACTCGTGGCACGCTTCTTCCCATCTTTGAAAAATTGCCAAAGAAATCTGATTGAAATTGGCCAGTTGTATTTGTTTTGCTGTTTGCCTGAGACAGGTTTGCAGGCTTAGAATATTTTAACATTTTGTTTAGTTTCCTAGTAGCAAATAACAGATTAACTGATTTTAAGAGGAAAGGGGGCCCAGAAGATTCTCAGAAAGCCTCCTGTGTCCTATGCATCTGTACAAGATATTGCTTATCATTTCACCTAGGAGACTGATTTGCTTTGTCACAAAGAATATCCATAGTTAATTTAGCTGTTATAGCTTCTGAAACTTGGCTTTTGTGCTGTTGCAATGTGAAGTAAATGTTCCTTTACTCCAAAATCAGAAAACACCTGTCTCTGCTTCTAACAGTCTTCCAAGAGCACTAATGAAAGTGTAATTCTACCAAGAGTAATGGCAGAGTGCCCACGGACCTATCAGAAATTGTGACTCTTATTTATTTATTTTTAAGAATTTCCTGCTGACTACTAACCCGATATTTTGGTAATCATATAAGAAATAGACTTAAACTAATCCTTGAAATTCATGAAATATTGAGATAAAATGCCCATTATGTTTATGATTAGGTGACATGAGTATTTTTGCAGTTCATTTACTATTTGCAAGTGGTTCTTTGCAACATTAGCTACATGCTTAAAATTCTGTGCTAAAACATATGTTTTGATGTATCTGGTTCACGTTAGGTTTTCTACAAAATCATCAGCCCTGTTGTCATTCAGTATTTGGGTATGAATGGGTGTGTGTGTGTTCTTGGTGTTTTGTTTGCTTTTTTATGCTTGTTTGCTTTGGTTTTGTTTTTTTTTTTGCTTTTTTGCGTCCTTGACCCTGACTGTTCAGGAACTTGTTCTTCATTTCGTTAATAACCAGTGATGTGTCGAAGATTGTTTTCAATTAGAGCATGGTGTGAAAATAAAGCTTTATGAAAGTTTACAATCCATATTTATTCTCTTCTCTTACTAATTTTTAGCTTCTGTGCTCTGTACTTACACCTTTTTCCTGATTCTTTTTCTGTAGGTTAAATTGCATGTTTTCCATCTCTTAGCTGTAGCAATATACACCAAAAAGTAGAGACCTGAATGAATTCTAAAGTTTCAGAAACAAGAGGAGAGTGAATCCCAAATGTACTATGGAAAAATAAAGCCCTTTTGATATGGAAGGACCTAACTTTTTGAATGCTGCTGTCTTGGGGTGATGTTCAGTGAATCTGGCACTGTTGCACAGTTCAGGAGGTGGAAAGACCACAAGAGTAGCAGCCAAGATTCAGGCTTTTACTGCAATGTTAGAAGTAAAATAACTTCTGTAGTCAATGCTGTCTTTTGGTGTAATGGACAGGATGTGGTATTAAATTTTGTGTGCCTTGAGAGCACAATATTTTTGTATTTTCTCCAGCAGCAAAGGGTTTTTAAAAAAGGTGTTGTTTTTTTTTAAAGAAGGTTGGGTTTTTTTTTCCATTGGGGATTTTGTTTGGGTTTTTGTTTGGATGTTTGGTTTGAGTTTTTTGTTTTGTTTCTTTTTTTTATTTTTTGAGACAATCTGTATGTGAAAGATTGTGAAACACCTGTGTAAGATTTCTGCTGTGTTAACAATTAATGGGCATGCTCTTAAGATCACTTGTTGCTTGGAGAGGATTTTGTTGATGTTAGGCACGTTCCTGAAATTCTCATGTGATCCAAAGGTAAGAAAAATTGAAAATAAGTAGCACAGATTTTTCTGGGTAACTTCATTACGAATCTCTGATTTGTGCAAAAATAAACAAGCTTTTATTTTACTACATTTTGAATTTAAGACATACACATTTTCCATGTTTCGAAGTGTGGTGTTTTGGCTGTTAAAAACTGAAGGATGTATTGCGTGTTATCAAAAAATGTCCATTTTTGTTTTCCAATTCAAAACTACATGATTTAATTTAAGCAATACAGAAGAGAGATAAGAATGTTAAATTGAGTTAACTGAATACTGTCAGGAATTGTGAAAGATATAGAAAGCAAGTGGAGGACATCACTGAAAACGAACTAAAAGCAAGGTGGAAAATATTGCACACTGGATTCTTTCATATGGGTTTTTTATTCCAGTGAAACCTTTAGGTACCAAAGGCTTGCTAGTTATAAATGCCAACAGCAGCTGACTTAAATTCTGTCCTGGGAATTTCCAGTTTAGTCAGTTTTTGTTCTCGTCTTTCAACTTGCATTGTTCCACTCAGGGATATGAGTTTGGTTGCCATAATTCATTAAATAATAGGTTTTTTGTAATTTAATCATTCGGTTGTCACCAAAATATATCCTCAAGGGCATGACAGATATTATAAAATGGTCAAACCAAAGTGATCAAGACTTAGTTTAAAAATCTCTACTTATTATTTCAGTTGGTATGGAACTTCACAGACTAAGGTGGGCAGTTTGGAGGTTTATTTTTTTAATTTTTCCCAGTCTCTAATTTTCAGAAGTATTTCTTTTTCAAGCAGGTTTAACTTTTAAGTTCTCCTAAGCTTTTTTGTGTGTTTGGCAATTTAGTATTCATATTTCAGTATCCCATGTTCTGTCCGAGGTGGTGAGGAATAAAAGGAGTACCTTTTAATGATCTACAAGATTATAATAGATTAAATTCTGTCAGATTGGACACATAGAAAATATTAATATAGCAAATATATCTTGGAGTTTCCTTAGTGGAGTGGGCATGAGGTGGGGGAGGAGAGGAGTGTTGCTGCTCTGAAACTGAGTCCTTTAGGCTGTCAACTTCAACCAAATTAAAAAATGTGTGCCAGCCTTAAGTTGGCACGCTTGAGTTCACTTCACTCCAGTCAATGAGGCACCTTAGCGCAGTAAGCACAATAGAGACAAAGAGATGCCTTGCAACTGACAGAGAGAGAAAAGAGTCCTTTGAGATGAAATGTTAACATAAGAAGTGAAAATGGTTTGTGGTAGTCTCAAGCTGGCTCTTTTGGGTTCACTTTCCTATAGTTACTGAACTATAGTGCTGTACCTTAACAGAGGAGTCTCAATAAAATTAGAAAGATATCCTAAAAAGGACAGAAGACGAGAGAGAGTAAAAGAGAGTGAGAGAGATGGAGAGTTCTTTTGATAAGGAGCTTAACAAAAGTGGAAAAGATGGTTTATGTGAATGTTAGTTTTCATGGCAGTCTCAAGCTGACACTTGGGCTCCCTTTATTACAGTCAGTAAGCTACTTTAGCAAACAAAGGCAAATGGAGAGAAGGATGGCTGGAAACAACAGAGAAAGGGAGAGAAAGAGACCTCTTTGACAGCATCTAACACAACATGAAATCTCTGCCTCTGTGTTTCCCTTTTTAAACATTTTTGTAAGGCAGAGAGAAACAGAAATAGTTGAATCTTTGTGAAGATAATTCATAGATAATGAAACAAATATTGAGATTTTAAATTTGCTTAAGCAACATAGCAGCTTAATTGTGCTCAATGGGGTAAGGGCTGTGAATTCCCTTATCTCTCAAAAAACATTTTTTTTCAGCATGCTGCTTTCAGAAATTAATAAATAATATCCAATCTAAGAAATTCTACAGTAGTGTTGAATTCATTTAATATCCTCTATATGTATAAAAATGTGTGGGGAAAAAAGGTAACTAGAATAGAGGTGTGGATTTCTTAATATGGTACTCAGTAGTGCTGAAAACTAAATGGCTGCTGGCTTATATATGCATTGGGTAGATGATGAGTGAATATAGCTTTCTAAACTAGTGAAAGATTTTTTTTCTTGATTTAATCCATTCATTTGATTTTAGTTATTTGATTCAGCCTAATATTTCAAATTTTAGGTATTGCAGCTACAACCTTTTAGTTCTCAGTGTCATTGGAATGGAAATACATTTGATTAGCTTCCACAAATTTAAGCTTTGCAAGATAAATATGTGAGTAAAGATGATTTCAGGCCTTTTGTACCTGTTAGGTAAATATGAGGTAAACTAAACCATGCCCATCAAAGTTGTAATTAAAATGCCCATGAAAATTAGCATATTTTGTACATCATCTATTCACTGTGAAATGGGCCATTAGATATCTGGCTGACAAATGTTTTCATTCTGAACCTAATGTGCTCTGCTCATACGTCATCTGCAAATTCTGTAGAGGCACACTTTGGAAAGGAAGGGAAGTCACAGTCACAAATTATTCTTGCTCTCCATTAGGCAAATTGTCAACTTTGTAGAATCAATGGAAGATTCTTTATAATATACAAATTGGTATGTAGCCATGAGCGAAAGCATTGGGAAAGCCAAAGATGGAACTTAATTAGAAAGCAGAACTTGCTTTTAACAATATTGGATATAATGAAGATGCAGTGTTAAGCAAACAACATTGAAGACTTCAACATCTTCATAATTTTGTAATGTAAAATCCATGGCACTCCAGCTCTACTTGTTTTTATAATGAAATTTCTCTATGTAGAGAAAAATTATTTTTCATAGCTAAATGTTAATCTGTTAAACAAGAGGATTAAGTTTATAGAAGTATTTTATACTGACATTACACTATTCAGTAATGTAGTCTGAATCTATTAATAAATAAACAAGCCCAGTATTTGCAGATAGCCAGGAGAGTAGGAAAAAAGTGACCGCGAATAAATTTGTCTGTTTTTTTTTTAAATCGGTCATTGAGTCTTATGCTCTCTTAGATATTGCATGATTGTTCATTGAAGTCATGTGACACCTTTTCTGCTCTGTAATGAGCTAGTTTGAAATGTTTGAACATCAGTTTAACAAGTAGCAAATTCCATTAAGAGGATATATTTATTTCACAATAAGAGTAATAAAACTTCTGCAATTCAAAATTTTTTCATTAATAGCCTTCTGTAGATCAAATATTCAAAACCAGCCTGAAAGATACTAGAAAATTTAATGATATTGCCGATTCTTATTGGAAAATTATTTACTATTTTCATTAATATTCAATGAAAACTTGTGTTTGTCCCTGACACTGGCATTTAAGTTACTTGTTCAGATGGCTATTCAAAAGCCTCTGTTAAAGGCTGGGGATAGCTGAGGATTGACTTCTATGTTTAGATTATAGCCAAGAATTACTATTACCTTGTATCTGGAATTCACAGAAGATGGTGTTTTGTGTATCTGCAACCGAGCCAATATTACTCAAAACATGGAGAGCATGTGGACAATAACTGGTGAAGAAGACAGAATTTCTTTCAGCAGGTAAAGTGTGTTCTCGTGTTTCCGATTAACAGTGGTTCTTTGGGTTCTACAGGTGACTGTGATGTTCACCCAGGGCTGCCATATATCCACAGGGGTAGGCGGCAGCTCTTGTGACCAGTCTTCTCTTGTTTGTTTTACTAATTCCTTAAATTTTGACAACACTCTGGACTGACTTTGTATCAGCTCATTTAGTGCTGAACAACGGAACAATTAACCTTGTGGTGGATGAAGAAACTAGAGTGGTAACTGTACAACTATTCAAAAACTTAACAGAACCAAAAAGGAGAAAATTGGAGAAAAGTGAAACAAAAGAAAAGGAGATAAAAAGAGACTGGAGAAGGAAAGCAAAAAGCTGGTTATTGCGAGATAAAGAGAAATATTTTAGTCAAGCCTAGAAATACTGGTCCTGCATTTTGGAGTTCCATAAATTCTTCACTACATTTTTATTTCTATTCCTTTTGACTTGATGAATTACACAGTCCCCTAATTTTAGGTTATTTGAGAGAGCAGATCTAAATCAATCAAGTTATTAACTACCTGTAATATGAAAACAATCAATTTTAATTGGTAACAGTAAAAACAGGTGGTGAGAGTAAACTTTTAGCATTAAATTAAAATATGGAGGTTTTTTCTGCCTTGCTAATGTGGTGGTTTTTGTGTAAGAGAGAGAACAAGTGACATCCATCTGCTTGGACTACAGAGACTAATGTGAACAAACACGCAGCATACTAAATGGTCACCTCAAGAACCAGCACTTCTGTTTAGCATTAATGTGTGCCATCCAGTTTTGAAAGCTGTGGAAAGACAGACCCCCAGACAGTTCATGTAAATTATGTTAATGATTACTGTCCACTCTCTGTCAAGACTAGTACTGATAGTGCTACCTTTGCATCATGAAATCAGTTCTTTCCTTCTGGTCTGTTTGTAAGGAGCCTCAAGGTGAAACCGCATCAGAAAGCATCCCTCTCCTTCCTCTGTATATTTTGTGGGATTGTTTCTGATGTGAAGGCTCTAGACTTTCAAACTGGATTTGTGTCCTTTTCCAAGAAGTAAAGACACAGTTTTAGTGTCTAGGTGAAATTGATAAAACTCTAGGGGTTTAAGGTACATCCTCTTTGCTGCTTTGATTTTTCATTTTATGATCAACTACATCCCTCAAGAGAAAGTATGTTGAGTTACTGTTGATGCATACATGATGCCTAGAGAACAACTTTTCTCCTACTTGTAAGGAAGGAAAGAGAGGACTATGGATAACATTCAGGAGTAATATAACTAAAAGACCCATTTTTGTTTCACCTAATACTAACATAATGGAGAGGGAATGTCTGTCTGGTAACCCAGGTCTGCTGCATGATAGCTCATTTTTGGCTAGGACATAATCAAGCTGTCTTAGGTATGCAGTTGCTTGTCTGTGTCTGTATCATGCTACTGTATAATGTCCAACCTGAATTAATACAGCTGGAGCAGATGCTAAATGACTGTATCTAAGTCACTAGTGTCCTATTTTACACTTCACTTCATGATCTGTGTGAGGCTCTGTGAACATTTGATATTCATTTTAGAGTCTCACCATATGCCCTCACATTTATAGGCTATAAATCCATAATCAACTACTCTGTTGATATTGGCATCACTTCTCTCAGCTGCATATGTGAAAGAAAGCATTTGGAAATAACCTTTATGATTAAATGTGCTTGCGTGAATTACTACTAAAGAGTCTGAAATGTTCCATGTAACACTACCAATGGGCAGAAAAACAGAAAATAGGGAGCTAATTAAGTTATTGGATATTTAGTGTAAACTTCAGTGAGAGTCCCATGCACTCTTTTCACAGGGTTTGAAACAAATTCTCCAAATGTGCATACAAAACTCTTTTATTACTGCATAACTTCCTGTAGGAAAAAGAATGATTAAAAAACCCTTTCACTATTGTCTTTCTTTTAAGAAAGAGTCCTTTTGTCTCTGTTAGAAACCAAGAAACTATGTTATTTTCTATGTCTTCCCTTCCCACTGGATAGTCAAACACCCTACACTTATCTGTTCTTTATTCTGCAGTTCTTTGATAAACAACTCTCCTTCCCTTCTTGTTTTCTTGTGTCCAAAGTAAAAGGTTTGTTAAAACAGTAGTTTCAGTTCTCTGTCCCCTTCCTGCTCCATTAAACACACAATATGTTATTTTGGATTATTGGAGATTCCCCATAAAGATTTTTTTCTTCATTATTAGCAATCATTGCAATGAAATGGGGAGTTTACGCCTTTCTGAGCAGACTTCTGTAAATAGCACTTTAGACAGCAGGCAGTCACCCTAATTTTCAGTTGTTTTTAGACTGAAGCTTCCTTCTATGGTTTAATGTTATATGCTTTCTACAGTGATCACCCAAAATGAGTTTTGTATTGTGGGGTGGTAGTAAGGCACAGTATGAATATGAAGAAATTGCTTTGCCTTTTTGTTTCTCAGAATGTTCCAGAAAAATGTGCTTCAATACTGGCAACCTCTCTGAAATACTGTCAGGATTAGTAGAGTGCTGAAAAATACTATTTATGTATATAAGGTAGATCATATTGTGCATCAAAGGCCTCTTGAAGGAGCACATGATTAATCTTTACTTAGGTGAGTAGCTGTGCTGATTCCAGTAGGTTATAGTATTGGTGCATGGCAATATCCAACTGCATATGATCAGGTTTTTTGAGACACTACTTTTCACATGAATTCTTTCTTCCTCTGTCTCTTTAAGAAATTGAGTCTTCATTGACTTACAGCTGAGTGTACTGGATTCATAAAATAGTCTTTCACTTCTCTCTGGGTATATGCTGTATCATGAATTGTCTCCTTAGAGACAGCAGGCCACCTCATTATGGTTACAATAGACAAATTCCTAAGCATGTGGTCTGCTTTTATGGCCTTGACTTGTACATCTTTTACCTCTGAGACTTGCCACTCATGTTGACACAGATTTGTTGTGTGTGATGAAGTGATAAAATCAATGAAGAGGACACACATGCTTCTCTAGCTTTCAGAAAGACTTTATTATTTATTGTTTATTGTTGTAAGTTAAATGTACTCAACAATTTTCTGCAAAGGTACATTTACTTTTTGGATTTGTTTTATACTGCCTGCAGCTTAGAAGTGGCTCTTAGTGCATACTGTATGTGCTAGCTTTGTAAAAGTTCCACTGGAAAATAGAGTGAATAGAAATGTATATGTCTTGGCAAGAACAATACCCAGGGGGTGCAGGAGAAGCATTAAATAAACAATTTTAGAAAAATAAGCAACCTGAATGCCAAGCATTCTTGTGTTATTCCTCTTATATTTCTTCCCTCCAAAACACATTGCTATTTAAAAAGATAGAGAGAGCAAAAAAATTAATTTAATTTTAATAACTGTTTTAAAACCTACAGGTAATCAGGAAAATGTTATGTCAGTGGCTAAAGAAGGAGCATGTGTTTTTTGAGGAAGATGAAAGTCAATGGTACTCATAATTCCAGGCAGCTGAGAATATCACACAGCAGCTGGATTTGTCAATGCTGAAAGTAAATTTATTGGAAAAAAAAATCTGGAATAGGCTGAATTATAGAAACTATGCTACAGGTAGGTGAAATATGGCCATAGAGAATTTTGCTGACCACTTTTTCATAGAACTGAAGCTCAGTTATATGTAAGTTAAGATTTGAAAAGAGCTTCCATGGAAAGTGTATTTTTCTAAAATTAAATATTACACAAGTATTTCTAGGATGAGAAATCCTATGCTATTACTAGTATTCATAGGACTAAGTATCCCAGACCATAGTTTTTTGTTTTACCTGTTCCTTGAGTGATTTCTCCTGGTTTCTCAGACCTAAAAAACATAGGGACAAGTTATTGGGAAGCATTTATAATCAACCTATGTTGCTGAGAGTCTCACTGATTTGGTGAAATAAGAATAGCATTTTATTGTTATTTCCAAGTATTTTTGAAGTTTTTTATTAATATAAGGACATTCTCAGCAGTTGTAGATTGCTGGACTTTTCTCAAGTGTACTCCTACTTTAGCAGAAAAAGTGACATTAGAAAAATTACCTTTTTCTTGCTTCTCACATATATATCTCAATCTATATGATCTGCAGAGTCCATTCAAGTACTATTTGATGAAAGACTGAAAAGAAATGGAAAATTTTGATTTAAGTGATTTTTGAGAATCTGAATCTGACATAGCACAGTGTAGATGACTGGCTGGTGTATTTAGAAGACTTTGTTGGTAAACATACAAGTGATTGTACTTAAAGTAGTGTCTTAAACTATAGATTGTCTCGAAGAAATAAAAGTAAGGGTGAAAAACAGTCTTACTGTGAACTGTGAATCAGGAAGCCAAAAAAAAAATGAAAAAATTGAGAGACAAGATTAAATAATTCAAACTTGCTGAAAGACTGATTTCTGCCTTGATTCAGGACACCTGATCATTGGATTTTAAGATAGTGTGATACAACAGTGTTCTGCCCCACTTCTCTCTACCCTAGGACACACATCTTGTTTTTATCATCTTTGATTAACCAGTAATTTTACAGTTGAGGACCTTGCTGAGGTATAAATACAGACGACAGCAATACCTTGCTTTACCATGGGTTGAATATGGTGGGGTCTCAGAAGCAGCAGCTGAGGCAGCACACAGGAGTGTGGTGCAGGACGTGACAAGAGCGAAAAACATGGGCTGGTGCTCAGAAAACTGCATTTGTCGTCTCCTTTGGTAGATTTTTTAAAAAAATGTTTAAAATTAATCTTACTCTAAAGACTGTTCTTTCCTGCCTGACCACATATAATTCATCAGGAATTTTACAGTGAAAAGGTCAGTAATAAGACTCCCCTTCAGAGGGATGGCTCGGAAGTAAAAGGATCTAAGGTACTTGTTCCGGAAAATGGCATACAGTCACTGAGTGAGCCCAGACTGTTCTTGGTTTCTGGGAAGACATTGCCATCAGAAGCTTTTCCCCCAGTCTATGGAAAAATTATGCAGAGATTATAAAATAATTTAATTTAAAAATATTCATTGTCTAAGTTTTTTGACAGCAGATAAGTATTGGTGAAAAAGGGTAGATATAGGTTAGGAGACAAATTAATATTCTAATGAATGAATTAACACTAATCACATTTTTTGTTTTTTTTCATTTGCATCATAGAGAATATGTAGGTCTTTACAGCACCAAGCCTTAAAAGCTTGCTAGCTTTTATCTTGCTGTAGATGGCCCTGCTGAATCTAGTGAGACTATCTGGCAGTTTGTGAAGTTAGGCATGTGCATACATCATTTGCGAAGTCAAGACACAGTTTTAAATTAGTGACTAGAATACAGAGGCTGGGGTTCTTGATGGTGACCCCCTGTGCTGTGCTCCAGTAAAAGAAGTTACTTTGTCTATGAATTTCTAATAAGTTCTGAGAATAGAAATCCTGAGGTGCTCAAATCCAACGCACTATAAATTTCAGGGCTTGCAAAATAAGGCAAAACATTTCTTAAGCAAGTCACCTCCCACCACCCCCGTCCCTCAGCTGTGTGAAACATTTGAAAAAGAGTATGTGCACGCTGTTTAGTGTGCTCTCAGACTGTAAGAGGGATGTGGTTATTCTCCATTGATTCACTTAATTATCTACAGAATTACAAAATATTAGAATACAAATATCTTGTTTTATATTTTCAAGCATCATGAGGATTTGGTGGGGCAGGGAACCCATGAAACAAAAACCAAATCTGCACTAAAATGGGACTAGCCCTATTTGCAGCATTGCATGTTTTGGCTCTTCAGTGTTCCACAGCATTATCCAATGCTTTTAGAATGATTTACTTATCAATTTATTTTGAAATGGCATTGTTTTTTGGTTGGGTTTTTTTTCATTGTCTCTAGCAACAGTTTTATTTGAATACTCATGTTTACTTACTGAAGTGCATTTCACTTGGAATGGAAATGCAAAACATTAGTGCAGGCTTTGTGAAATTTACCACTTCTCTGATATGTGAAAAGTACTTGAGATAAGGACATCTTTTCAATAGTTGTAGGCAGGAGGGAGGATGTGGGGGGGAGCCCATAAGCTCTTCAAACAAATATAGCCTGCTTATTTGTCAGTGTTGTCAGTATTTAACAGCCTCATTGATTCTGTATGCTTTTTGTTAGAGATTAATTCTACTGATTTGTTCAAAGATAATATCATATTTGTAGCTGTGTTAAACTATTTTTTTTCACTGTGCTGCTTTTTTATTGTCGGTAAACAAAAATGAAAAACTAACATACCAAGGGAGCTAAGCTATGAAGGGCTGTGCAAAACCAGAACAGGTACACAATTTTAGGTTTTTACTTCATCAAAGTATTATTTAGCCAAATCACTTGATGTTTCCTCCATTGGGAGTTTGGCACAATCATTCTCTGATTTTTCAATATCTCTGTTGTAGAAATTAGCCAGGCCCTAAATCACTATTTTGTTTAAATACTAAACGGAAATGGCATTTAAAATCTACAAAGCATTAAAACTGCTAACAGATTACTTACATCATTGGCTTATAACCTTTTTGATTTGTTGATCCCCAAGTACTTTTCAGCAGAGGCATGTATCTCTGTGCAGCAAAAGTTAACTTACTGCAGTAGGCTTCCTTTTCACAGCAAGGTCATGTGAACCCAAAGAGTCTGCAGACCACATGTTGAAAACTATTGATCTACATTATTTATATATGACTTGTTCACTGCTGATGTGTTCCTGTTTTTGAGATGACTCAGTAAGACCATGCAATAGTTTTCAGGAAGGAAATGAGAGAAGAAAATGTAACCCTTGAAAGGGGTGGTTTAGGTTGATAAAATGTTTCCACGAATCAGGAATTAGACCTCCTTGCCAGTAGTACAATCTCTGAAAATTAAGAATGGATGTCTGTTTTATACATGATATGCTACAATATTTTATTGGCATTATGGAATCACTGCAACTGGATAAATTGGTTCAATGCTTATTAAGAAGGATGGGAATTCTGTCACTTGGTGGCTGCCACAGTGGTTTCCTTGTGCAGTAAGCTATTTTAAAAGTATTTAGATTATGTCTTCCACCTGACTAAAAAGGTCATGCCAGGCATGTATCAGACATACTTCTACTTTGTGCCTTCATTGAATTCTATCACAGTAAGTTGTGGATTTGATCTCAAGATAAACAAAGCATTTCCCTGCCCCTTAAATTAAAGGCATAGAGTTTTGGGGATAAGATTCATTCCTTTATTGTGCTCAACAACAAACAAGTTGAAATTCAACAGCAGCATAACAAAGTTGTAGGTTCTATTTGCCAGCTTTTAAAATGATTCTTAGCTTCTCAAAATGTCTGCTAGGCAACAGGCTGACATCATGTTGAAGATATGAGTTGTGGTTATACTGGTAATATTTAACACATGAGAAGCTTCTCATAATGGTGAATATTTAGAGCTGCAGGTGTATTGAGTAAAGGCAGGTACAGAACCTGGTGCTATTGTGTGCAGTTGGAGGTGCTCACACCTCCCCGGGTGAGTTGGCTTCACTGATGAACAGTTATACAGCAAGCATGTGACCTGGGGGCCTTTGACAATTTCATCAATTTTTTTTAGTAGTCAAATAAGGAAAATATTTATAAACATTTCAATATGAATATCATCACTGGGATGTTAAAAGAATACTTTTCTCCTCCTGATATTCATGTGAGCAAGCAGCTAATTCTCTGGTGTGTTTCTAAGACTACATTCAGTAATGCAAGAGATGGAGTTTCACGTGATAATGAAGCCGTTGTTTTTCCCAAGTATATTGTTTTTTAAGCTATTCTAATGCTCATGCTTCCTAGTGTGCCATGTTGTGACATGAAATTCTTTTAAATGTTGAGCAAATCGATTTTTTTTACTTTGTTCTTTGATCACTTTCTGATTTTTTTTTTTTTACTGGCTTCAGAACATGATAAAAACACTTTGTTTTGAGGCATAATGGCTTTTTATGGTAGGGGTATGTATAAGCAAAATGCTTATATCTTAAATATTTGTACATAATATTTGTACTAACAAAAGTTGTTGTATAAAATGAGAATGTTTTTCCTAGAAAAAATCAGATGATTTTTTTATAACCACAGCACATTTATGGAAAATTACTTTTTAGTATATTGAATTTCTATGTTTTATTAATATGTCACATAAGCTTCTCTGGGCATCTTGTTGCATAAGCTGCCTGTCTGCAGGCCACACTCTCTAACAGAAGTGTCTGTATAAGCAGTCATTCTGAAATGCTGATTCTGTTATTTGATTTGGGATTAAACAGTCTGTTGCAAGCCATCTGTTTCCCTATGCATGTGTCCTTGAAAGGTTAGATTTCCACAGATATTGCCCCATAACTTTAGCCAGTGCTTGAAAGATCAGAATTAGGTGAGACATATGCCACTGAAATTACCTCTCTTATCCTAGAGGACTGGCTGGTTTTTGACATCAGTGCCCATGTTGGAGAAAAGTTTACTCTCTCTTATTGCTGCTGATTCAGAATCCTGCTGCTTTTGGCCAAATGCCATGAGACTTAGGAGCACATCCTTTGAGGGTATTTGAACAGTTGATGCTTAGTGAGTGCATGAAAAGTTCCATCAGCTTTCTAAGCTGCAGCTCTCCTCCTGAACCAATTCTTTCAATAGATCACTCGCATCTAACTCCAACAGCATTGCTGTGGCTATTAGGGTCAGAAGACTGGTGTGGGTTCACAGATCCTTTAGAGACTTAAAGAAGTCTTACATAAGATTGTACCTTTCTATTGTGAAATATTGTTGGTTTTCATATTTTTTTGTCCCTTTAAAATTATTTTTTGTGTGCCTGTTCATGCATCAGCCTGTGAGTACTGGATATGTGTGCAAGGCACATATGACTACTAAAAGACAAGTGTCATGGTAGTGATCTAGCCCTGTCAGATTGATTTAGGTGTTAAAAGGAGCTCAGGTTAGAGAGCAGTGCTTGAAGGCACTGTGGAAGCCAGCATGTGAGGAGCTGCCTCTGGACAATGTTTACACATATATAATTTTTGTGGTTGCTTAAACTTTGTATTCCTATGATGTAACTTTGTCATAAGCCATACAGGGCCTTACAGGTCTGTACCAACCCTCTAAAAGCTATCTAGAAAGCCACTGATAAAATGCCTCTTCTAGATCATAAGTCCTCTTTATTTCAGCTCAGCTAGAAATCAATTCAGGTTTTCTCCAACTCTGGTGTTCCAGAGGCTTAAGGATTTCAGGGTTGGTTTCATACCACAGTCTGTAAAATTTTGTTATGCTTTGCACTGCAAACCATTTATCCATTAAATGTGTCAGAGTTCAATAGTGCTCTTTAGCCAATCTTTTACAGAATTATTTATTTTTGCTCTTGAATGTGTTTATTTGAAGTCCTGCTTGAGATTCTAATTTCTGAAAGTTCTGGAAGATATGGATTCAGGATAGGGTATTGTTGAACTGGTAAGTCCTATTGAACCTTATGCCATATTTTGGTGGACTATTTTTTGTTCTTTAATGTTAGACTGGTTTTGAAATGTTTTTGTTTTTACTCAAAAGTCTGACTACAGAACTACTGATGTTTCTATACTTCTAGCTGGACGTTTGCCAGCTCAAGCATTGCACACATGACAAATCTGAATTTGTACACACAAACAATGATTGGTCAAGTTACCGTTTGCAGACTGCCCTGTTTATTTGCCCAATTGTAGTTTTTATGTGTGCAAAACTGATGTGTTTGCAATTCTGTGGGTTTTACTAAGGCAAGCTTGCTATAAATGTATCCCCTAAAATTTAGTTTTTGATTAAAAATACTTACTAGGCAATTCTCCTGATAGAGTTTCCAAATTTACATTTCCAGGTGAAAAGGAGGTTTTAAAACCTTTAAAAGCAGCCATGGAAACAGAAGCTGCACAGAGCTAGGCAGTGACATAGGGCATTACATCTAAGAGGCACATTTAAGGGGGAGCTTGTCAAGAGCAGAAAATGATGCTTGCTCTCTCTCTTACTGCAGAATACTGGACTGCTGACGTGATCCATTACTAGAAATACTAGGATGTGAAAAAAATGAGAAATTTTCATGGAAGAGAAAAATCTACCTTTTAGGAAGAGTTGAGCAACTCCTACAAGCAATAATTTCACCTTTGAATAATCAGTGAAAGAGTATTAAAATATTAGTGAAATCTAAGAGAATTATTTTAAATAATATGCAACAAAACACACATTTCTATTTGTAACACAGCATACAAAGTACATTTTGAATTATGCAATCCCAGGAATTAGTATTTCCTGTTTGTAGAATACCTGGGTGTGAATAAGCCTGTCTGCAGGTATTGGGATGCACGTCAGTCAAACCAAATGAAAGATTTTGTATTGTTGATGTGCAGAAAAATGTTTGCTCTTGTTTATGTCTGCTAAGTCTCTAATTAAAAAAAAATAACACTTCTGTAAATACCTGATTTTGGTATCCATAGATGCTGCTAATCCTTGATGGAGTACTATATTAACTCCATAATGAGTAATAGAGATGAAAATGAGTCTTTCCAGTTTTTGAGGGATGCATAATTTTTCCACTTTTACAGAATTACCTTGCAAGTACTGTTTCTGAGCTGCATATAGCTCACTTTCCTGTGAGTTAAAATTGCAAGAAAGCATTCTATTAGTCATCAGACCTTTTCCTTCAGGCTCTTTAGCATCTTGAATGCGGTGTGATGCTATTGCCTTCATACATCACGATATTGGGCTTAAAATGTACGTAATTTGCAGCAACTTAGTTAATAGATACTCCCAATAATATTTTACATGAGGCAGCTAAATTGTATAGTGTACTTTCTTAAAGAAAGAGTAAAATCTGATTTTGGAGAGTCTTAAATTTTCACTAAAAATTCTGCATTTAGGTAGAATTTGACAACAAAAGTGACTACTTTTCTTCACCTTCTAAACTTCCATCATGCTGTACAACAAAGGACTTGTTCTAAACAAACCAATGTCCTGCCTGTAGGAACATGAGGGAACCTTGTATGATAGTGATAGTTTTATTCTTCTTGTCTTAATATGCATTCCCAAATGAATGCTACATAAAATATCTCCTGCATGGTTGAGGTATTGTGTTTCAAGGATTTGGATGCTCATCTTGCAAGTCTGGAAGCTGCTTGGTAAATGAAAGAAGCAGGAAATGGCTCATTACAGACAGGGGATCTAGTGGCTTATCTTGTTTTGTTTCTGATGGAAAGCATCAAAACATTTTCTACCCCCCACCCCCCAATATATTAGTACACTGAAGGCTTAATTTAGAGAAGCTTGATTAGAAAAGAGGGTACATTTCCAAGCAAAAACAGTACTTCCAAGAAGAAATGGTGTTGAAAAAATTCTTTGAGGAGTCTTTTCATTTGTGGTGTGTTCCAGTTGAAAAATTATTCTACTCATCTTGTCTATCCTCATGATTCTTTTCCTGTCATCCTGAATTTAGTGGAATAAACTGTTTCACCTCTTATGCCTTAGAGCTCATTATAATTTAGTTGAATTAGATTTCTAGGATTTCAGCACATTAGACTGAAATTTTCTCTGACTGGTATCTCTTTTTGTCTCTTCCTAATTTTTTCTAAAGCAATTTCTTCTAATTTGGAAAAGTAAGAAAAATGAAAGAGATGATATTTTACCATGTGCTAGATAGGCATAATTTCTGTAGGAGAAATTTATATTTGTACAGCAAGTCTACTTGAAATTTCTTCTGTAATTGAAAAATCTTCTTCTTTGGACTTGGTAGTCCAAAATGGGAGAGAAAGCTTTTACTAGACTTTTGTGTAGGGGATAAATCCTCCTTAGAGAATATGCAGGGTGCTCAGGGATATTGTACTTTAAAATTTTTGTGTGTGTGAAGTCAACTTAAAATCATGATGTACCAATACCAAAATGGCAATTGACTTTAGGAAAATATAAACACAGTTCATTTTTTCTTGAGTTTTTTTAGGAAACAGAATATAACAGGAATTAAAATCATTGTCTTACACAGATATTTTTGTTCTTTTAATATTGTATTTTTATTCTGTTTTGTTCCACTACCATTTATATACAACACTGATAAAATAATTCTAGCCAGGTTTGATGGTACCATCCATTTATTATAATATAAAGCACTTACTTCCTCTCTCTTTTCTGGAGATATTTTCATCAATACTCTTTCAAGTTTAGTCTTAATTTTTTTGTGTGTTTTCATCTCTGCACTTTATTTATTGAGTAAATGGTAGGAAATGTGACTCACCATTCTATTCTTTTGCACCTTGCTTATTTCTGTCAGTAAGGAGAATAGAAATGATCTTTCTAAATTCTTTATTTGTTATTCAGTTTTTCTATTTGTAAAATGAACTCTAAGAATATTAAGTAACTATCTTCAAAATTAAACGGATTAGAATATGTTGAACAGATTCCTTTATGACACAATGAAGCATCAAAAATATTCTCTTCAAAAAAAAATTATCTGTCTTGAATTTAATTTTCAATTAATTCCAAGGAAAAAGAAGAAAACTCGATTCCAGGCAGAAAACCAGCAGCCTGAGACTTAAAACACTTGTAGAGGAAGTGGATTGTTTAGTATGGAGAATAATTTGTTGCTACTGTTTCCATAGTTTTGGTTACCAGCCAGAAAGATTTTCCTTGCATTTATTCTGTGTTCCCTTCTAACAATGCCTATGGCTTAGAACTATTTCCCAACTCTCGCTCATCTGCTTGAAAGGTGGCTACATATGATGAATGTTTGTCACTATTTTTTGGTGTTTTAGGTTCCTCAACCTTCATGTTCCCCTGCCCCGTGTGCCATGTTGCACAAGCACTACTGGATGAGCCAATGTTTTAACTCAGTCACTGGGAACTGCTTGATGAGAAAGGCTCACAAACTGAGAGCAATCCTCTTCACTGCCATTTCTAGATTCATTGCTCACAGCTTGTTAGCGTTCTCACAATGGTTAAGACCAGACACCTATGCTACTATAGGTTTTTCTTGATATTTCTTGGGTAGGGTTGGTTTTGTATGAATGCTTGTAGTGTTTCATCTGATATAATGGGATTAGACCTGAGGGTGACTGTATCAGAGCTCCTGACAGGTTTCTGCAATATACTGAGCATGAACAGGTCCAATATATATATTTTCTCTCTGGATTAGTAGATTTACAAGCATTATTTTTGTTCCTGCTACGGCATATTCTGAAGGTAAAACTCCTCATTTGTTATGAATACAAAGTAATTATTATTATTTGGTTTTTTTTTTCCTTTGCATTGCTTATTTTACTTATCGGTTGCTGTCTCTGTCAGCATTTTTATTCTGTTTGTGCTTTGCAGTTTGTTGAAGGGGTAGATGTATATTCTGAAAATAAACTTGAATCTATTAAAGTGGCTAACATACAGTGATGTCTCTGTTTTGTAAATTGAGTTCAGGCATAGGCTATCTATCTCTTTGGCAGCAGTGGAGGTGCCTTTTTGCTTGAATTTTACTGTTTAAGCTTTTAGAGTCTCTTTCGAAGGTGGAAGAGGGGTCAGGGTAGCATCAGATTCACACATTACTGTCTTTACTGAATTTATATGAATGACCTCCTTTGAAGATTGAAGAATGTGGCACGAGTATGCATAAAGCCTCTCAGACTTTGAGGAATGTGATCTTTTGTCTTTTGTTCATGATCTTCTATTTGGCTGTTGATATGTTTTGCTATTCAGGGATGATGAATTTGGATACATTTGATTAAAGAAAGAAATTAAAATGTAATCACCTCCACTTAGCATCACTGCACCTCTGCTTGAAGGCTCTCTAATATTGCTAAAATCACTGTAAGGTTAGCCTTGGTTTTGTTTTATGTTTTAGCCATGTCATCCAGCTCTGGCACTGGACCAGCCTACACAGGCTACTGCCTCTTCCATCCTTCAGCAGGTAGTGTAGAGTCTCATTCAGACAAGTTTATCCAGTGGGCACCAGTACAATTAAAAATATTTTCTGCTTTTCTTGAAGAATTGTAATACATAAGGGACAGTCGGCTTTACTCATAAAATTGCAGGCACCAAGGAGGGCTTAATGCAAAAGCAAGTGTATCCCATTATCTCTTTCTCATTCTGCATATTGCAGCTAAAGCCATGAGAAACTAAATTCTGCACTTATGGCCTAACCCAAACTAAAGTCTGGTGCGTCTTCTGATCCTTAGTATCTCCAGAGCAATGAAAACAAAGGACCAGAATTTTCTATTTTCTTTATTTTCTTCTTACTGGAAATCAATGACAGATATCTGAGTTGGAAATAAAGTGAGGGCAAAAAGGGCAAGTGCATTTTTTCTTTACCTAATTATCCTTTTGCCTTTATTTCTGATGATATGCCCACCCCATACAACAGAAGTAAAATACCTCACATATGGCCTTTTTTGCAGCTGGAGTAATGGTAGCATTTTTCCCAATGGGTAAGTGACATATAGGAGTGACGTTTTTGTTATAAATAATAAACAAACTCTGTTTTTGTTAAGGTCTTTGTTTGATTTGCTCTGTTTGGGGTTTTTTTTGTTAGTTTGCTTTGGGGTTTTTTTTTGGGGAAGTGGGAGGAGAAGAGATTGCTGTGTGTGGGTTTCTTTTTGTGTTTGTTTTTATTAATTTGGAAAGAAGACTCACAAATTTATTGTTCATTCTTAGAACATTTGACCATACTGTTAATATACTTCTCAAGTGCTTGCTGATTTATCTCAGTTCTCTGTTTAACCTGTCCATGTTTGAATAGACAATTTACACAAAAGGATTACTAAAAAGTATTGATTGTACATAAAACCCACTCTAACATTCTGTGCCATAAGAATTTATAATTATGGACTACTTGCGATATTTTATCTTTCTATCAAAAATGAAATACATTACCGGGCAAGTTGAATTTTGAGAAGTAACAATGATTATTTGAATTCTCTGTCACAAATACAAACCTGGATGAGATGAAGAGTTCCTGTTGACTGAAATATGAATTGAGTCAAAAGTTTCCATTTAGCTTTGAGGGAACCTCTCTGAATTTGTACATCCTGTTACCAGTAGGAAGAGTGCTGTCATTTTAAATTTATGCAAATAGTTTTCTTTCTTCTCGATACTGTTGTATCTGGAAAAAAAAAATATAGTGCTGATCTTAGTAGTCAGAAAAAATATGGAAGAGCCTAAGCCTAAGGAGAATTGACAAAAGGCATTTCTCTGGTGTGTGTTTTATGTTTCTTCATTTCTCTTTTTCTGTTCCCACTGCCCTTGGTTGGCTTCTTCATTCAGCTGGGGAGCTCTCAGATGGAATTTCTTCTTCAGCTGCAGTGCCCTGTCAGCCAGCACCTGCATGGCTTGAATCACTGTTGCTTATATCATGGAGGAAGAAATCTTTTCATCAGACCTATGAAGCTGTGAGACTAAAGTTTATTTTTCCCCTTCCAGTGAAAGCATAGATAATTTTGGGTGTTTTTCTTCTAAAAGGAAAAAAAAAAAATATTGTAATATGAGACTAGAATTAGAATGAAAAAAAATAAGGCATTTCTTTCATTACTTTGCAAATTTCAGGGTTCTTAAGAAGTTCTTGTTAAATTTTTTTTGCTTATAAGCAAACATGAAATTTTTGAGGCAGCTCCGATGCACAGCTGGCAGCTTGCAAAACATATACAATATGGGCAGCAAGATAAGGTGAAGGCTCATTAACTTAAGAAACTAATATCAGATGCCTGGAATTTAAGTAGAAAAGCACAGCAATCACTTCGTTTGAACCTATGAAATATACACAAACATGCATATATGATATATGATTTATTTATGTATATCTCTATGTGTATTCTCATGTATGAATATGAAAGTATTTCAAGCATTGCATTTTTATAAGCTCTTGCTATGACTATATTGAAAAGCCCTATTTTATGTTTCTCCATACTTACATTTTTTTTGCTTTTATGTTAAAATTAATTCTTTTTGTCTTGAGGAATAAAGATAGGACCTTTTCCTTAGTGTAGTTCCAATAGGAGATAACTTGATGCTTATAACAGCTTGTCAGTCTGAGAACTGTTAAAATAAGACCGAAAGAAAGAAAAGCTCCATTTACTGTGGAAACCCCTAGTGGGATGAAAACTATAGTTCGTTTCTTTAGATAACAAAAGACACTTCCATGTGCTCCTCACTAGCAACTTTTTTTTTTACACAAAAGGCAGAATGAGGGGGCAAGCAATACCCTAATTATAACTGCTTTTCCTCAAGAATTTTACCCTACATTTCTTACTCTGGCTTAGCAGGACATCCTGCCCTGTTCCACTTGAGTAATAAGCAATTTGAGTAAAGGGTTAATTTTCCCCGTTTGGATGAGGTGTGCATTACTGAAAGAGGGACAGCAATATGCAATGCAACTTTGACCTTCTCATTGTTCTATAATGTCATTGGCTGGTTACTCCCGCACGCTTTCACAGCCTCAGCAACTTGTGCTGTGACAAGGAGGGGTCATCAGTGACCAGGCAAACACAGAATTAAGAAAACATTAAAAAAATTACAGGTTACTTTAGACCTCAAAACTGATATATTGTTCTTTTATAAAGACAAAAAAGGATGTGACATTCACCTGTTTTTATACATTTGTGTTGGGAGGAGGAGCAAAGTCAGCAGGAATTTTAGTGAGTTAGGGGTAGGTCTTTCTTTACAAAAATATAAGTATTTTGTAATATATGTGTGTGTCTATACTGTTATCATTGTTGAAGATGTGTATTTTGTCATCGCCTCCAATGTTATAAAACAGCAGATATCTTGAGTCTGCTGAAATAATTGTCAATATTTCCTGGTGGGAAAAAAGTGGTCTGTTTTGTCACTTTTAACAATCTTTATATCATTAAGTTCTTCAAAATTCTTGCTGCTAGTGCTCCTTTTTTTGTTCTCTTTTAATGTTGGTGTCATTGCCATGAAGGGGTAGGATAAAACATACACTAAGATCAAGGTTAGAGGGTGGAGAATTTTGTTCTAACACCTCTGTTCTGAGGATTGAGCAATGATCAGGAAGGGTTTTTCTTAATCTTCTAAAAAGGCCATTATGCGCCAGAGAATGGGTGAGTATGAAGCCAAAAATGCAGCAGTGGAAATAGAAGTAACCCTCCAACTTCACTTTAATAACCGTAGTATGTACAGGTATAGGTTTGCCGACATATATACATATATATGCTCAAGTAACCTGTCATCTCTAATGGCAGAATCTGCAAACATAGAATTTCTGTAGGTGCTTTACATGGAAGGGATTAGAAGAAGATGGTTGGTGGCTAAGGAAAACCTCAAAGGAAGAGGACAGGTTTCTCCCGGTCTCATACTGAAGGACCACTTCTGAAATGTGAATTTTAGTCATCTGTGTGCTTTATGTATTGTTTATTCCACAGTGTCAATAAAAGGAATGCTATCCTGAGTTGCATGTCAGTAAGTGAAAGGGAATCTAATGGTGATGATCTGAGACAAAACCCCAAGTTCTCCAGTAAGCTGTCTGTAACAAATGCAAATGACATGCACCATAAAGGAAGAGATGTACATAGCACACTGTGTACCAGACTAGACCAGTAACCTGTTCTTCCATGAAGTAGCACTTACATGCTACAGTCTTAGGAATAAGAGTGTCCTTTTTCTTTGCCAAGTTCACTGTGGTTCATCACAGCATGAGCTTGTTGTAAACATGCTAGCTTAGTACCAACTACAGAAATCAATTGGAAGAAAACTTTCAGCTGGGGGAAAATTAAGGAGAATAGCAATGAAGGTTGCATTGTTGGTCTTATTCACATTTTTCCACTCTCAAAATCAAATTATTTTGTAGGATATATTGCAGGGATTTTCCAAGGTATTTTGGTTATGCCTCTGATACACTTCAGTTTATCTCTCAACTTTGTGGATTTTGTGAAATCCTCATTCTTATGGAAGGTTTCAAGCATGGTTTAGCCTGGATGGCATAAAAAATTATTGTATCTTGTAAGGAAGATAATTGCTAGGAAGCAATTAAATTTTATATCCCTTATCTTTTGAAGAGTCTGTTTCTAATATTGTTGTCAAAAAAATGTTTCTCTGTGTCTAAAAAGCTACACTGGCATCAAGCTAGTCATGGTGTAATACAGAGTCCAAACATACGGTCATTTGAGTTAATTTTGAAGAAGTGAGATGAAAAAAAATCAGCCACTCCCATCCCTTTGTCAACGTAAATTTTTGCTGTTTGCTTGATTCAGATTTAATTGTACAAAAAGAAAAATCTTCAGTCATGGTCTCAACTACGTATCCACAAATTACTATTTTTGGGAAGCAACATATTGATGGCATGTAGTTTCATGTGAATCCTTCTTTCAGCAAGTTGGTAATGACATCTTGTGCGACATGTGTTCTGTTTTTCGGTTTATCTGAAGCATTTAGTAGTATGATGCACTGGTACAATATGTGCAAAACTGTATCTAGTAAGGGCTGCACACTAACATCCTTCCAGAAATCAGTGTTTCCTTAAGAAGTTGCTAAAAAAGTCTTTACTTCTGAATCTAAGACCCAAAAAATCAACAGCTTTGGACATAGATTCAGAACCATGTGTATTCTCTCTGATGGTTCTTGCATTCTTAATTTCTACGTTTTATTCTAGTTTCATAAGAGTGAAGGAGTTTCCTATCAAGTCAAAGGTCTTGTAGACTAATGGTTTATGCTATTTATTTTTATGCTAATAGTAATTTGAAATAAGTGTGTTCTCCCAGCCTGGAAATGTGCTTGGCACTTTACTTACAAGATTGAAGGTTGGTTCTTTCTGTATGAAGACTTTAAGATAATAACCATTATGCAAGCAATCAAAATTTAGTTCAGAATAAAATGTGTGTATTTTTAGTTTTAAAAGCAATGCTTAATATATTAAGCTAACTAAAGATACAGTAAATGACTTTGCTTTCATGTTTGATTGTGGAACTGGGAAACTTGACATTCAAGAGTAGTGACAGAAATCTCACCATTTACAAAATTTTCAGTCTTGCAGCCATGTCATGTCAGCAGTTGGTTAGTGGTAGCTGCTGTATGGACACCTCTATCATGTAGAATTACAATATTCCACAACATTGTCCAAGAAAGCTATGCCACTTTTTTTTGGTTTTTTTTTAAATTTGGACAGTTTTATGAGATAGTCCTTTATGTACTCCATTAAATCCTGTCTAGAGGGCAACTGTCTTTCATGGGATAAACTGTCTTGCATGCAATTTTTTTTCACTCATGCTAACATATTAAGTTTAAAATGAGTCTGCAATTATTGTGCATTGGTACCTGGTATACCACATATATGTAGAGTGTCCACATTTGTTCTGTCTGAAAGACTTGAAATTATCTGTCCCCAGAAAAAATGTATTCAAAATATTTAACCTTGAATTTTATGCACTTACTGCCTGTTTGATTTGTGATGTTGTACTTTTTAATGTGAAGATAGTCACAAATTATACAAGTTCTTCCAGTATATATAGACGCTGGTGTTTGCAATATGAGCTACAAAGTATTTGAAATTGTTTTGGTTATTAACATTACCCACTTGTTAACATACACCATTATATAGGCTTTTATGCTGAAATTTAAGATCCAACTAATCCATGAATAAGTACTTTGTTTATCAGAAGTGTGTCTACAGATTTGTTTGTGCAAAAAACACCTGAAATTTGGGCCTATGGGATGGAAAAGAGTTTTTTATTTTTTTTTTTGCCTATCTTGCCGAGGTACTTTATTGCTTGCCGAATAGCAGTAATAGTTTTTTATCTGAAAATTTGGAGGAGAGTTAAGATTAAATGGGAAAATGGGCAGGAAAATTGAGTTTTGAATAATGAAATATAGGCAGAGAGCACAGTGAAAATTTTGATTTCAATTTTATCCATTCAATGGTGGCTTGCTTGCTGGAGAAGCACATACCAGAAACCATTGCAAGTTCCCTATAGTTGCTATAAGCATGCACACAATGTATGACCTGCAGAACGTGATACTCATGATAAAGTACAGATTTTAATGCAAAGTAAATATTGCTATGCTGGGGCACTGTATATTTCTTTTTTGTCATCTGATGATAGCTTTTAATGTAATCCCATGTGTCAGAATTGCAGATAGTTATTGCAATCGTGGCTACAATTGCTTTTAAATTTTTTTTTTATATGTTCTGCTGTCTGCTCTGCAATTATATTTTGTTTTTTCCCTATTGCTTATAATTCCATAAATTGGGGTAAGTTTTAGACAGTAATTGCTAAACTTCATAATCGTGATATTTTTATTCTTGGTAAGGAAGAGGGGGGAGAAAGGGAGGATTTTTCATACCTCTCAGATCTATTGGTCTATTCTCCAAATGACAGGTTCCTGACTGATCAACTATGCCACCTGCTACTAAAGCTCAGTAATATTAGTCTGTGCAATGGCTTCACTCTCATCTCACACCTCAGAGATCTTGAGCTCAACCCCAGGCATCCCCTGTGTGTTTAAATCAGCTTAACGGCTCATACAGTGTGCTGATTTCCTTGTAGGCCTCTGTTTTCTCAAAAAGTGATCACCTTTTGCCAATGCCCTCAGGATTAAACAGGGCAGTCTGGTTTTCCTTTTCTGCATTGGCTATACCTTTGTAGTCAATAAAAGACTAACTAGAAAAGAATCAGCTGATGAGAGAATCAATCTTCTGGAAGCCTCCCCACAGTTTTCTCATCATTTTTGTGCCGTCTGTCATCTCAGATTGTAAAATGGAAACCAAAACTCAGTATGTGGGAAGACTTTTAGTGCTCCTTGTTAACAAAAACAGTAAGACCAGGGGTTTTGATCTTATGAGTGTATAGGTAAACAGTAAGCTGTAAGTGTGCACTCTTGAAGTAGCTTTTCCATGTTTCTAATGGAGGTCTGCGAAAAATTATCAAAGAAGTATCACAAAGGTCTCATGACATACTGTAGTGTAGATATCCATTCTGAGTAGGTCAGGTTAAATCTGAAGTTCTTCTCTATAACAATACAGGGGTATCTTACAGAACAGCTGTACCATTTATCATGGTATAAAAGCTGTATAAATAGAAAAGGTCTTTAAAATACAAGTGAAGCTTTTTTCCTTTCACTACTTGCTAAGTTAAAACAGTGGTCTCTCTTGATAACTAGTATTATGCAACTAATTTTAAGCTTTTTGAATAATAGCCTACTTCAAGTTGGTTTATAATGACAGATGGACAACTTAAAAAAGAATTGGAGGTTCATCATAATCATAATTCTTTACAGTTCTAAATTTTTTCATTCAAATATATCACAGTAGTTTACAAATATTAATTCAGTGTTATAATCACCCACCCACGAAGCAGGTCAGCATCCTAGTTTTACAGAAGTTCAAAGCAGGGTATCAAAAGGTTAAGAGCTGTGAGGAATTAAGGGGTCTGTTGTTATGCACCATAAGGCTCATGCTGGGGACTCTATTTTTTCCACATCATACTTTAAACTTCATTTGAAATCTGATTTTCTTTCCTGCACTGAAAATCCAGGGACAAGTAACACAGAATGTGAGGGTTATATTAGTGACTGGTTGACAGTCATGCTGGAAGCACTGAGAATAAGGAGTGTTTAACTAGAATCACATGAAGTAGCAAAGGTGACTGAATCATCATCTTCAGCAAGAAATGTCCTCTTTCTCTGTCTGCAGGTGCTCTGGGCATTGCCATACTGTTCTCTACAAAAGGGGAGCTCTCAAGGTTTGCACATTCTGCAAAAAGTCTGTCAAATATCGCTTGCTTATGATGAAGGATTGTGGCAGACCTTGGCTACTCAGTCTCATTTGCTTGACAATCGACAGAGTATCTAATGTGAATGAAAAAGTTTAAATATGTTACCTGTAGTTCTTGTGCAAAAATTCAAGTCCAGATCTCTGTCCCAAAAAGGTGGCTAATTGCCAGAACTGAGATGTATCCCTCTTGCAGTTATACTTGCCTAAATCATTGCTAGAAATTAGAAAATTGCTAAGAACAGTAGCATCAAATAGCTTGTCACCAGCTGTACATACTACAATGCTTTTATATCAAAAATTCAAAGGTGAAGAAATGTGATTTCAATTCTAGGGAAGTTCATTTCACCACCTTGAACCAACACCTGAGAAATTCAGAAACAAGGTAAAGAGGTACCTGGCTCTGTTCCTCCCTTAAAAGGGGTCTGGACTATGAAATATTTAGCAGGTATTGGCTCCATTAAAAGCCCAGGAGATATAATCCCAGATCAGAGTTGGCTCCCTATTAAGACATTGTCTGAAAGCTTTCAAACTAACTTTCATTTCAAAGCTATAGAATTATTGATGGGTTGGGTCTCAGTTGTGGATTCCATAAATACAGAGGCATCCCTTTGCTTGGGGCATGGTGTCACCAGGATGAGCATAGCTGTGATGGTTTTTCATAGCAGTCATGTATTGCTTCATTCCTTGGCAGCTTTAGATGGTCACTCATCATGCAGAGTTGCTTTTATTTATATTTCAGAGACCTTTGCTAGAAAAATTGTTCTAGAGGACATATCTGTTGAAAGGCTCCCATCCTCAGGCAAGCTCTTCAAGCATTATTTAGGTGAGGAATTTTCTTTTTTGACCACTGTTTTTTTCTTACTGCAAGTATTACTTTAAAGTATAGGAGAAACAAGAACTGTAACAATTGCATGTGTTTCAGGGGCAAGCCAACAATATAGCTGGTGGTATTGTGCAGTGAAATTCTTGATCTCAGCCTCTAAAGCAGTTGCTGGATTCATGATGCCTATTCTAATAACAGCTATCAAGCCCCCTCACACCTGGCAGATATTCAAAATGCAGGTTCCACCAATAAATAAACTTTCCCTTTTAAGTCTTTACTTTTTGTTCTTCTTCAGCATATGTAGAAATTTGTTTTGCAGTCGTATCAGCTAGCTATCTGTCAGGCTGCTCTTTTCATACTCCACCAAATCGAAGTTTCTCAAAGGATTGTTGCAGATTTAACTGCTGGCCAAAGAATGTCTTCAGGGCCACTTCAGGTTCATAGAACTGCAATTATACTCTGGAATGTTACCTAGACCATCTCATTTTGAAGTCTGTTTATTGGAGGTTTATGTGATTTTAGTACACATTATGCTGGGAACTATTTTGATGAATTACTTAGTCCAAAATTTCATCCACTTTTTAAATATACAGTTTACTTGATCCATGCTCTGGGAACAAATATAATCACGTGCTAAATATACCCCATGCAAAGTTTTTCAGCTTGCTTTATCAATTATTTCTAGTCACAGACAAATATTTTGAAGAGATATTTTAAAACGTATCAAGAGGGGCAATACAGTTTATCTAATTTTGTAACCTGTTAACTGATATACTCCCCTAAACATCAAATCACACTTTGTTGGTGTACAAGTAGCATGTTCTTGTATTGAGGAGCCAAATCAGAATCTGTAAAGGAACGTCACAGTATAACTCACATTCCTACTGGAAATATTTTCTTTCAGGACTATAGACTGATATTTTTCCTATGGTTTAGTAATCAAATGAACTTTATAAGTTTGTAATGTTCAGATTGCCAATACATGGATGTATCTCCTAACATTGCAAATACTTTTTGGCAATTTGCCATTTAATTCCTTTTACAATATTTCCTAACCTCATATTCTGTGTTTAAATCATGTCTGACAGAAGTTGGAATAGGCTCTATTTCCAGGATAATTGTCATATGGTGAAAACATAAAGTACTTGATTCATTAAAATAATTGAAAATTGGGCTCTCCACATGGTAGGGAAGGACAGGTTTTTCTTAGAGCTGCAGTTACAATGATTGGACCAGAATACCATGAGAAATGTTGTCTGCGTAGTTTGTTCCCAGTTGGTTGAATTTGTTACGTTCTTTTTTACCTGTAAAATAAAACACAACAAACCAGAACTGCAAAGCGTAACAGTGGGAGGTGCAAACTACCCAGATCCATGACTTGTGCCAGTCTGGTTTACCATTCTCAGATGCCAAAATTTAGAAATGTGGAGTGGACTGCAATCATCTACTAACCACTTTTTTTTGTCTGTTTGGAAGTGGTTATAATGCACTTCTCTGACTTCTGCATAAAGGTCCTGCCAAAACTTAGAGTGAAAATTTCTTGTCATAATTTTTGCTGTCTGTAATTTGGTTAGTCTTATACAACTTGTTAAATCTAGATTTTTCTCTGTTGTGCTACACAAAACTGATTTGCTCAGGGCAGAATTTAAGATGAAAAATATTCTCAAATCAAAACGACTTTAGAATTGGTTTTGATTGTCCTAAGGTATTTTCCTGTTGCAATTACATTTTTTTGGATAGTTTGCTGAGAATGCGCTCTCCTTTCACAGCTAATCCAACTTGATGTGCCATGGCATCAAAATCTCCCACAATTCACTCCTTAGAGTACTCAGAAGCTAACATCCAATTAAATCCAGTAAAAGTCTTCCATCTCCTGAGCATGCATTTTGTGGAGGATCTAATTTAAAACAGGCTTATGGTATAGGTTTATATTGTCAGGCATCTTTTCTGCATGCAAAGCAGTCTTGTTAAAATGAGATACCTATATAAGCACAAAAAACCTCCAGGTATATCTCAATTAATTGAAGCTAGGAGAATTGTTCTTTGGCTTCCCAGGAGTCACAAATCATGGCTTTTACTAGCAGGCATTTGCTATAGTGGCTACCATTTTTGTAACCTCATCAGAGAATAGTTGTCCAGGTGTGTTCATTGCCGTCTGTTCATTGGCACAAGGATTGGATTAGGAGTGCAACAAGCAACTCATTTCTACACTGGAGGGAAAAAATGAATAATGCGAAGAAACAACTGAATGGATAAGGATTAGCATTTACTCTGTGAAACAGTCAGTCCAGATTGCAGAAATAATGGTGTACCTGTCAATCATTGGCTTAGCTAAAACATTGCCTGCATCAACATCTGCCAGCGCTGTCACATGGAACCTTTCAGAACGTTATGTAAAGAATAGAGATCATTGCTAGAAGTGTCTTTATTTTTTTCTTGTTTGAATATTTCTCACATATAGTAAATATAAAAAGATAAACTGAGCAAATGGAGTGCAGTAAGGATGAAGGACAGAATATAAAAGAAAGGCTAGAGAATACAGTGTCTCTATGGCAGAAAATAAGCAATGGATTATGAATTTGTTAAAATAATGTTACTTACAGTTGAAATATATTGAACTGCTTCTGTATCCAAGGTAGACAGTTTAGGTTTATGTCAGATTGCATCACTGCAGTCTTTGGGAACAAAGCATATTTTTGTGGTCTGTAAGGGAGATGGGTGCCTTGCACTTTGGTGCCTGCAAACACACTCTCTTTTAGCAGACAGGTAAACTGACCTGTTGCAGGATGAAGTCTTGTGTGCTGAAGTGTGTGGCACTCCTTCTCAGAGCACCTTCATCTACTCTAGTAAGTAACTGTTGGAATTTTTCACAGGAGGTGAAGCAGTAATCAAAAAAAGAGATTCTTGGCCAAAAATTTACTTAATATTTGTTGGGAGATCGCATTTTGCTGAGTTTGAATGAAATGAAAATGAAAAGACCAATTTTTGACAAAGTGTCAGGTGATGTCTTGGTCTTGCTTTGGTCTGGAGAAAGCATCTTTTTTTGTCAAGAATGATTTCAGTTTGGGTTAAAACATCATTTAAAAGATGAGGCAATTATAGCATAAAAAGAGGCAAAACTAAGCTGTAATTTCAGATTGTTAAAACAAGGAATGTTTTGAGTAGAATTCCTTTTGTTGTATTTTATGAAAAGGTGTATTTTTTATATTTCTGATTATTTCATCAGAAACAGTCTGATATAGGGAAAAAATATTGAAATTTCTGTCAGGATAAGAAAACAGCTTTCTTTCAACTTCTTCCTGCTATAACATGTTCTATTTTGGGGGTGAGTTTCTTTCTAGTTTTGTCACCATTTCCACTGATAAGTGGAAAGACAGATTGTTGCTTCCCCTTTCCTTTCAGAATTAATCCCAAGTATTAATTAAAATATGGTTAACCTTTAAAACAAACTTGTGTCAAATTTCAGAGCTAGAAAAAGCTTCTTAATGTAGAACAGAAATTTTGTTCTCCAGTTGTTTCTGAAAAGCATTTCTATCAACAAAAGATGTGAAAATTTCATGCATGTAAGATGCATGCTAAACTACAAATAATAAGAATGGCAGTTCGTGTACAAAAGTAAAAAGAAGAGAGACCTTATCACCATGTTAGGAATCTTGTCTTTCTGATCCATCTGTCCCCATCACCTCTTGCCCTTGTAGTGACCATATGGGTTAATACAGAGTCAGGATTGTGATCAGAGATGTGAGAGAAGACTGCTCCCACATCTCTTTCTAGGTTCCTTGCTGTACTCCTTCCTCTCTCCTTCTTTGGCTTTCAAGATAGAAAAGGTAATAGCAAGATAAATGTGCAAAAACAGTATTTGCACTTACTGTAGTGTAAAATTATTCTTTATTTATTGTCTTAAAGTTTTGCTCAGTTTTTTAACACTATCTCTTTTTACTCCCGCTATTTTCTGGCATCTTTTTCTCCTCACTGTCCTTTCAGTTTCTGGTCATTGGGCTACTTTTATTTAATTAATTTTTTGTTTGTTTGTTTTTGCCTAGAGTAAGGGTACTTTTTCTGGTTTGGTCTTTTGTTTCAACTTCTTTGTTTTCATCTGACATGATTGTGAATAAGGGCTTTTGGCTTTATTTTCTTGATTTAATTTTTCTTAATCCCCTTGGCTTCATCTAAATTCCTTCTCTTTTCAGCTCTACCTTCTCTCTTTTCCCTCTGGCCTGCACATCCTTATTTTGTTTTTACCTGCACTTTTATTATTTTTTTTAAAAAAATTTGTGGGGTTTTATTTTTTGTTTTATTTTGTTTTTCTTGTCTCTTTTCCTCTCATTGCTGTGAGTGTCTTTGTGCATAGGTGAAAAGCAGCCTCACCAAACACCTGTTCAGCATCCATGCAGCAGCTTCAGCTCACTTTGAAAAGGACTATGAAAGAGCAGAGAAGACTGAGGAAAAAGATTGTGCCTCAGATGTCCTAAAAGGACTGGGGAGGGGAGAAAAAGAGAAGAATTAAGAAAACAAGAATATGTGGGAGGAGAAGAGAGGAAATCCAGAGTGACTATAGCGAAAGAGAAAAGAAGTAGTGATGAGAATGAGGAAAATAGTGGGAGTCTGGATAAATCCAGCTAGAGAAAACCTTCCAGTAGAAAGTAAGGTAGAAAAATAGGAGCTGTAGATTTCACAACATAATTTTGTTCCTCTCCTTTTCTGTCCTAATTTCAGCCTTCCAATACCTGAAGGGAGCTTACAAGAAAGACGGGGAAAGATTTTTGCAGGGACACATAATAGAACATGGTTGAATGATATTTGAACTCAAATAGAGTAGATTAGGTAAGATATTAGGAAGAAATTCTTTACTGTGAGTGTGTGAGGGACTGTCCAGAGGAGTTATGGATGCTCATATGTCAAAGTGTTCAAGGCCAGGCTGAATGGGGTGCTGAGCAGTGGTCCAGTGAAAGGTGTTCCCATCAACAGCATGGAAGTTTGAACTAGATGATCTTTAAGGTTCCCCTCAATCCAAGGCATTATATGATTCTGCTGGTTAACATTATCTCAGAGGCAGGGGGATGAAGTACATGGAGGTGATTCACTCAAATTTGTCATGCTCTTTTTTTTCTTTTTTTTTTTTTGGTCTGGCTCTTTTTATCTATCAGGGTCTTTTTTCCTGCACTCCCTTCTAGAGGAGATCAGTTTTGCAAGGTCATTTGACTGTTCTCAGAATTGCTGAATGGTGCAATGATCTCATAATTATTCAGTGACTGTAGTTACTTCTGAGGTTTTGTTGCTTTGTATCAATTAATTTAAAATGTTATGAAGTACGCAATCAAAATACTGGAGAGTGTGGTGAAGCACTAAAAATAACAGAAAATGCAGCAGTATTGTTGAGATGTTTTTACAGTTGTTTTCTTCAGCCATGATTTTTTTGTCTCTTTCTTAAAAACTAGATAGAGAACACTTTTAGAGACTCAAGGGATGCACAAGAGTCTTCCATTGAAAGTCAAGGGAGCCTTTGAAATTGATCCTTATATGTATAAAACATACTCTGTGTTTTGTATTGTGATAGAAATTGAAATTTATCTGTTCGGTGGAGTAGATCTTATTTATTGCATTAAGACCTAAAATTCACTTGGTCAGAAAATATTTTGGGGCTCTTAGGCAAAAAAAAACTGAGAAATTTAACTTTGCATAATTCACATTTTTGTATCATTTAAATTATAGTTGTACTTCAGAGACTCTGTGAAGACGCTGAAATTTCACTGTGCTGTGTTTTGTACAAATACTCAGAGCAGTCTGACACAGGGAATTTGTTATCCAAATAGGTGAGGTGGACAGGAGAAGCAATGAGTATACATAAGACTAGCTTGTTTTCTAAAAAATCAGTCAGCAAATGAATGGTAGAGGAAAAAACATATGATCTGTGTCTTCTTGGATCTAATATCCAGCCCTAGCATCACATCTGTTCTTCCCATGCAGTCATAGAGTGTATTTTTCCAACTGCCTGTTGTTTTCCCATCTCTGAAGCCTCAAATTTTTTACACTAATCCACAACACTCTACTCTTTGTGCCTGCAAAGTTGGTTATTGTATTCCTAGTTTCTTAAAGCTTTTGTAGAGCCCTCTACTCTGCACACACTTGTTGATGCTCCTTCAAACCTCCCTAGCACCCACCTTTTATGTAGGTGGCTTTGCTGTTCATGTGGCTTCCGACACCTGCACCAACAACGTTGATTTCAGAGTTGTGGTGACAGAAGAAGCAAAACCTTCTTATGCTAAAACTGAGTATCCAATCTGTGAGCTGAGAGTCACTGTGATGGACTTACTTCACTGGCAGCGGCTAGAAAATTTATTTTTTTTTTATCTCAATAATGCAAAATATGTTTTTTAATTTTTTTTGGTGGCTATTAACAATAGAAGAACTAAAGTAGTCTTTTAAGAAAAGAAAAAATCATATATCAGAAAGTTGGGGAATACAGTAATTTTTTAAACTAGAAAAATTAACCCACCAAACCAGAAAAGAAATCCTCCCTTGCCCTGAAAAAAGAAATAAACAATTGTTCAATTAACTTTTTGTGATAAGATTTAAAAGAGCTATATATTAATGCACATCAAAATTTTCAAGAACTTCTCACTATTTCCTAGGAATTTATTTATGAGACAACTGGAAATAAAAACACACTGCTCAGTACGGGTGCAAATATTGTTCTGCTATTACCACATGGCAAATGTTTCAATGCTGCATATAGATATAGTGTTTGAGCACATAATATGCTATTTTATGGCTTTGCTACTGTCCAGTGGTCCCCCACGGACAGGATGTCAGATCTATTTATGTATTTCATTAGGTACTGCCCTGTTAGCCTAGTGCTAGCTTGGAAAGAGGATATGCTCCTATGCTGCTGTTACAGAAGGGATGTTTCCATCCTGTAAGCAGAAAGATGCCCTGTGCTTTTAGAAATGATGGCTGTGCACCGTGTTCTCCAAGCCACACGCATATACTGGCTTATGTCCATGTCTGTGTGCCTTTGGCCACCAGCTCCTATGCACAGGGAAGCTTTTTCTTCTGAAGAATTTCTTTGTTCTGTTTTTATTTCTGTAAACTTACTAATATTCCCTGAAACTCATAAGCATACACAAACCCGAGCCACTTCACCTGCTGTCAGAGATATGACAAGCTTATTTTCAAGTGTACAGTTCTACAGCTGCTGTACAAAAGATCATATTTATAAAGCCGATCTCTTATCTCAAGAAGTAGCTTCATTATTCTACTTCATTGCCTGATAGCCCCGACTCTGAGAGCTGTGTGAATGGTAACCACAAAGCTGTTCCATTATTTAACTCTAAGCTGCTCTCCATGACTCTCACTGGGTTGATTTCATCATTTTCCTCCATGTAGGATTTTTTAGTTTGTTCATATTTGAAGGAAAAAATAAAGAGATATAGAGAATAAAAAAAAAACTTGATAAGGCAAATTTTACCAGTATTGGAGCCCCTGCAAAGCCATTCATTTGGTGCCCTTGATTATGGTAAGGGTGAAAATGACCACGTTCATTCTTTTCCTTAAAGGTGCTTTGTTTTGAGTGAGAGCACAGATAAAAGTCAACACTGGCTTTCAGGTTTGAGCTGTATAGGCTGAAATTTTGACCATTTCATTTTATGTGAAAGTATTTGGAATTCTTTTCATGATTGAGGAAAATAAAATGTTTATGGAATATTTACAAGTAATTACTATTATTTTTACATACATAAATAGCATGCATTTCTGGGTGGCTTGTAGGCAGTTTAAATATGGCTATTTCTTTCTGAGTTTAAAATAAGGCTTGAACCTAGTGTAAAAGTAAGTTCTCATAATGTTAAACTGATTTTGAACAGATTTATGATTTATTGACTTGTTTTTATCTGTTCTATACAACTGCTTATATTTTACATCTTTTACAAATGAACAAATTTTTCAAATTTAGATTTGATATTTACAGATTAAAGCATGAAATTCATGCAGGTTTTATTTGGAATCTGATGTCTGATAAATATTATTCCTGTATTCAACCTGTATTCCTGTATTTATTGCAGGAGTAAAGGGTTGATAACTTTCCATACTAACAATTCACGATCAGCAATGGTATCTCCTTATCAGCACTGCCCAAGGCAGGCTGGGGACTCCCCATGTATTGCAGTATTGGCTGCAGGTCTCCCCCTTTGCCATTTTACCCTGGGGCTGCTGCCATGTTCAGTGGTGCAGTCCTTCCCACATGCCTCTAAGGCAGTGACGAGGCTCAGGACCTCAGCAAATGGCAAAATCCCCCTTCTGGGGAGATGGCAGATCTTCATTAGTAGCTTGTTGTCCAATAGTTGCTAAACCCTCATTACTTGATTTACAGTTCAGTTTTATTCCCTCTAACCCTAATGAAGAAGGTTAAAAGCAGCTTTCCAGGCCATGGCACCATTGCTTCCCAGACTTGGCAGCAAGGCTGCTGGAGGGGCAGTACCAGTACATTTTTTAATCTGTAACAACTAAAATACTTATCTGACCATCAGAAGTTTCACAGCCCACCCGATATAGTCCAATGAGCAGACAGTAAGAGTCATGAGACAAAACTCCTTCATTTGCAGGATCAAATCTCACAGGACCGACTGGGATGACGAAAACTAAAAGTACAGTTCCTGCAAAAGGACTAGTGTGGAGGAGAGCCAGGGGGTTTTACTGTGTTAGAGGCATCCATTCACAATCAGAGGAAGGCAGGTAGGTGAATAAGGAGTTGGGTGGCACAGACGCCATGGAGATTTCCCAGGCCAGAGTATCATAGTGCAGTTTGTAAACACAGACTTGGCATGGTAATTCCCTTACATTTTTCAGCCTCCAGGCGTTATTGAAATAATAATAATATGAAAGAATAATATTGGTAGTGGACTGTTTTGGTTTTTTTTCCATTTAGTTCCTGTTGAAAACATCTGCCTTCATCTGTAAGATTTAGATTACGGTCTTGTCAGTGAATAATTATTTTGTGTGTTGTGAATCTCTTGAGATATAAACAGATTTCCTTTGTGTATGCATTAAGTGAACTGAGTTAAGGTGAAAACTGCTTCTCTAAAAGTTGTTTTGTGGTGTTTATAAAATGCTACTGGGGATTCAAAAGAGTTTGTTTTTAATCTAGCAAAGATTCATACTATCTTTAAATAAGTGAGGACCCTTTTTTTTCCCACTGAACTTCATATATGCCTAAAATTATGTAAATGCTTAGGTCCTCATAGAAGTGTTGGGGGTGAGATGATAGAAAGGATGCTTTAATCTATTTCAACTGACTACCTTGTCTAAGAAATCATGTTTTTTAGAGAAGGCAACTTAAGAGATACTTTTTGTATTTATAATTGAAAATAATTTTCCTGGAGGCCTAGACATATGCAAAAGATTCTCTTAAGTCTGTAGCCTTTATCCTCTGTGACCTCATTTTGAAGTGGTTGGGTTGTTCACTTGCGATTTTTTTGGGCTTGTTTTGTTTTTTGTTTTTTAAATGCTGATATTTGCCAGTGTGCCTACAACCAGCTGTGACTGGAGAAGGGAATTGAATGGACTGGAATATCTTCTACTGTTAGTGCTCCGTAACTGAAAGAATTTTGTCCACCTTGTAACCAGGCTTCAGTGGCATAAGGAATGGCTGCAAGCCCATGTCTTTCCTCAGATATAAGTGGCTGTGGGTGTTAGGGCCAGTACAATATTGCTTTTAAACCTTAAATGACTTTAGGGCATATATTAAGGAAGTTTGTAATAGCTTAATTTTTTTTTTAACTTACTAATTTCTGTGAGCTAGAGGAGTAGTCCTAAACTGGCATAGCAATTTTAGAGCAGGTTATGCTGAAAGGAAGTCAGTGGCTGCCAAAGGCAGTCACAGACCTTGTAAAAACCAGAGAGTGTGCCAAGCGATCCTTTAGACTCATCGAAAGAATTTAGTGCTCCTGGGAGACTCTCCAGGAGAAGGGCTCAGTGGCAAGCTGTGTTTGGTCTTTTGGAATATAGCAAGAGTTCAATAAAAACTTTTAAAGCTCAATTAAAAACTCTCCTGGTCTGGGGATGTAACATTTGGTAAGTGTGTTATAATTGTCACAAAGGACGTGATCCAGCACATGGTTAAGTCAAGGGGGCAATTTTATTGACTAGAGCAGGTGTTGGATGAAGCCCAGATTTATGAGTTAACATTGATATTTGTAACAGTGAGTAAAATTTATAACTTTGTGGCCACCTTAATAAAAACTGTGGAAGGTCTTGTTTATTTTTTGAATAATCTTCAAAATACCTTGGGGTTGTTTCTGCTATGTTTAGGATGATAACGTTAAAGTGGACTTGGATTCTCTCTGATATTGGATACTGGCTTGGAAAATTATTTTTGTTGTAAGTGGAGCAGAGGTGTACTCTGAAAGTATTGTTTAAAAGGTCAGAGGAAGTTAAAAAGTTTTCAGGATGCATTCTAAAATTCACTAGAAAAATAGTGCTTTCATTAATATTATTTATATGAAAGTTAATAAAATCCGTACATTTAAAGAGTCACAGTACAGAATTAAACCCTAAAAATTGCTTTGCACTGACCATACTAATATTATATTAATATCTGTCATTGTGTCAAAAAATAAATTGTACACTCTTTTCATCTTTCCTGCTACTATACATAGATATCAATATATCTCAGTATACTTCTACACACACCTACACCTGCTGATTCCTGTATCTAAGAGACCTCTTATAATCACTCACTACTCTGGAATTAGAAGTCTTCACAAAGTAACTCAACTGAATTTCATCAGGCTATAACTTTACCCCCCCCCTTTGTTTCTTCTGAGAGATTTTTAAGGACTAAGTGCAAAATCTCAGGTAGGCATTTATCATGTCCATTTGCTGAACTTTCAAAAATTAAAAGGAAAACTCTCCACTACTGACTGTTTCTAGAAAGCATTGGGATTGTCCTGTTAGACTGATTTCTACAGTTAGAGAACTTAATTAGAGCTGGAAAATGGGTTTATTTCCAAAGATGCGTCCTCACATCTTTCCTGTTAAATTTTTCTGTAAGTACAGTGTTGCACTTCCTGCAACATAATTGCCACTTGTTTTGCAACAAGACAGGATGTAATGAGGGATTCTGCTCCAACCAACCTCTGTTTCTAACTATAATTTCTCTCCCAGAACTGGCGAATCATAGGAATTCCCTGATCAAAAGCATATTACTTCATTAGAATTTGTCACATGAAAGGAGGCACTTTCACTTTCTGATTATTTGTTATATGTTCTAGTGAGTGATCTGAATTGTACTTTAAAATTAAATTTTTATTGGATGCTAATGAATTATTTATTTATTTTAAAATGTAGTCATCTGCAATCAAATTTTTTCCCTTCATTTTCTATATTTGGAATCTGCTGATAGTTACTGGAAGCTGTTTGGGGATTGGAATACTCAGCACTATTGTATTGTGATCAATAATTAAACTTAGTGCTGACATGTATCTAGTTTATGCAGCAGCCTCTGACAATCCATCTTGCAAAATTAATCTTCTCCAATTTATTTAATAGGAGACTTGAACAATAAAATAATTCGAATGAGTACCAATGCGGGATTATTTCTGGTCAATATTGCTTTATTATAAATTGGGTCCACGTACTCATTAGTAAATTAACTGTCAAACCTGAAAACAGCTTTTTTTTTTAAAGGTAATTATTGGTACTGAAGACAAGAAGGTACTTAACCTTGCTGTGCAGTCGTCCTTACCACAGTGTTTTTATTCCAGGCTATAACTACCCATCAAAGCTGCAGAGGGAAAATAATTAGAGATATTAAATGGATGGAATATTAACTATTGAAAAGCTGTGTTCTTTCTGAGCTGTTTAAATTTGTTTGGATTCCCAATCAATGAACTGTGTGTTTCTTTGGAAGTTATTGTTTGGGATGCTTTTTCCCAAACATTAAGAAATATGGTTAAATCTATGAAAAAAAAAGAAACTCAAATTTAAAAAATGGCTGAAAACTCTGAAAAAAGAAATCAAAATTATTAGTGCAAATTAAATATGTATGTAATTAAAAAGAAATACATATAAAGGAAAGCTTAAAGAAATAGAAAGTTGGTAAAATACTCAGGTTTTTTTCTTTTTTAAATTAAAATATGCTCTTTAATGAATTTAGCTTAAAACTATTACCTGCTCTGAAACTGGGCATTTTCCCATTTTTTCAGCTCAGTAGCTTAGTCAGTTTATTCCTGTTTAAGACATTTGATTGTGCCCAGTAGAGCATTTATAAGAGATCCACCACGCAAAGCATTTGTGCTAAACAGGGTTTAGGATCTGAGAGTTCTGTTTTCAGAGTTGATGAATGACAGCCACTTAATTTTTTATAATTATTCCCTAAATCCATTTTGAATCTGTAGGAATCTCCAGAGCCAAATATAAAAGAAAGGTAAACCAGCATTTTTTATTCTATTTTATTTAGTTATTTATTTCAAGTGAAGGGCGTCAGAACTTGCTGTGTGGCTGCATAAGCACAGAATTTTCAGGTCCTAATCTATATTTCAGGGCTGGCCAAGAGCTCTCACTGCTGTGCACGGTGCAGAGGGGGTGGCAGCCCTCCCTCGGAGCCTTGGGACCAGACTGGCATCTTGGATCCTCCCTCAACTTTGTCCACAGCTGTGCACTGAGGAGAGGTTTCTTCTCTGCCTGGCCACTTTTTCCCATCCGATAAATAGGAAACTAAATTGCTTTGTAATCTCTATGTTGAGATGAAATTTTATTATAATCAGTTGAAAATTTCTGAAGTTTTTTTTCTTCCCCAGAGGAGGTTCAGATTAGATATTAGTAAATTCCCCTTTAACTGAAAGAGTGGTTAGACATTAGAATAATGGGGAGGAGGAATCACCATCTCTAGAAGTGTTCAGGAGGTGCCTGGACGAGGCACTTAAGGATATTGGTTAGGAGTGATTATGGTGGTGCTGGGTTGATGTTTGGACTAGATGATCCAGCCCCAATGATTCAGTGATTCTGTTACTTGTGGGACACAGACCCTCTAACATTTGTTTAAAATACCATTCCAAGTAATAAAGCCTTTAATTTACTGTGCATTTTTAAGAGTGGCTACGCTGCGTGGTATAACTTGAGTAGCAATAAAGATAGATTTGCTGTGTTACAAATGTGGTAAAAGGTCTAAGAAGCAATTATTTTATCAGATATATTTTATAATTAATATATTTTATTATGCAACTGCTTACTATTATAAAGGAAATAAATATAAATTCTATGCAGATTACTTGTTAAAAAAGCCAAAACTACTTGAGATTTAATTAATATTTTGTTTTATCCATGGTAACATGGCAGAAACATGGAATGTATGGAGTGTATATATATATATATTTCATGCTTAAATACAGTTTTCAGCTGAAGGTAACAATCACTTTCTTAACTTGCCAGTTTTATAATTCTCTAAAAAAATCTTGACCCAACAACAGCAAAACCACTCACAAAAATACCCTTAAAAAAGCCCAAAGCCTCAAGGCCCTTTTAACTTGAACACTGTTGAAGTTAACTATGAAATAAACTATGATTTTTTTTCCCTGTATTAATTCTGGCCTAGGCAGATTGATGGAGCTTTAGCTGGCAAGGGAGCAAGGGCAAGTGGACTTAGCTACTGCACTGGACCAGATGAACACAGTGTTGTGTGTATACAAAGGAGAGAACAAGATGAATGTATAAAAGCATGAAGGGGCCTTCACTTAGCGTAGGGGGGAAAAAATTGCGATATATTAAAGCTAAAGAAGGATGTATGAAAGTGGGTCACTGCACTACTATTCTTACTCCTTCTGTTCTTGTACATGCAAAAGGAAGCAAGATGGTATATATGCAGATGACTATAGAGGGCAAGTGTAAAGGTCAATGTATATAGTTCTGCCCTGGATTTCACAACAGGCCTGGCAATCACACAGTCTGTAGAGGTAAAAATGAGTTTTTCCACCAACCAACTCTGAAATGAAAAAAGAATCCTTGCGTTTTTTATGGCCCTTGTATTTCTGATGCATAAAATACACAATGGTTTGAGGTAAACTTAAGTAATTTTCAGTTTTTGAGGAGAAGCACAAAGGCCCTCCATTTTGACTTTCTTTTAGCAATACCGGATGTTTCTTGCAATCACTATATTACTATCTGTTCCATAAAACTATCTAATGTTCAGGTAATATATTCTGTCATTTCAGTGTAAATCTACATGTAAATCTACATACAGTGACCCTTTTGACCATTATGATCTTTTCTTTTGTTTGATGGAGATTTATGTAAGATGGCTAGCTTTTTCTAGAATGTCTGGGAATAATCATGACATGCTTTTACATAGGCATCTAATGCAAGATATTTGTCCACACATGGTGTTGGCAAAGTTGACAGAGATGTGTGTTATAACTATTTTTGTATTCTGTGCCACAGTAGAGCCTGAAAACAGACTTAGTCAGGAGGCAGCTTTTTAGTAGCAATTCATAGAAATAAAATCTGCTCTTAAAGCCATAAAGATGCCACTCTGTGACTATAAGATATCCCTTAGGAGGTTGTTTCAAAGGCGCAAGATGAGGCACATGAGTTCTGGGAAATTATTTTTGCTTCCAGCGAAATCAATCAGTGCACGAGAGGGCCCTGAGTGATAGATGGACACTTCCTTTTATTGAGCTAAATAATTTCCTAATAAGGGTTGAGTAAATGCTGCTGTTAACCACAAGAATTGTGTTGATTAAGCACAAGAATAAGAATGCAGTGATTGTACAGCACTAAATGGTTGTTTGGAAATGGGTTGTTGTTTGTTAACAACAAACTATAAATTGTTTAATCCAACAACATATTTTCTTAGAATACGTAAAAAATGTTTTATACCTGAAACATGTCAATTATCATGAACTTACTGAGTATCTATTCAGTACTTTCTCTTTTCTATTCCAATCAATAAAATGAAAGTATATCTCTACTCCTTAGGTAGTTGACTGTTTACAATTTTCTAAGTTACAATGCAGACTACTCTGAATTACAGGGCTATATATTATTTACAAGTTTATATGGCAGACTACATTGAAGGATTGCAGAAGCTTGGTTTATTTTAAGTTAAGGGTAAGCATAAGAAATATATCTTAATTGGAATCAGCTATTTTATTTTGCATGTACATTTTTAAAACTGCCATTCATATCTTTTTTAATAAAGAATATTTTGGTTTTGAACGAAAGTATTTGAGACTAATTTTTTCTCCACCTTGGCAATGAAGCTAATTTAAAAATATTATTAGTGGTGAATGTGATTTTAGTCAGGAAATCAAGATGTGAATTTTTGAACATGTTTCTCCAAAGGTGCACTTCTCAAATTATTACTGTGAAAGTAATTTATTTCAGCCAAACACTCTTCCCACATATTGTTAACAGGAGTCTGCACTCCAACTCATTTAACAGCTTTTTAATTCAGTAGTTATTCCATTTTAATAGAGCCATTTCTTCATCATTCTGCATTTAGTGATAAATGGTGCCAGGACATATGATAAATTAAACCACAAAGAACTGTGTTAAAGTAATCTGAAGGGTTTAACTTGAAAGGAAGAAGCACCTAGTTTGCTCAACATAGCTGTCTAAGAATTCCTATAGAGAAAAACACTTCCTCTCAAAGCTAAACTCTGAAATAAATTTGAAAGCAAAGTTTTAAACTATAACTGCTTTTCTAAGTTCATCCTGATAGTAGCTACCAAGCTGCACAATTGCATAATGGACTCATCAGTCTGAAACACTGTCTCAAAAAGCTACATCATTTTGAAAATGTAATGATATCTATTTAAAAATCTGGTAGCAAAAAAATCTCAGTTTCTGGAAGATATGGCCTGAGTGGACAGCAAAACCTACCCAAAAGTTACCTGAACTGTGAAGATTAGTAGTTTTTGGCTTCTGGAATACAAGTACTTTTGGTGGTTTGTTGGGTCGTTGAGCTGGTTTGGGATATTTTGTTTGTTTTGGTTTTGGTTTGTTTTTCCCCCCCACAGGAAAAAAAAGACTAACTTTCACTTTTGCATATTCAAGTGCTGGAGAATTGTGGTGTTGTAATTCATCAGTATGGATCTTCATTTTAAGAGAAAGTTTTCCATTTGCTTCAGCTCTCATTTGTTCTCCCTGTTTTACAAAAATATGCACCAGCCATCTATCTACAACTTCCTCGAAAATGAACACATACACATGCCTTTTACTTTCCTCCTTGATAAGTTAAGGACTAAAATTTATGTAAAATGATGTAGGAATTAACATATAGGCATGTTTAAAGTAGGTCATTCATTACAATATGCTCAGCATGTGGCAGCTTTCTGCTCATGGCATTTTTGTTACTAAACCTTCTTAATTCTGAGCTCTACTTGATATGGCGGAGGTAAATTTGATGGTAAAGGAGTGTTTAGATAAATGATAATGAGGCATGAAACTCTTTTGAATAGGTTTGAATCTGTCTACATAGAACTAAAGTAGAGAAATTAAGTAGATTTGTGATGTGGTCTGTGTGAAATAAATTGAAGATCTTAATTCAGGCTCTAGTGAATTTTTTTGGGGGGTGTTTGCATTTTTTTTTAAGACCTTCTTACTTAAGCAATTTCATCTTGGTAGAATGAAATGGAGTATGCCAAGAATCATCAGTGTGGTGATGTATATCAAGGGGAGGGAGTTAAAGGCTCAAAGTTATAGAAAGACTAGTCCATTTTGTTAATTACATTTACAACTTTTTTGTTTTTTCAACATTTCAACACCTTTGTGAAAGATCCCTTAAATTGGTCCAAGTATTTAATTTTTTGTTAAACAGACAACAAAACATATATGTTTAACTGTGTGTGGTGTGGGTTCTATTACTTAATAGGCAGGATATGTTCACATAGTGTATTTTTAAGCCCTTTCCAAACAAGACCTCTCTCCAAATGACTGGTTAGCAAGCTGAGTTTCTAACCAAATTGACTTAGGAAATGAGAGTATTTTGTGATCAAGGGGGGTAAACTGCTGGAAGATTCACTAAGTCTCTTCAGTGGTCTCCTGATAGCTTTGCTGTTTAGAAAAATCAATGAGATAATAGACAAAGACAATTTTTCAGTGCTTTGAAATGATTAGGGAGTGCATTTTTCATTTCAAAACTTGGCGGGGTTTGTTTTGTAGTTGGTGGTTGAGAAAAATATAGTCACTTATCTTCGGCTTTGCATTGTATCAAACCTGCCAGTTTGTCATTTGTTAGGAGCAAATAATTCCTTACTATGAAAATAGCTAGGAGTGTTCAGTTGTAAGAACTTAAACTTTTGATGTTAAGTTGGAGCATACAAATTGTAAAGCTCAGGTTTAATACTCTCTAAACACACAATTTTGTGGGTGGTCCTGAAACGTGGTATTTCACAGCAGATGATTTCACTTGTAACAAACAATAGTTTTGCTGAAGTCAGTAACAAAGCTTTAATTTGAATGCCTATATTGCTTCATATGGGCACAAAGGTAATTTTTGCTCATTTTCCTTTTAAAATTATTATAAAAAGTTTATACTGTAGATGTTCTTCCAGCAGTGGTGTTCTGGGATTGCATAGTTTTATTTTAAATAAAGGCCAGAAAGGACAGGTGCTTTCTTGTTAACCTGGATTTTGGTCTAAAATTCTGTTTCTGAATTCTATTAGTCCTGTTTGAAAAATGCTCTTTCTAACAGATCAAGTTCTCTGATTTTAAAATCCACCAACATTATATCCAATCCCTGTATAATGCTGTCAAAAGTTCAAGAAGTGCAATGCTAAAAATGCATTTGATTTCTAAATTCTATAGTAAAACAAAAGGAATGCCCTGGCATATGTGAGAACATAGGAGCAGCTGTACTGTGTTAGCCACAAAGATCTATGTGCCTCACTATCTTTCATCAGTCTCCAGAGCTGGCTATGTGAGCGTATATAGTCAAGGGGATATCACAAACATTAACAGTAGGGATGTGTGAAATCCACATTAATGCCTAGCTGCCAGCGTTGGAGAACACTCTATTTGCATCTCAGGGTAATCGTCTGGAAATCTGCTTTGTGGAAAAGGACCTGGAGCTGCTGGTTGACAGTGGCTGAACATGAGCCAGCTGTGCCCAGGTGGCCAAGAAGGCCAATGGCATCCTGGCCTGTGTCAGCAATGGTGTGTGTCAGCAGGAGCAGGGCAGTAGTTGCTTCCCTAGTGAGGCCACACCTCGAGTGTCCAAATCTGGACACTTCACTGTAAGAAAGACATTCAGGTGCTAAAGTGTGTCCAGAGAAGAGCAACAGAACTCGGGAAGGGTCTGGAGAACAAAATCTGTGAGGTGTGGATGAGGGAGCTGGGGTTGTTTAATCTGGAGAAAAGAGGACTTAGAGGGACCTTACTGTTCTCTACAACCATCTGTAAGGAGGTTATGGCCTGGCAGGGGTTGTTCTCTTTTCCCAAGTAAAAAGAAATAGGACAAGAGTAAATGGAAAGTTCAAAGTTGTGCCAAGGGAGGTTTAATTGGATGTTTGGAAAAATCTCTTCATGGAAATGTTTGTCAAGCACTGGAACAGACTGTCCAGGACAGTGTTTCTCACCATCCTGGGAAGTATTTAAAAGACGTTGTAGGTGTGGCACTTAAGGACATGGTTTAGTGGTGGACTTGTCAGTGTTAGGTTAGTGGCTGGGCTTGACGACTGTAGAAGTCTTTTACAGCCTTAATGACTGTATGGTTCTATGGAGCTTTGGATAAAACTGAGATGTTGAAAAGACTCCTCTTTGCAGGAGAGGAAACTTAGAGAAGGATCTAATATTTGGTTTTAGAACAGCTAACATTCTCTCTTAGGTTTGTTTAAGGTGATTATGTGTTTTTAGGAATCAAAAGGTGCTGTTTTGTTAGCACTTTGTGAACAAATTTTGCTAGTCTTAATCCTGTTAGTTATGGGAGGGATACCTAAGAAAATTTGGATAAGGAAGCTGAGGGTAGTAATCCTAACCTCAAAATTGTTTTTCCTGAAGAATATGAACATAAAAAACTTTTACTTTTATTAACATATCAATCCCTAAGTTGTTCCCCTTCTAAGAAGAGTTCTTGGTCCCTAGTACTTTCCATCCAGATATCTACCATCAGCAATTAAGTGAATATGAAATGTAATTTATTCTATGGTTTGTTATTTCTATACATGGTGCATGGCAAAATTGTTGTTGTGTGCTCATGCTTTTGAATTGCATTGAATTCAGAATTCAAGCATTTTATCCCATTTAATTATATTTTTCCTGAAAGAGTACTAAGGGCCTTAAAACTTTTGCAGCATTGGGAGAGCTTCTGACAAATTGAGGGCAGAAAACCCTCATGGAGCTACCATACTACTTTAAATGGACAGTCACACCACAATATACTTGTCCAATATTTCTTTTTGTATATCGCTTATTACAATGACTGGACTTGGTAGGTTATTTCACTAAGGGCAGCAATGCAAGAAAACTCTACCTAAACTCTTTTAGTGTCCAATCCCCCACCAGCATAAGTTCATAACCCCTTGTACTTCTATTTAACACAAGCTCAGATAGCCTGCAGCATCTCTCCTTTCTGTTCCCTTCAGGATTGTGTGTACCTTACAGAGCTTCTTCATAACCACCTTCACTTTTGAAAAAAGCCACAAAATTTCCCTTAGCTTTATAAATAATCAAGCTTTCCACATCCCAGTCTTACCATGTAAAGTTACTCTCATTCGTCGTATACTCAGCAACTCTAAACTATCCTTTCTTTTTCGACATGATGACTTACTGGTGTGATCCCAGTGGCTGAAATGCTTGCTTGTTATGGAGTGCTTTCTTGAATCATCTCTGCTGCTTAACCATTTCAGAATTTGTTTTGCATTTTAACTGTGGTGAATCACAACAACATGACCAATAATGCATATAATGCTGTAGAAGCTGGTACATTGTATTTTATCATATCCCTGAGTTCTGTGAAAAGAAAATTAATTTTAATCTCCTGTTTCTCTACTCTTGCTTCATTATTTTATGATTTTTAGGATGACTTTTGGAACTCACTTTTATCCATTCAGACTCCTAGTTTGTCCTAAGACTTTCTGACCTATATTGCTTTTCACTTTTGTATTGACTCACTCCCCCAGCCCGTTTTTGTGTCAGCAAAAACTGTCTCACCTTTCTTCACATTTCTTCTGCCAGGTCATCAATACAGAAAGGAGAAGAAAAAAGCCCCAAACAAACCCAACAGCGTAAATTCTAATGCTCACGGCATCCCCCTTATCAACTCCCTACATCCCCACAAGTAACCTTTGTGTCAGATATCCAAGCTAGTTCTCTAACCACCTCTAGTGCTATATTTTCTTGACCTTTATAGGGCAGGCTTTTCTGCAATTCTGTATCAGAAGTAATCCTTAATTCCAACGTGTTTTGTCTGAAAGTTCTCTAGTCAACACTTTTGTTACTTTAAGAAAGAACTCTGTAATTTCCCATTCTTACTAGTTTTTTCTAGAATCCCTTCAGAATTTTGTTTTTTCCCACTTGCTCTAGTCTCTGTATCTGAGTCTTGCTATGGAATTGCTGTAATAGCCAGATATGGCAACATATTTCATCTACTTTCAGCCTGTACTTGCGAGATTTGGTAATCTGTGCTATTCCATGTCATAGCATGGAGACAAACCTCTTCAACCTATGCTAATATGCCTTAAAGGCACAATTTGGAGGTTGGAAGCACTTGTAATTTTAGTGCCTAACAACATATCTGGATGAATAATTATTATGCTTTCATTTACCCAAGTGTTTTAATGTTTAGCTATAACTATTACCTGACATAAAATTTTATGTCCATTTGCAGCTTTTTCTCCTCACTTTCTGTATGAAGTTCACAGCACTCTTTTGAGACAGAATAGTGTTGGAAGAATAGTACTGCATTTTGAGAGAAACATGCTGATTACATTCAGCAGGATTTTAATAGACAGGTATACCAGGTACCACGTGTCTGTGATTATTACAAGATTGATAAGAACCAATTATTGTAACACCTCTAGCTGGAAAAAGGATGGATCCATCTAGTTTTTTAATTATGCTATTCCAATAAAGAAGAGAGTTTTATCATTGAGTTATCTATATTTGCACAGTAAATCTAGGTTTGAAAGGAAAGCTTGTGGTACCAAGATTGTTTCTGTAGGAACCTTCTACATGTTTATGCTGTGTAGATCTTCCAGTGTGTTTTGTGATAATTTCTCAACAAAAGTGGATAAATTATACCTTCTAGCGCATAGACAAAACACATTGTGCACTATTTCTGTGGAATAATTACTCAGATTTTTCTCTTCTGTTTTAATAAGTAAGACTCTGACTTGCTGTTGTGTCGGAATTTATGAAATCTTTATAAGAACATTTGTGCCTTTTTTTCCATATTGCTTATAGACATTCCCAGTAGAGATTTTACTTTTGTTTGTGACATGAACAGGAGGTTTTCATCAAATTTCGTATAGGTTTGATGCCGTATTATTCTGCTAAGAGGTCACTTAAATAACCTTGTTAATTGATGGAAATGCAACAGATCACTGACAGAACAGAAAATAACTAGTTGTATTGAACAAGGTTTTTTTTTTTCTAAAAGACCTGTTATCTACTTGTATTATTGTCAAATGCAGTGTCACATTGCAAAAATTACATACAATGGATGTCGTATTTTAACAACTTTCTTTGCTCATCAATTTTTCATAGGTAGGGTCCAGAACGTTAAAATTTGGACAGGAGAAACTCTAGTAAAAAGAATTGCATTGAGATTCTCTTGGAGGCTTTCCTCTAAAATAATACATTGATATTCAAACTATTCTTTGTTCATTTGACTAATGAGGCTTTTGTTAGTTTCATGTGCTAAAGACAGTGGTTCTTCAACTGCTTATTAAAAAGGTCTGACTGACTGACTTACACATTAATGATAGAGAGGAAAGTCTCCTTTAAAGAGATACGCCTGTGAAGCAGAGACTAGACATCAAATCCCGGTGTTAAAACATTTTCTGAAAAAAAAATAATAAAAATCTGTGTGAGGTTCTCTGGTGTGGTGATGGCTACAGGCCTTTGAAAAAAAAGATAGTCTAAGATCTGCAAGAGTGATTTTTCTTTTTTTTTTCCTTTCTTCCTCTTTTTTTCTCTCTCGTCTCTCCCTCTCCCTGCTCCCACCCATTTGCTGTCACAGCTTTTCTAAAGATTTTTCCAAAAGAGGACACAGAAAAGGATTTGGTGAAAATGCATGAATAGGCTCAGAGTAGTAAAGCTACTACTACTACTTACTATCAAGAACACTAAAACTTACTAAACTGAAATAAATGAGGAAATATGGCAGAAACTCAATACTCCCTACAGAGGGTGAAGTGGAACAACAATGTAAAAATATGGACAACATTTCCCCCCACCCCTTTTTCTTTTCTTAAAACAGCTCCATTCAAATGATTAATTTCTTAATGTTTCTCAAATACCCTTTAGGCCTTTTGTAGAAAAAATGGGCTCCTTACTTTAAGATATTTCCAGCTATTGAAGTGTCTATCACTCTTTAGAAAGTACATATCTTTGGAAGCTTCAGTGGATTTTCTGAGAAGATGTATGATTTGAGGTTTTGTTTTCTTAATGAAAATTTAACTCAGGCATAAAAATTTAAGACCAATTCTACATCAATACATTTTAATTTTGACTTTTGCATAATTGGTTATTACTGGTTTAGTCATATTTTTTCTGCTAATTTCATGTTGTACGAAGATAATTCTAATAGCAATCTCTTGATCTCTTATATGAAATGAGGATCATTCTACATTCTACAATACAAAATGCTGGTTAAGTAGTCATATATTTTTAGCTGCTGTTGAATGGTATTAAGAATTTTCAGCTACCTGAGAACTAGAACCCCATTCCCATGAATGGGTCAACTTGCTGCTTTCTTTGAGGCTGTTTTGACAAAAGCTGCTTTTATTTGCAATAAGTAATAAAAAGTGGCTGAGTTTAATTATGCTGCCATTGTAAAATTGATTAATATCTGCTACTATAACATGGATGTTACAGCACTGTTATCCCTTTCTCATGACTTGGCATGACCTAACAAGCCTGTCAGATTTTTTACCCAAGTTGTTTTCTGTAACTATTATGGGGGTTTTTTTATTCACTTTTTCCCTCTATTTCCCTAAAAAGTTTTTGTTCTCTGTTGCAGATAGTTTCTTATTGGGCATTGATGCACCCCAGGGAACCTGTAGATTGTGGCTGTCATATAACAGTCTGTCTGTGAAACCCATCAGCTTGGTCAAACCTTAGGTAAATTAGTGTTGCAAGGAGGATCAGCTGAGGATATTTTTTTATTATTAACATGTAGGCCTTTTCCAGTGTTGCACTCTGAGTGGTGTCAATAAATCCCTTCCAAAGAATTCTGATAACCTCCTTTCATTCAAGTCTCTCTAAGTGCTCTGTCTACTTGCAGTCTGAGACGTGATGGATTGCATAGCTTTTTTTTCTATAATATATTTTTACACATGTTTTTGACTGAAGGTTTCAATGTAAACTGCTAAATATAACTCTGAAAATATTAAGACACAGGTAAAATTAGAAGAAAATTTCATAAATTCTGGTGGCATAAAAGATATTGATTCCTTTGTCTCCAGAATGGTTCACTGGGTCCAAAATAGTTACCTTTTATACCTGCACCTCATCTCTTTCCATGAGTAGAGAGACTGCAGCACATGGTTCATGGATGACAGGTGAATGGCATTGGAAGTTTTAGCTTCAGAATAAACATTAGAATGTAAATGTAAACAAAATACAAATTAAAAAGAATAATTTTTAATCTTGAATTTACTAGTATTGCTGCCTCTTTGGAAGTCACATGCAAAAGGATTTATATATTTTAAATATGGCTGTAGCCTCTGAGTTGGCATAATCAGCATGTTGAAAATAGCAGAGAGATGGACAAGGTGAGCATGGGCATAAATGAAGACAGTGCACAGAATATATTGCACCTCAAATGAGGTATCGAGGGTAATCAGAGGTATAGTTTGATGGGAATCTGTCACACATCTGCATGGTTTACCAAAAATAAAAATTCAATTTGTAATAAATAGGCGTCATCTTCCAGAGTAAACTCTGCAAATCCCTTCAAGCAATACGAAACTATACAATGCATAGTTGTTTGTTTTCAAAAAAAGAGAAGAAACAACGATGGAAAGTTGGGCTAGCCCTGCAGGAGACTTTTTTAAAGTAATTCTTCATGCTCTGAGACATGAAGCATCTTGCAATACCCTCTGTAGAGCCAAATAACGTAAACAGGATTGATATTGTCAGCTATTGTACCAGTTTGGAAACATGCTGAATACGAGATGATGTTAATCTAAGTCTTGATTTTGGGAGGTACAAGTGTTTGGAGATTCCACAAGTTTAGTAAGAGGTATGGATGCCCAACAGATGGTTGGCAGCAGCTGCAGTCCCACTGAGTATTTTTTGTATGCAAGTCCTTTATGGTCCTGCTCATTGCCACCATGTATTCTTTTTTATATCATTTACTGCAGCAAAGCAGGCTTTCATTGTTCCCTTAATTTCTTGGTTCTATAGTGCTGTAAAGAGCCCTGTGCCAGTGATTTGAACTATGCTGTACAAGTCCTCCAAATGTGCGTATTTTGGGCTTAAGATTGGAAAGCCATTTACCTGTTAGGCAGTGATAAAGGCCAAATCAAAGATTGAACCGCTAACTGCTCCAAGGACAGGGGCTAGCAAAGGTGCTAGCACTTCAAAGTAATTGTCATGCTCTCATTCTGTAGAGATTTTTTTGAGGTGGATATTTTGTGCGTGTTTATGTGTAATTCAAGGCTTCAGCATGGCAGAGAGAGAGAATGTGGCCTCAAAAGAGTTCTTTTAAGAACCCGAAAGAGCAAGAATTGTTATGTCTTTTTTATCTTCAAGCATCAGAAAGACTTTAATTAAGATATCCCTGGGTTCATGTGAGTTTGCTAGAGCTCACTCACCAGGAGGGTTTTCTAAGCTCTTGAAACTCATTTTTAATGATACTGCTTCCAGAGAAATATCTGAAGAGGATCACTGAAAAATGCAATATATATTGTATTATCATATCATGTACTGTTACCATTGTAACCCATCATAGCTGGTTTACGTAGAAAATAAAGATGGAAAGTCTAGTATCTGTCCAGAGAAATAGCAGAGGAGAACATCTCAGTTTTAATTAATAGTTTGATTCCTCTGTAACCTTGTTAAATTTACCTAAGTCTCTTTGTCCAAGGATTCTTAATCTTGCCAATGATGACTGAAATAACTTTGTTTTAAAAGCATTCCTATTAGCTTTTAATGTTATCATTGTTACAAAATGTACATACAGAAATTAAATCCTTTGTGCTTCCGTCTCTCATCTCTAAAATGGGGGGGCGGGGGGGTGGAGGGCATACAATATTTCCTGCTTCACAGGCAGTTTGGAAGTGGAATTTCGAAATTTTTGAGAGGTGTTAGATATTATGGTAATGAGGGCAATAGAAAAACTCGTTAACTTGTTAATAATTAATTACCTAATAATTGTGAAGGTAATAGAAAATGGAAAGAGCTGTGCAATGAAAAGCTCAGAATTCCTATTACTAAGAATGTGTCTTATTTTTGAAGACTGTCGAAGTGATTTTAAAAAAGGGAAAAGGCGGCAAATGGAGATAATTTTTCAGGACAGAAAATAATGCAGAGTATGAGTACTATAGCTCAAAAGGACAGCAGAAAACATATTAGACTGGACACTGTATTCTGCTCAAAAAGGAACACCTCATTTCAGTTAGATTCCTATAGACTATTTATCCTGGTATGAAGCAGGTAGGCAATAGGAATTTTAGATCAAGATACTCCCAGCTACTTTGAAGAAGCTGCATGATTTGTAAAATTATATTTAAATCAGGTTCTTTGAAATGATTCGCATATAGGTAAATAGATACATTTGTCTATTTATTTTTTGATAAACCCCTGTTAAGGTTTCTTGAAATACTAGATTACTGTGTCAATGATTTACTTACATGGATATTATTAATGTTTTCTTCTTAACACAATCATATTAAATTTTAATGACATGGATTGTAATATCTTACTGGTATCTGGAAGCTTGTGGATAGCCCAAAGCTTTTATACAAATTTATATGTATAAAGCTCTCACTGATATACTTTGCCAGTAGATATTGTACCTTGAGTAGTCAGCTCTGCAAATCCCTTCTCACAAAAGATTAAAAACATCCTCCTATTACATCTAGAGACTTCTTTTTGTTATTCAAATACATGAATATATTTAGAAAAATGTATATGATTTTAATGCCTTAAACCAGAAAGCTACCTTGATTCCCATTAAAAACTGGAATTTTTAATGTTTTTGCTGCTTCTGTGGCACTTTTTTTGATATTGTGAAGAAGAACAAAAAAGATTTCTGAGAACATATAAAACAAAAAATTGTGTTTGAAGTATTATAATAAAACAACCTTCTTCTTTTAATGCTAAGTCCCTTTTTAATGAAGATCCTCTGGCAGCTCTTGAATGTATAACTAGTTTATATCATGGGATGAAGCTGTCTGTTCTGATGATTGACATGAGCCCACATTACAATGTGATTCTGAAAATTAGTCCATAGAGGTCCTTTTCAGGTACTACTCAGACTGAGAGCTGCCCTCCAACTACAGTAGAGCCTTTTTAACCCCACTCATTGGTATTCTAATCTGGAAGTGCTGTCCTGCTTTTTAAATAACCCAGGCATTCAGGCTAGTACCCCCCTTGACACATTACTTAGCCAAAGGATTCAAATGAGATTCAAGAAACATGCAGTACAGCACAAAGGGATTGGAATATGCACAATTAATAATCACACAGTTAATTCATTTTTAATACTAGGAGGTTTTCTGAATTTTCACATTCAAATTTGTAACACAAAGTAGTTGCTGTCTATTCCCATTATGCTGCCAAAATACTATAAGGATAAAAAATTCCTTATTTTTCTCTGTCCATGTGTGTATCTGCTTGGGTGGGTGCAAGTACGTGCTAATAAAATAAGCCTGGGTACACTGAGATTATAATGCATACAGATAAAAGCTTGAGGGTTCAAAGTTAAAGATACCTAAATCAACTGTGAGCAAAAAAGACCCATGGCATAAGTCAAAGGATGAATGACATTTAGCTTACAGTGGCAAATAACCTAACTATTGCAAATTTTTGTCTACACCAAATTATGGTTTGATCGGTATATATTTTCTTTGCCCCTCTTGTTGATTGTTTTCTGTTGGTTCTTGCACATATTTTCAGGCAGATGAGTGCAGTGTCTCTTCTGAGTGATTATACAATATTGCCTCCAGGGAAAGTTCCCCACAGACAATGTAGAAAATATGATTTTAGGCATTACCAGCCACAAAACTTGAAAATTAAAATGAGTATTTTCTTAAAAACTTAGTTTGGAGCTTATATTTTTACTGCATATCATTTTATGGGCTCCTAATGTTCCTTCTGTGCTATTTTGTTTGGGACACATGAGAACTGAACACGGAAACTTTTTAGAGAATAATAGTTATGCTGAGTGAAGGCCACTGTTCAAACCTTTCTAAAAAGCTGTAAAATCTGTAGATTACCAGCCATTGTCACAGGGATCTGCCAGATAAATACAGTGACTGCACTTTATTGTCGGTAGGAAGCTGACCTTTACCAACAGTTACCATGTTGAGGCATGATTCCCTACTCCTTCCTTTTGTGTGGCCCCTACTGCCCTCTGCTCAAGTTATTCAAGCCTTCTGTTAGTAAATTTTACCCCATGAAGAGTGCCTGAAAAAAATTATGCTCAACTCCTACTTAAATACTGTTTTAAAGACTTAAGTGGTACATAAAGCTTTATGTTCTCACTACACAAGGATCAACTTCATTCTCTGTGTTTCACCAGGGTCTATTTGAAGAGATGTGTGTAAATGCTGCTTTTGCATGCATGTGTTTATTTTTTCAAAAGAAGGCATTGAACTACTTCCAGCAGCTAAATCTACCTAATCATGCCTGAGATACAAACATTTCCTAAACCTGAAAGTGACTACGTTATTAAGAATATACAATATTAAGATATTGTAAATTAATACAATAATAATATTAATATACAATAATATACAAGAATATAGAATATTAAGAATATTGATATGAAGAATAGCATAGCATGCTTGAAACAAATTTCAGAGAAACACAACTGTAGATATTTAAATAAATGGAAAGTGGAACAGAAGCATACTTTAGTAAGTTAGTATATTTGATTTAAAAGAATGCATCTGTATACAGGAAAAATAATTGCCATTTTTGTGTTAAAGCAGTCTTAAACATCCCCAGACAAAGTTTTCTGTGTCTGATGTACTGGTTAGTAGAAGAAATGAAGTTAGATAAAGAATGCATCAAAGGGAAGGGGAGATATTTTGCTTTCAACTCTATGCTGATCATTTATCACACCAAGCAGCAATTTTTTGGGATGTGGGAAAGGAGCCTGTAGCCACAGCTGTCGGATGGAAGAGCAAGTCCTGGACCCTGTACCAGTTTTGTGGTATGCAGTGTGCACTTAGATTGCCTCTGTCTATAGGGTTTTTTTCTAGCAGCCCTTTTGTAAAGGAGATGGAAACAGCACTGATTGAAATGCAAACCTCAATTTAAAAGACAGTTTCTAATAGTGCTGAACAATTCACTGATTCTGTTGTCTGTAAAATAATTACTCTGAATCAAATCAGTAGAGATACCTCAATTTAAGTTTTTAAGCACAATTTTTCTGAAAGCACTCTTATACCTTGTGAAACATGGCCAGAAATGCATATTTGCAGGATTTTTGTTATTTTTAAAATTACGTAAATTAGTATTGCTTGCATTTTTTTCTGAAGTAGCACTGAACAGTGTTCATAATCAGATACAGTTGAATGGTGTTGGATAGGGAGTTACATCTAACTATAGAAATTAATACATTTGTGAAGCATCTCTACTGATAGTGTCAAGACATGACTATTAGAATAGTGTCCAAGGATCATACAAGAATGGGATGTTTTTAGACTAAATGTTCAGTTCTGCCTAAATACTTACTGTATACATTACTCACTAGCATTTCATTGTTAGTATGCTTTTGTGGTTGGGGGGGGAAAGAATTTATTTAATTACTTTATTTTATTTATTTAATTAGGAAGGCACTTGCTGAATACAAGAACAGAAAAATAGACAATCCTAAAAAATCGTGAGGTGAAGAGTGAAAAGAATCTCTTGCTGGGGAAAGGGGATAATGAACGAAATAAAATTTTACTACTGAGCAGTCAAGAATCTTTAGATGAAACAAATATATTTGAACCTTAAAAGCACTTTTCACCATCAGTGATGATCAAAATGTTCCTTCTTTTTAAGGCAACCTTTTCACAACCCTCTCTTTTACCCTCAAATGAGAACTAATATTTCTGTTCAGAAGCACTGTTGGGCAGATAGGTTGTCTTGCTGATTGTTCATGTTTTTCTGTGTTTTGCTGGTGCCTTAGCATTATCTTAAATTTGATATGCATTCAGTATGCTGTTATATCTTGCAAAAGCTCTGTACAGGCTTGTATATCTGAGCTACGTGTAAGTAGTGGGTAATAGTTCATTAAATGTGGGATTTAAGTTTTTAATCTTGAACACACTTGACTCTGGAGATTCACTATGGCACTGAAGCAGTAGTTGCACTTTTTTTGTTACAATAAAATCAACCTTGTGGACTGCAAATCCCATCATAATGACAAAGGGACAGTTTGTTAAACCCTTGTTTTATTATGTTTCTTTGCAGCTAGGATCATATTTTTGTGTTCTTAGTGCAAAGAACTGCATTGCAGGCAGGGCAAATAGTACCTTCTCAGAGTATAAAAGCAAAAACCTACACCAAAACTGTCCAAGTAATCTTGGTTAAGTTGTATCCTGAAGAAAGTAAAACAAGTCAGGAGTGGTTGTGTAGTGCTGTGAATCTCACAAAGATGCTGGTTTTCCTCAGAGAGTGCTACAATGCCAAGCATGGTGTCAAAAGGGTTGAGAAGACTTGTGTGGACCACAGCAACAAGCCAAGTCCTGTTGAGGTGAATCTTTTATGGCACCTTGGGACCATTCTCCTCTCTGGTGTCTTTGTCTCAGCCTGGTCTCTGTGTGCAAAATTGAAAGCAAGTCCAAGATTTGACATGCACTGTGGTAGTCATTAAACTGTGCCTCTTCCCTGGGGGGACTGAGGAACAAGGTAATGTAACTAGAAGAGAGATTCTTTTTTGACTTTTAGTTTAAAATACCCTTTAGATGGCCTATCCATGGAGTTTCTTACTGTATTGATTTTGGATGTGTATGAATGTAGGAAGGGAGAAGGATTCTCAAGAAAGCCTCCACCTCCCATCCCCCCTTTATTTCCCCTCTCATTGGAAATAATAATAACCTGAGAAAATCCATAAGCTTTGGCATATCAAAACAACACTCAGGCAGACCTGTCTGATAATGCTGTAAACTGTCTTTGTGGATTTAAGTTATAATTGTATTACAAATATAACAGCTATTCTTGTGTAAAAAATCAAGAAGGCAGATGAAGAGACCATATCGTATATAATGGAAATGAAATAGTTTTTATTTCGCTGATGTGGAGGGTAGAAGTAAAGGAATGTTTTAGGTTAAAATAGCAGTGTAACAGGAAGATGGAATGGAAAGGCCAAGGACATCTACCTGTTTACTACAGCATTAATTCCTTTACTTGCTCTTGAGTGCCACTAACTGGGTGAAGCACTTATTTCCTCAATATGCAGAAGCTGAGGTAGTTTCAGACCTTGGCATGGTAGTAGCTCCTCTTTTTCCTTTAAGCTGCTGAAGAATGATACAGGTAGTTCTATACCATTGCCCTTCTGAGAACCAGTAAGTTTAGTCTGAAGGGAATAAAGCTCAAATTCTATGTTAGCACCTGGATACCATTTTTTCCCCCTGGTCTTTTACAGTGTTTGGCTATTCAAGCTGTCAGCCTAGTGCATCTGCTTGGACTTGTCCTCCTCATGCCATTTTCTACTGGCTGTAACAGACTTACTTTTGCTTATTTGGCAATGAGGTCTTAAGCACTTTTTGCCTGACAAGCATATGTATGATCAAAAAGGTCCCCCTTCTCCAGGCTCATTTATGTTCATACTATAAATCTGCTTTCTGGCCTTAGAGCTGATCTCATCAGGAGTAAATCCAGACCATCACTTTCAGACAGTTATATTGAGAGTGTAACCCCGTGTGTGTATTAGCCTCTCTCTTTTGTGAAGCAAGGTTTAAACGCTACATCAACAGATTTAAATGGACAGTTATTGAAATCAGCAAGATAGTCTCATGTAAGACATCCATAAATTTTCTGGGAAATATTTTTCAAGTGTGAGGCAGTTTCTGAGATCTAGGTTGCTGTAGCAGGAAATATTTTGGTAGATAAACTTCTAGAGCTATTTTGATTTATTGTTGTTGGGGTATTTTTTTGGAGGGGAATTTTGGTTGGTTTTTTGGTTTTGGTTTTTTTTTTTTGTCTGGTTTGGTTTGACTTGGTTTTATTTTATTTTTTTTCTGTGAATGGTGAAATGGTTAAATCTTCAGGCTTTCGGAGTAGGTGCAGAAATGAGAAGCTACTTTAATTTTATACTTCAGCATTAAATTATTGCGTATCTTTACAAATTTGGCTGGTTAATAACACTTTGTTGTTATTCATCAATAGAGTTTAGGATCATAGAGTTTCTCCTTTCACTGAAGTCTTAGAGTAGTTTTGAATGCATCTCTCTCTTATGATCAGGAAATTGTGGGAGGGCTTTAATCCCTGAGTATTCACATCCCTCTTGCACTTCTGTGCCTTTGGTTAAGTAGAGACAGTAACTACGAGTCCCTCAGTGACTAAAATGCCAAACCACACACGACACCCTCTCTGCACTCCCTATTAAAATTTTACAGGTCAAAAATCCAAAACCCACTTAATAAAAATTGTTCTTCATCGTAAGTGACAAGAGAGAGCAGGTTAATCTATGGAATAATGGTGCAGTAATTAGAACCTTTGTAGTTGATAAAGTGTGACTGTTAATCAATGTTTGGCTAATTAATCAATATTTTAATCATTAGACCTTTTAAATTTGTTTTAATGAGCATTTCCTCTAATTCCCTTGATCCTGTTGCTTCCAACTCTTCTATTATCTCTGTTAAACAGCAAAGTAGGTGTTCACAAACCTGTGAACATGCTGTGGTTTTGTAAGGTTTTTGTAATTTATGGCAAAGATACATGGATTTTTCTGAAGGTGTGCAAATTCTTGTTTTTAAATAGAAAAATATTTTTATAGTATATGCCCATAGTCCATGTTTGCAATAAGAGCAGTGTTTGAGAGAATGAGCCTTCACAACTTAATGGTGCACTCCACTGATAAATTTTAATATATTAATAATCTTTACCTATGGAAAAAGTGCAAATTAGACACATGCTACTAAGGGACAGTTACCCCTCAAACATCCTTTTCTTCCCTCTAAAATCCTTACCAAACCTTATCAATGTATTTAGAGTTTGCAGAGAATAGCTACTCTAACATTATTCAAAAAATATTATATTCAGGGATTTTTCCACCCTTTTTCTTCTGCTGCTTCCTGCTGCAATTCAAAGGTTTTTCATACACGTGTGATACAGAGCATTTATGGCAATGGCTATTTGAATGTGGTATATGTCATTTTAATTTTGAACATTCCACTAAGTATGGAATGATGGTATCCTTCTCATATAGAACATTTGGAGAGTTTTCATTCCTTGTCCATGCTTTCAGAAATCATAATGGGGTACTGTTTACCATGGCAGATAGAATGAAACTGCTTCTTGTACTAATGGGTATCAGGAATTTGCTGCACATCTGCTGGCAGGGAGACAGATTTTGCTGAGCTCTGCAAAGCAGAGGCCTGTTACTTGACTTTGATTTCTCGCTGGTCTCCTAAGCACTTGATTTTATTCCCCTTTCTGTTGTTTGTTGATCTTCCCCTCATCCTGGACTAGGTGTCAGTGAGGGACTGGGAAATAACCTGCTCCAGGCATGCAGAAATCCATGGTTACAGAGCACAGGCTGATCCTCTGCTTTAACTTAATCCAAGGGTTCTCTAAATCTCTTCTTGCAGAAAAAAAGGGATTCATTTCCTCTACAAAATATAGTCTCCAACTAATTTTAAATGCTTTGGTGGTTTTATCCCCTGCAGACCAATGCAGATTTTTGGCATCCCTCCATAACACTACCTCATGGGATTATTTTTTAGATTTAACCAAAAATTTGTCAACTAACTTGAATTTTTTTGATTAATAATGCTGGCAATATTTACGCAATCTGCATTCCAAGTTAGCAATGATTAAGTAGTGTCAAAATCATATCCTTTCCCACTGAGGGTTTGGATTATCATTATGATTTCTGGTTTTCAACTGAATTTTGGAGATTAACATATATATGTGTTTAATGTACCAAGTTTCCAGCTACATTCAAAGCTCAATTATGTTCTTCTGGAATACTTAAGATAAAGTAAAAGCTGTTTCTTGTAACAGTGATGTTATTTATAAAGGAATATCAGAAAGGCAGTTTGCATAACACTTTCCACCACACATGAAACATCTGAGCACTTTGTTACCAGTTCCTGAGACTGTCCAGTGGGAAAACTTTTAGGGTTTAACTTCAACATTTTTGTTTTTTATGGATTGATAGTCTGACCTAGTCCTACCAGCACAAGACATGGAGGGCTTCAGTCTTTGCAAAACATCATATATTGAAGTTGATGCAAAGCCCCAACTGGCTGTATCTGGGCACAGGTCTTATCTTTTGTAGGCTGATATGTCCATTGTGTTATTGATCAAACAGGTGGATTTGGGCAGCTTGATCTGATGCAGGATTTGAAGAAAACATTTAAATGAGCGATCTCACCTAAAGTTGGTATTATAGTACCTGAAGATATCTTCAAATTTTTTATCACAGCACATAGGTCTAGCTAATGAGGGAGACTTGTTCAAAAGAGCCATACATTGATTTCTTGCAGTTACCATGCGAGTTTGGTGGGGAAGTTTAGTCTTCTTGTAAAGAAATATGTAGAGAATGAGACTTTCTTTGGGATATTTTACTGTAGTTTTCTCTATTTTCTGTTCTGAGAAGTAATATTACACGTGATCATAGAAATTTTCTCATAATTAATCTAATTCATTTAATATTTATGTCAATAAACTCCTTCTCCTGTCTCATTTACTAAATCACAGAAATCTGAATTATGAAGAGGCATTCATTGAGGAAAACACATTGGACAAAAATACGATGAGGAATGGAATAAAATTAAAATAATTTCTCATCATAAGATTGTTTTTATCAAAACCACTATTCTTATGTATTGTATTCATGTAACTTGTTAAGTCTTTCATACACTATTATTTTTATGAAATTATTACACTCAGGATTTTTAAAAATTCATTATATTTCGTTAGATCAGCAGTAATGAACCAAACCCAATATAATTTATTTTTATTCTACTGTAGGTTGAATGATGATGATTTATACAGAAATGTTGAAACAGTGACTGTAATTATTCTGTTATTGTCAAGTATATATTTTTCTGAAATCAGAGATTTTAATCGCATATAAACTCCATATAAGTACGGATGTTTCTAATTTTCAGGACTTAATTAACAATATTTTCAGTTTTCCCTGCATAAGTTTCATTTTTGTACTCATGAGATACACAGGTGGATGGTGTCTTCCTGATTTACTGAGTGAATAGTGTTTATTGACTGGAATGACTTTACATTCCACATTTCTTATTCACTAGCATCAATTTCAAATTCTCTTGTCCTTTCTCACAGTGAAATGAGATTATATGTGGAGAAAATGACCAATGGAGATGTGTAAAAAAACTAACTTGCATCAAGGTAATGGGTTTTCAGATTAGTCTGTGAGAATCTAAGGATGAAAGTTGGGAACTTGAAGCAAATATTAAATGTAATGTATTTACAATTTTTTTTTAAACCCAACTTTTAAACACTTTTCTAGTAGCAATAATCTTAAATTATGACAATTTTAAATTTTACTGCCTGCCTTGCAAGCTTCATTAACTTCACTTTCTCACACATCCTTGATCCATCAGATCTTAAACAAAGCATAATAACGTACAGAGCTGAAATAAGAGCATTGTTGAACTAGGATTTTTCTAGAAAGAATTTCCTGTATTGGTGAATACCCTCAAGGCCTAAAACTCAGCTGAAGTGTGACAAGAAACTTTTTTCTATTTTTTGAGCTTCCCTAAGACACAGAAATGTTCTTGCTAATATGGACAGTGGAGGGACAAAACAACAAAAAACCCCAACACTCAAAAAAGCCACTGGATATGCTACTCATCTTCCCTGATCCTTGAGGCAATGGACATTCACTCTGTTCTGTGACTCTGCTCTAGCATGAATGATATCTTTTGATGCAACTGTATTTCCAAGCTGTGTAGCACTCTTCCAAAAGATATTTTTGAAGAGAAAACTCAGATTATCTACATTCTTTTTCTTTAAATTAGAAGTCAGTTTTAAGCATGATTTATTTTTTTTTTTTTTAAGAGTTTCATTGTGCATTGAAATGAAGAGGAAAATAATGCCTCTTAGTTATGTTGGTTTATTGAACCTCAGGAATGAGCAATTTTATCTTCAAGAAAAACTTGAAACAATGATTTTCATAGTATGCAAAATATTTTAAGATGCCCTCAGAAGACAAGAAGCAACATTTTGCTTCCTTCCCTATAACTGATGCAGTTATTACAGGAGTATTTTTGCTTGGTTTTGGTATTAGTTTTGAGGTTTTTGGAAGTCCTTTGTCTTCCATTGCTACCTCAGAAAATATCTGGTCAAAGACTACCAGACTAGGTTCTAAAATCACTTTAGGGAATTTTGACTCTCCTAATCTTATTTTTAAGTTGTTGCCAGTTTCCTTTCCTACATACCCATCCTTTCTTCTCACCCATGTGCCACTTTCCATGCTCTCATTCCTCTGGATAGGAATAGCATTAAAATTTCATATAAAACTCTTTGAATGGCCTTAAGGTTTTAGGTTTTTTTCAGAAATCAAAGGGAGAAATGACCTTATGATAAGGCAGTTGGATGTTCAGTCTGTCCATAATGTCCAGCAATACAATAAAAATACTTGCAGTGGCCCATGGGCACTCTGTTTTGCGGCATCATTGGCATTAAAAAGATGTGCTGTTTGTACTTTACCGAGTACCTCAGTGCTCTGATGAGCACTGAGGCAGTGGACTCAATAACTGTTTCTGCCCACCTGATCTGTGATCAGCTAACAAGGAACTGAGAAAGAATTGTAGAATTACATTTCCTTTTGTGCTGGGATTCTTGTGCATGGGAAAGCTGGCACCTGAAATCCAAAGCCAAATTTTGCAATGTGATGAGTGCAGTCAGCTGAGAGTGCTCTGTGCTGCTCAAGAAACACTGAATATCTTGCAGAAAGGGATCTTTGGAAAGATTTGAGTGTGCTTTTGAGAGCATTTGCCTTTCCTCTACAGACCCCTTAAGAGCAATTTGAAAGACAGATAACAGAATTCTTTCAAAGTTCAAATGTAAATCTCTTCAGAATTACGTTCTCTAGAGGAGCATAAACAAATAAATATAGTAAGAACTACAGTAAAAATATTGCACTTCCAGAGAGCTTTTCTTGTGTCTTACAGAGCTTTTCATCTAAGGATCTCAAAGGGCTTTATAGATGGTACTTATCTAACTCTCATAACACCTTTGCAAAGGTAGCACTTGGGTATCATCTTAATTTTCAGATAAGAAACCAGAAATGGAGACACAAGAGAAGTGAGACAGTCTGAAAAATCGGACTTGGGTCTCCTAACTCAGTGTAATAACATAAGAGAGATTGTTGTAAATAAATTACATTTGGAAGGTATTTAAATACCACATAATCTGAAGTTAATGGTAATCTTGTTACTTTATATTTGTGTTTTCTTTGGCATTCTGTTTTTCTAATTTACAGTGATGGAAACCATGTTTCTTGTAATTATTTTTGGTTTTGATTTTTATTTTTTTTCTCCTGGAAAACAATTGATTTACAACAGGTAGTTTTAAGGATTGTTGTTGTTCTAGTTCACCTCTAATCATATCATATTCTAATGATTAATTAATTAATCATGTCATATTCGTGATTCAGTCTGGAGAATAGCCATTTAATATCTGACTTTATTCCTCTAAATTGTGATGAAGAGATAAATGCCAGTGTAGAAAAGGAGAGAAAGTAGTTTGCATTAATTTTATGTATAGAATCAAAATTATTTTAATAGTTCTGTTTTATATTTAAAAAAAACCCCAAGTATTATTGCATTTTCCACTACTGAAAAACATGAAATTTACATATATTATTTATTTCAAGGCCTTTCCATATTAAAGTAACTTGTCCATATCACATTTCACCTAAATTTGCTAAAGAAATGCACAATTCAGAGCAGAACATTTATGTCAGCATCTTTCACATGTTATTTTTCAACATCCCGTGCTAATTGAAGTTGAATTTTTTTGAGATAAAAGGGATACTATTCTATAATTCTCCTTTATGTTATTACATACTTTGGACAGTGCATCAGAGAGTCAGAATTATATTCCTTTGTTCTAATAAATGTTTTTGTATGATAAATGTTCCTGAGGGAGTTCAAGGGAACAAATATGCATCATCAGTCTGATATAAACAGTATTAAGCACACCCATTTTAGTGGTTGAAATATTCAGTAATTTCAATTACCACTAATTCGAGTCTAAGTTACTTACATAATGCAAGTAATATGTTTAAGAAATGACAGTATTGATTTTGTGTTTTTGGAAAATACCATTAAGCCTGGAAGGAGAGGTGTAGAAATTGAGTCTAGATGAAAGTTTTCCTCTCTAGGTGAATGAAACTTTTGTAACATGTTGAGCTGTAATGCCCGAATTATTTACTGGTGTTTTCTAAGTCCTTTATTCGGTATTTTCACCACCTTTGGAAGACTTGGGTCTTAAATGGCTGGTCTACACACTGCCATGTACAATATGCATGTTCTCACAGTGTATTGTAGAATATTGGTCTTTTTGACAAAACTAGGTTGAAGTAAAACGTACTCAGGAGTGTCTTTTCTCACATAAATTCTGAAAATGTTAGCATGGAACAGAAGGGAAAAAAAAAACCTCTCAAAATTAAGTTTCCAGTGCAGCTCATCTGAGGGTCTTCAGATAGGGAGGGTTAAAGAACCGGATATAAAACTGAAAACACTAGAACTCATTTGAAGTTTTAAGAGCAGGTTACCTTTGAAAATTATAGTCATTACACTGAAAATAAATAATCCCAATCCAAACCTCACACCCCATTTGGATACAAGAAAAGAAGCACAGTAAATCCTTAGAAATGCTTGTTTTTAAATTGTGTGTGTGTGTGTGTATATATATATATATATATATATATATGTGTACACGGGAAATAATTCAAATTTATGGGCTATTCCAGTAAATTAACAGCTATTTACACTAAGGGCCCAAAAAAGTTATTCTGATGTTACCATCAAACAAGTTGCTCAGATATATTGACCCTGCCTGGGCTCAGTTTCAAAGGAAGCAGCTCAGGACCTGCTGGGCCTGGCAACACAGAATGTTTCATGTGATACAAAGCCTGAACTTTCATCCAGCATCTCAGGTATGACCAGTGCTATTTATACTGAGACACAAAGTTGTAATCTAACTGAAGTATTTCTTTACGAACAGTGTAGGCATGTTTTGAATCATGGGAAGTTTTAAACTGTGGCAATACTAGCCATATGGGATTCTTAACTTTGATGAAATCTGATGGATCATTTCACACATGGTCATGCTGAGTTTAAGGCTAAAAGAAAAGACTCAAACAATCTCTTTTGATAATTATTTCTAAATAACAGTTTGCAAAAAGCATGCACAGGCTGGCTTACCATACTTTCCTTGACATTAGATTTTGAAATATTCACATTTTTCCTTTCCGTGATTTCCGTATTTTCTTTTAATTGTGTGACAGTTTGTTCTGAGGGAATAGCCACTGCTGAGCACTCCCAGCACATTGAGGCAAATAGTCATACATTGACAGGGAATCTGCAGGCTCCTTTCCCCAAGACACTGCCAGGTGCTGGCATAGGCCTAGATAAAATATAAGCCTATAGACTGTGCCATTCAATTATCCAGCCTGTGAAAATTAAAATCTCAAGCTAGGGTATTTCACAGACATGAAATCTGCCCCTACAGAAATGCTAAGTGAACTCTCAAGGGTTGTTGATCAAAGTTAGCTTGTTGAAGAAGAAACTAATTGTGCAAAAAGACAAAGTATTGTTATGAATCAACAATTAACTAGAAGGTATTCATGTTAAGAAAATGGGCAAGAAGTGCTACAAGTTTTTCTGTAAAATTTAATATTATTTAACAGGTTGGAAAAATAGGAAGATAGAGTAAAACAAAGACACAAGCAGTAACTGTTGAAGTAAAATTTTGTTGCATGACATGAGATCCTGATGGTCATTTCCAGAAACTTTGTTGCAGAGAATTCTACTGGAGAGACAAAGAAATATCAAAACAGTAGACATTGGTGTACCAGGTGGACTATATCACTCACAAAAAAAATGTCCTTTCTAAAGAAAATGGTAAAACAACAATTCATGCGTATTCTAGTTAATTATCAATGCAGAATATAGGATGAGATTGGAGAGGACTGGTCAGTCCTCTCCATCTTGCTAGGGAACCAGTGGAACAGAATATGAGATGCACCAAAGAGTTTAGAAATCCTTGCTAAAAATGGACTCTGTCTCATTGTCTTAAATATTCAGATCTGGAAGTTTGGGTCTGGTGTCAACACTGAAAAGAGTAGAGGGTCTGTAGAAGTACACAACTTCTATAAATTAAACTTCAAGTTTAGTTGAAATATGCTTATGTAGGGAGAGAGAGAAAAATATAAATTGTTAACTGCAAAAAAAAACCACTAGAAAAGACATGAGAGAAGGTATGTATAATACAGCTACTTTTTTTAGTACATGTCTCTTTTAGATCATCCTTTGTTGCATACCTTTTTAAGGAAAACTTCTGTATAAATAGGAATGGAATATTGAATTAAAATGGACAGTGGAAATTTAAAATAGTGGAAAATGCTATTTAAAAAAAATTTTTATGGAGCTGTGCAACTCATTCCCACTGCTAACAAAGGAATGTTGGGGTACATGTACAACAGGCAGCTCAAGTTTATAATAAAAGCCAGTGGAAGTAAAAACCTCATAACTTAAAATCTAGAATTTACAACTTGGTTTTCAGAGAAATTCTCCTATAAGTAAGATTTTGATCTCTTCATCAGCATATGTAGGAGGTGGCATTGTGGATGGACACATACTATGGCTGCTCTTCAGTAAGAAATTCTTGCACACCTAGGTGAGCATCTAGATTTCTTTATTATGGAGTGTTACAGAAAGCATTCTGCATTATGGAGTGTGGGTTTTTTGATACCTTTTTCCTGTACAGTCTGCCAGCACTCTGGGCTCAAAGTGAATTAATGGACAGGACCTCCCATTTCTCTCAATTCATTGGCTATAAAAGTGCTACAGAGTTGCTTTGTTTTTGTGAAATCTATCACTGAGTTACAAAGAAGAGAAAAATGAGACAATACTGCCCTTCTGAAGCAAAATAATATTTTTAAAGCAGAAAAAGTGGTTGATGTGTGTTTATGCCAGTGTTTGATGTCATTAGTATAAGTGCTTTCCTTCTGGGTAACTTCATCTCCACTATCAAACTAAATCACTGTTTTGTTCATAGGACAGAAAATAAAAGATTAACAGCCTGCATAGTGCAGCATGTCAACCTGCTTTTGGTACAGAAACAATGTGTTACCGTCTAGTTTTATCCATTGCTTGGAGGGGGCTTCAAGCATGAATGTCATGTTTCTGGAATGCAATGTGATGCACAGACTGGAAGAATGGACAAATTTAGGAGAAAAGTGAGAAAATGGGCCAATTAAAAAATTAAAAAGGAAAAGCCATGTTTTAGTCTGGGGTATTTCCAACCTTCCCAGTCATCACAGATCATCATACTAGTGAATCATGAAAGTAACATGCACATATATGAGCACCTTATCCTGATGTTTCTATTTCTCCACAGAAGCTACAACATTTTGGCACCACCTCTTCATAGGATAACAACTTTCTATGAGAGGGAAATTCTTCTAAAATCATGCCATAACCTTCTAGTAGGGCAAGGCCATGGATCAAGAGAGAGGTCCCTTGCTGAATCCTGGGACGTATGTTGGGATAGGGAAAATGGGCACTGGTGTTGGATTCCTTCCATACTCCTGCATCTGAATCGCTTACAAGCGCACACTACAAATCTGCAATGACGTAGGAGAACACAAGTAGAAGTTTACCCTAAAGTTTACCTTTTCAGTAAGTCCTCTACCTGATTTTGTGTATGTTGCTGATGAGGATTATTGCAAGATTTATTTTAAAGTAGTGTATCCTTTTTGAGAGTGAAGGTTATCTGAGGTCAGTTTGCGTGTGGAATTAGGGCAATTGACAAATTAATTAATTCCTTTTTCTTTTAAAACCATCTACCTGTTCCATTAGATCCTAAAAAAAACCAGAAAAAAAAAAAGATTTTCTCATCTGATCAGCCTCTATCCTGTAAGATTTAGGAAAAGAAAAGGATTACTGGCTTTATTTCTAGTTTAAAGGTTTTTGGATTTTGGTGAGCGTGAAGATGAGAAATATCTTCTTGAGTATGTCTGTCCTAGTTGGATATACATATTCAAGAAATGGATAATGGGCCAAATCCCCAGCATGAAGTCAAAAGAACTCTTAATACAGAGTAGGTAAGGATTTGGCAAGTATATGAGTATGAGTGCTACAGCTCACCGGGTGTTATTGCAAAAAGTCTGTCTCTTGCTGGCATTGACTTTAAAAAACAAGCTGTGCTTAGCACCTCTGAGTTTATAAAGATCACACAGCAACCTACATGCTATCAAAGCTTCAGGAACAAATAAATAAGCAGCTTATCTCTCAAGGTCTTTCCCCCTGATTTTATTCTAAGTGACAATAGAACCAAAGTTGTAAAGCAGTATAAGATCTTCAGCCCAAATATGTGTTGTATATTTTTTCACATTGTCTGAATCTGCTATTGGATTATTTTCTCTAACAAATTGTAATATTAGGGGACTTTAGATCTGTCAGAGCTCTGAAATTAATTCTCACTTTTGTTCTACAAAAGTCATGCAATATTTTTCACACATCTGCTTCAGGAGAAATGAACCTCCGTCACCACATGCACATTTGAAAAAAAAAAAGCCAGCTTTACGAATCTCTATCTTTGTACTGTAGTCTTTGCAGACATATCTGTGTCTACACAGAGAAAATTCAGGGAAGCTCCATTGTATTTTAACCTTTGAAGCAGATACCCTGAATGACTGAAAAACCAAGTAATTTCACTCATTCCTTGAGAAACATAACAAAAATCTTAAGGCAAAAACTTGCCCATTGTCTGATTACACACCCATAGGTGTGTAAAATTTCACACAGCAAAAATGGCAACAAAATAAGATTTCATAACTACTTTTCTGCTGTTGTCCATCACCTGTGAAATAATAACAATCATGTTCTTGCCCTAATTCTCTCATTCCAGTAAAATCCATACGTAAAACTGATGGAGATGACTGAGCAAAAACACCAGGCAGCCAGGACTTTTCAGCAGGAGGGAATCATTTTAAGTATGAATCACACGAAGTAATATAAGCAAAAAGGCTATCTCGTCCTGGCTTTTAATTCAGTCTCCACTACCTAGTTTCAGAGTCCTGTCTTTCAGCAATCAGCCCTTCAAGACATCCTTTTCATTGTGAGTGGTAGAGTAGCTTGTACCTTTGTCTCCTACCATATCATGCCAGACACTTCCAATGTAAAGTCAGCAAAGGCACATGCCGGAATGGATTGCATTGAAAAAACTGTTTCAAAAGTTATTTTTTTTTTTATTGTTTAATTAACTTTTGTTCTGTGTCCAAATGCCAAATGTGAGAGAGGAAAGTTATGGATTATATTTAGATTCTTAGCAATGTGGTTTATCCACAATTAGTCATGAGCCAATATGTCTTTTTGTATTTCTTTTGATTTCTTGCTAGCCTATATCATCTTTTACTCTTCTGTGTCACAGGCGTGTTGGTCGCTTTACGCAGTGGCTGCTCCCGCTCCAGCAGTATCCATTAGATGGCTGTAGCAGGAGGTCCTGCAGGAGCTGCCGCTGTCAGGCTGCTCCCGCATCTTAGCTCAGCACATAATCAAATGGTGCGTAGCCACACACTGACTGTGTGCCACATATTTCCTCCTGCTATGTCATTACTCATTAGCGTCTGGAATTGCTGCCGCTGGCTTCTGCAAATGAATGCAAGAGCCCTAGGTGAGTTAAAACAAATAAAGTCTCTTGCTGCCCCCCCTAATATGCTATTGCTTGCTCCAGGAGGAGGGAAGGAATCCGTCATTACCTTGGACAGATTAGAGGCTCTACAGTTACTCACCTGAAGTAGGCCACTTATCGTCCTCTCCCTGGGCTGAGTCAAACCTTACATATGTTCACCAGATGGTGGATTCCCATAATTATTATTCTGCAGGCTAGAACAACATGAGGAGAATGAAGAACTCAGCCCATATACACTGTTCTCCATTAAATCTACTCACATGTGAAGCACAATGCGGTACCTAAACATTTGAAATATAGTAGCCCAATAGTAATAATAATGTGTTTTTACCAAGCATTACATTTACTCTGTCAGAGCTTCTTGAAAAGCAGAGTATCGTTCTTAAATGAAAACCACTCCATCTCTGATAGTTAGGGCTGCCTGACCAAAATACAGAGTTATCAAGATATTTCTGCCTTTCCCTACCCCTCCACACCTGATCAACCCATAGATCAGTGGCACATTTTTTAATGTTAAAATGTGATTTATGATACCACAGTGTTCATCTTATCTCAAATTGCAAATTTAAGAAACCTTAACAATATATGAATCTTTAGGATGAAATCTCTGTATGACCTAGAGGGTTAATACTGGGGCTGATAGAGTTCAATGTTTTCATTAGCAAGCTGGATGATGATGTAAAACTCAGCAAATTTGCTGAGGACACTAAGTGACAGGTAGAGGATGATAATCCCATCCATTAAGCTTCAGTTGAGCAGAAGTGAGGAACTGGAAGGCTGGTCTGACAGAAACCTTGAAACCTTAGTTCCGCACTTGAAGAAAAGTAACTCCTTGTGTCAGCACAGAATGAAACCCAACCGAATGCATAACATCCCTGGGAATATGAGGGATACCAACAGTATGTGCATAAGGGAAAGCTGCACCCTTGCTTACCTTAGGAGAAACATGACTAGTGGATGGAGGTGGTTATCCACCTCTGCCTGGCACAGGTTGGGCATTATCTGGAATACTGTATCCAGTTTTGGGTTGTCCTTGTGCAAGAAGGTTGTTGAAATGGTAGACATGATCCAGTAGAGGACATACAAGAAGTAAAGGACCTCTTGTACTTGACCTAAAATGAGATGTTGAGGGGACTGAGTTACTTAGGCTGGCAAAGAGGGAACTGAGAGGGGAAGTATAAAGTATCCTACAACTAGGGAGAGAATTATTCTTTATAATACCAGTGGTAAAAGAGAGACGCTTGAAATGTTTTCACTTATCTTGGAGGGTATCCAAGTGCTGCTGCTGGTTATGCAGAGAGGCTGAGGAATTTTCGTTTGTGGAGGTTTTAAAAACTTGGCTTGTTCTGGTGTTTCTGGTGTATCTGCTTGAGAAAGATGTTTAGGTGAAGGCCCTTCCCTGGGCCTCTGTGGCTGCATTTTAACTCAGCTATTTAATGTCTGGGAGTGTTTCTCATATACATCCTGTGCATGTGTCTTGTGTGAAGCTGTGGGTTCTGCTTTGCTCATTTCAAAGGCCTCACGTGAACTAGCAAAATGAAGCACTTTTGTCATAACAAAGCTAAGAAAGGAAGTCATCTGTAAACTGACAGAATTGTCTGGAAAAATCTAGTCTGTGGAGAAAGCATTACAAAGTTTACTTGTGGATTAACTTGTTGGATTTAACTTGTGTTACTAGACGTTTTACTTCTTTCCCCTAAATGCTGTAGCCCACATTCATGTCAGCATCATCTTACTTGTTTCTTTCTTTTGATAAGCCTGCTTCCCTATTTCATCCTTCTTAAAGGTTGAAAAGATTTCCCCCTGTTAAAATTTTACTAGCTGAATGTGTGGCTAAAATGTTGAAAGATTTAATTGTATTGTAGAGAATGCTGGGAAGTTCTTAAAAATCTTCAGGAATTTCTCACTGAGGCTACTTAAAACTACTCATTAAAATATTAAGAAAAAAACCAAAAAAAATGAAATAATTATTTTGTCTTTTCCCTGCTCTATCATATCTCAAACACTGGAACTTTTAGCATTTACAATGGCAGATATTTTAGAACTTCTTTGAGTACAATTTTAAAGCTTTCTGATGTTTTCTTTTGCTGTGCCAAATGTTGAAAAGCAATCTTGTCTTGTAAACATGCCAGTACCAGTGAGAGTTCTACAGTGTCAGTCTCATGGGACCTCACAGTAAAAGGGATGGAAAACTCATCCTTGAGATTCAGCAATTAGAAATGTGCAATCGCATGGAATTTTCTAGTTCTGACTGCTTCAAGTGGTTTTACAATATTCTTAACTTTTGAAGCAGAGATATTAAAACTACCGTGTACAGGTGTGGCAATACCTCACTTTCCTAGAAGGTAATAAAAATACCATGTTAATCAGTGGTCAGTCTCTTTGTGATATGCTACAGCCACACTGTTATGACAAATGGCTTTAAACAAGTTCAGTGCTATAATTATGGAAAAGGTTACATTGTTCTACAATTATCCTTTTAATCAATCTTGCAGGATAATCATCCTGCTGAAAAATCTGTTTCTCAATACCAATTTCATTATCTAGGTGATTCTCATCACTAATCATTAGAGTGTGATTCACTACATTCTTAACAACTTCTGTTTTAACTTTAAATGGGTGATTAGACTCAATATACAGGATATTACCTGCACTATCGTCTTTATAATACATTCTCCTTTCCAACTGTCAGGCCATCTCTCCACTAATAAATGTAAAAAAGCATTTCTTATTATCATCCTTTTCCATAGTAAATCATATTCAAATGAACATTACTAATGAAAGAGAACAAGGGAGAACAGCTCTTTCCCTGATGTTCCATCTTTCCAAACATTGCATGGGAAAACGTAGGGCAAGACTGGGAACCTCCAGTCTGTTCTGGAAGGCTGATGTATCTGAAGTAAGAAGGCAGTAGCTACTCTCTATTTTTGAATTTTTACAGGTTCCTTAGATGTTCCTCCATGGAACAAGAAAGGTTCTTACACAGAAATAGGACTGCATTTTCTTCTGTTGTGAGAGTTGGCAAAACATCAAGAGCTGTCTTAAGTCCCTGCTTGGGACCTGAAGATTAGGGACTTTTGTTGCATGTGTTGCTTACAGCAGTCATTCAGTTTCTGGCTTATTTTTGGATGTCAGTAAATTGTCTACAGTACTGGGTTACCTCTTGATTTGTGAGAGCTTCAATGTCTGTCTTAAACAAGAGTAAGGAAATTATATTAGTAAGTTAATTTTTTAAAGATCCCCTTTTATAATTTTTTTTGTTTAATACTGAGATCATTAATACTGAGATCTAATTATCATGATAATATGTAAAAGGATGATACTTCTTCAGCTAAGTGTCTTCAGCACTTTCCAAAGGACTTCAGCTAGTGGTATAGAAGGGGACTGCAACTTTTCATTTATGGAAAAAACAGGTCTTAATTACTTGAGAGCATGGGAATTCTTCCAGTTTAAAAGACAGCATGTTGATAGCAACATATAAACAAACATCAGTAAAAAATTTCTGTGAAATGATTTTTGGTGAACTGCTTTTCAAGAGCTTCAAGATCTTCCCTGTGAAAAGTAACTAGGGTTAGTTTATTTAATTGTATTGCTTAATTGTGAAGTTCCAATGTCCTGGTAAACTCCCCAGTTCTGACTCTTTTATACAGACAGAAGTTCAGTCCTATCCAGAGCCTGTTTAACTCTGACCGTGACAAGGCCCCTGTTGTGAGGGTAAACTGACTTTGGAGATGATTGCTTCTTGACACTCTGCCTGCCACTTCTGTGTGTAGATTTATGTACTATACATTTTCATTGAGCATTTAACCCTGAATCTTTATACGAGCCTACCATAAAGCACATGCCTATCATTCTGGAAATGCTTGGCAAAGCTTTTCCTAGACAGAAATTATTTTAATATGAAGAAAAATTAATTGTACTGAATTTCTAATATCCTGGGAAATAGTTTCTGCCAGCTGTAAAAAGAAGTTTAATTAATCTGCAGTTATTAATTTTCTTATTCACTTGAAATTATTCATTAGCATGTTTGGGCTAATGTTTTACTGGGGTTTTTTTGGCTTTTTTTTTTTATACTAATATCATGTTGATCTGCAGAATGAAAACATGAAAAATAATAAAGCCTAAATGATGTGTAGTCAAGTAAGTCTTACAGATGTTGATTGCAAATATGCTTTCTACCTGTGAGAATAAACAGTGAGTGTATGTTTTCATTTAAAGCTGGACTCTGCCCAGTTGCTACTAATACAGACAAAGGCTTGTGGAGAGAGAAAAAAAATGCTCTGTCACAATGACTTATATAAGCTTAAGCAGCAGACTTCCTAAACCGAGACTTATCACTTCAGGGTTATTTCCATGTGACCTGTGGAGGATGCCCATGAATAGCAGGAGAAGACATGCAGTTTTCTATGCTGTAGGGCTCAGCCTCTCAGTGCAAGACTAGAAGGCAGTCCTGGGTGTTGTGAAGTAATCATTAAGTTACACGCTTGTCATTTCTTGTACATTCACTCAGAACTAATGCACATCACTTTTTCCAATTATAATCATTCCACCATTTAACAAGCACAAAAGGCTTTAGATTCCAATTTGCCACTGATGCTTCACTCTCACTTGCTTATTTCTTGGCATTTAGGTCAGGCTAGGTTGTGCACAGCTCCAATAATGGGGTATATTCACCCTTCTTACCGCAAACGTACAAATGATGAAGGCTAGAACAGCTGGTCTCACAATGTGAGAGCAGATCATTTCCACTGGTATGGTAATTTCTCTATTCATAGTTTTTCTTTCAGTTATTGCAAATACATTTTATCTTTTTGGCTTGCTTATTGCCAAAGCCAAACAGAAAGCACACAATGATATAGGAGATGCAGTCTTCTCCACGATTCCTTGCTGGCTAAATCAAAGTTGCTCTAGAAAGCATGTCACATTTCATTTAGCTTTTCGAACCTTTCCACGGCTAAAAACAAACACCAGCCCCTCCCCCCTCAAAAACAAATCAAAACCAAGCCAAAAAACCCCACTACAAAAAACTACAAAAGCAAAACACCAAATCACAGCTGCTGAAATCCCTAGTCTGTAATCGTAGTTTGCCTCTCACTAATGATAACTAACTGCACTGTTAATAAACAAGCTTTGGCTACACATTAGCCAAGAATTAAGGGTATTACACGGTATCTAAAATGCTTTTACTCTTTTTGCTGAAAATCACCTATTTTTCCTGGAGTGCTTTGCAAGTTTTGAGATTTTGAGCTCAAATCTGCTTATGTCTATGACAGAATTTAGTAGGAGCTGGAAGTAAGGCTGGCTGATTTTCTTTTTACTCCAGTACAGTCTTGCCCTTCCTTGTCTTCTCTGTACACAGGCATCAGAGGAGATCAGTGAAGATTTGCAGTTGGTGAAGTAGCCAGTCTTGGCCCAGTGATCAACCAGCACTTGAAGCTGCTGTTTTTGAGGAGTGATGTTGTCTGTCTGCCCATTCACAAATATTACGGGGAGGGAGGCAGTGCAAAAAACTTTGACTCTTGGAGGTAAATTGTCACTGACAGACCCTCCTGTTCGATGCCAGGAAGAATTGTGTGGTACCAATTTTGTCCTGTACTAAAAAGAACATTTTCATACATCATTTATTCACACATCTACGATGAATGCAAGTGAATAACACACAGCCAAAATGAAACTTTGCTGCAGCAAAATACTGCTGTTCTGTCTGCTCTAGTATGTGTCACAATATGAACCAGTTTTGTGGTATTTCAACAGTTCCTGTGAGTCAACTGGTCTAGCCTTTGCCCATGGTATTAGCAGCGGCATCAGAACAGGTACAATCTTCACTTAAATCTGGCCTTGCTGGCAGCAGTTGTGCAGAATGCTAAATTCTAGGAAATTTTGGGTTTTCATCACATTTGGATGATGCAGAGGAACTTCTAAACGATCTAGAAGTTGTATGTTTTTTTCTTTCCTGCATAAGATGACAAGGGTTTTTAGAAAGACCACTAGCTACTGTTTGGGCCCATTTTTATGACAGAAAATAAAATTATATTCTTTTTTCTTGAATTAAATCTAACATTATCCCTTTAAATATCAAAAGAAAAAAAAGTACCGAATTAAATATTTTGTGCATCTGCAATGAGTAAGACTATGCTATATTTTCTCTAATAAAATTACAGAATTTCTGTGATTGTTCTTCTGGAACAAGTAATATAGAAAGGAACAGGTGCTGCTTGAAAACTGTGACTCAGATGCACGAGACATTCTCCTCTGAAACTCCTCTCTCAGGTCCTTGTTTTCACAATGTCTTCATGAACTCTCAGAAATGAACATGTTTCTCTACTAGGGAAGACATTTTATAGCACACATACTTTAAATAGCGTTTCTTTCAGCTTAATTAGTAGTTCTCATATTTATTTGTATTTTGCTTCAAAATATCCTTTCACAGAGCTGACAGCCTCTGAGAAAATACTTGCATGAGCTATAGAGTGCACAAACTTTTCTCTCGAACTTAATTTTAAGACATAATTGAGTTGTTATCCACGCAGTATTTTTCTCCCCGATTGCGAGAAATGCCAGTCTGTCACTGTAGATAATAAATGATGGAGATGCAAACTCTGTAATGGAATTTCCCATGTACCTCACACAGCCTGAAAGACGAGAATCCTCTAGATAATATGTGATTGCTTCAAATGCAGTGCTGCGCACTCCCCTAAGCTTTGCCCACTATCAAGTATAAGACCACACAAGTTTGATGTTTTTTCCCTGTTTGAGTTAAACTTGTAAGTCATGATAAGACAATTTAGGGAAATATTACAAAAAAGGCAAGATTTGGGTCTGCCCCCCAGAAAACAAGGAGTAGATAAAATAACATTTTATTTAATTTTAATAATAGCTGAAATAATTATGTAATAGTTAATTCCTTACCTATTTTAATATTGTCATTTATACTATTCTGGTAAAGAGGAGGTCTAGTGGCTGTGATATGTGTACTACAGTTTTCAGACTAACAAGATACACTATCACTGAAATCACTAAGAAGAATTTCACTTTTTGCAATGGAAACTAGATATAGTTAAATAATAAGAATTTGACCCATGTATAAAATCAATGTATTTGGGGTATACAGTGATACATTACAGTTTATATTTAATTAAGTGAAATGTTCTATGTCTCTAATCTGGACAGGAGATCATGCATAACCTCCTATCATTAAGAAAATATCTATAGGATATTTCATTTTGATAAAAGGTCACAACCTTAATTTTAGATATTGTGACAATGTATTCAAGCATCTTGTTCTGCTGGATACTGATTCACTACTGTTTCCGACGACAAAAGTGTTTTGTATTTTTTTACCAACATCACTTTTCATAGAAGCCTTTCTTTCGAGATTTCCCATCATATAATAATTTGGTCTGATGCAATTCTTTTATTGAGTTAACTGTGAACGGAACAGAATACTTTTATCTAAGATCACAGACATACTTTTTCTCTAATGTTTCTTAGCACTTAGTAATGAACAAACTGATTCAGATAAAAGTCTCCATCAGTAATACTTAGAGAGACTTAAACAAGAGCATGAATTTTGAAAAGTCTGACAAGTTTTTAAAACGTTCATACATCTCCAGCAGGGAGTCAAGAATCAAAATTCTAAAATACAGTAATTGAAACAATGTAATACTATATCTTTTCCAAAACCACTTATGCAGAGGCAATTGTTTCCTTGTGAAATGGCTTAAGTGAGGGTTCTAATTATTCAGATGCACAAAGGAGAGATTTTTCACATGCTGATTAATCCCATTGCATCCAGTATGACCACTCATTTGCTGTTTGTGAAGTCTGAATCTGGAAGTTTGTAGATTTTCTAGCTACTCTGATACATTATCAAAAACAGTACTTGTACAGTTTTGATATAATTGGTATCTATTTTTTTCCTTCCATTTAGACTTTCTAGTCAGATTCACCATGGAATAACACAATTATTGATCTGAAGAAAACCCCACAACTTTTGTTGATTTACCATATCTTTATCTTTCTAGTGTATGTGTGCACACAAACATACTTTAGCTTGCATGATTTTAACCAGCTTCTTTTTACTTTTCACTGATCAAGCTTAAGCAAGATAATCTCACAGTGTTATTGGTCTTTCCTTTAAATTCCTGACTGGTTGCAATATGGTATTGGCAGCCTCTTTTTTTGGTCAATATTAATAATTGACTAAATTTTGCCTAACTTTTAGATTACTTGAAATGGTATTTTACACTGTGGAATATTTATCATTTCTTCAAATTCTTCTTATGATTGTTCCTGGCAGTTAGCAGTTTCTCACAGTAGTGTTGGGTAGAGTTATTCAGCTCTTTCTGCATTCTGATATGCTAGGTGGGAAAATTTCAGAAAACCATGTAGCCCTTTCCAATATGCTATTGTGCTTTATTGTGTTTCTTCCTGCATTGTTTTGTGTGAGGTGAAAGGCAGAACATAATCCTTTCTCTCAGAAAGTGCTAGGGAAACAGAGGTGTAAAAACCCCTGCAAAACCTTCTGGAGTTGCTGTTGCTATTAGAAGTGAGAGACTGCCTTTCCCAAAGTAAAGACAGGGAGGCAGGCCCTGTAAGAGGTTCATTTACTTCAAGCAGCCAGTCAACTGGATTTTCCACTGAACTCCAACTACAAATCTGGAAAGCTCTTCTAATCATTTGTTGAGATGCCAGTTTCTTGGATGAATGCCTATAGCCATATGGCATTGAATTAACACAGATTTTCCAATTTCATATGTTCTGGTATCCAGCACTATTAGCAAAGTGGAAAGCACATGTTTGTATTTAACATACAAACTTCAAAGTATTATGAATTTCAGCAGTGAATGCTGATTCTTAGACAAAACAAGCACTATTTGGTTTTATCCCTGTAATTTCTCTGTGTCTGCTGTCACATCACAGGAGAAAAGTATCTTGGTAGTGCTCTGTTTCTTATGTAGGTCAGGCTGGGGGAGCCTTTGCTTGATGTAGGAGCAATATGAGCTATGGGGTTTCAGTCAGTTGGGCCATGAAACTCCCCAAGGACAGGGATTCCACAACTTCTCTGTGAAATCTGTTCCAGTCCCTAACTATCCTTTCAAGGATTTTTATTTTCGTTATTTCTCACCTTCTGATTTAATCCGTGACACTTGATTGTCCTTTTCCTGCACTGCCCTCAGTGAGGACCCTTGCTCTAGAACGAGGTAACCTCTCCTCTTGCATAGGGAGATGCTGTGAGTTCCCCCTGTGCCACCTCCTCCCCAGGCTGAGCAAGCCTTGGCCCCTCCTTGGAGGTTATGTGCTTTCTACCTGTGTTGGTGGCCTCTGCTGGAGTCCCTAAAATTCACCATCATACTGGTGACACTGGGGAGCCAGAGCTGGGTGGATTGCTCAGGTGTGCCGTAACAAGTACCTTGTAGAGGTGGAATTGCTGTCCTCGACCTACTAGTTGATGGCAACAGTTCAGTTTCCTGCTTGCTTAGGAAAAGACAGAGTTTCAGCTCTTTGATACTTCATCCAAATAAGTTGCATAGCTGAATCAGGCACCTGAAACACCAGTTCTTATTTAAGACTAGTGTTTCAGGTGCCTGATTTAGCTATGCAACTTATTTGGGTGAAGTAGATGGACATTTTAAAGGATCTGTTGATGTAAGTGGAAATTTTTTCCATGACCTTCAGTTATTTTTAAATATCATTCATAATCTACTTTTGGTATTAATTTCTGTTTATATTATCTGACTACTTATTTATATGGTCCATCAGATACAACTCAGTGTTTAAAAAAAAAAGCTGTACATTTCTTAAATGTACAATGTTACATCAGCTAGTCTACCTGTCTCATAAAATAAAATATGTTTCTTATCATGGTTTTAATTTTTTGGTAAGATATATGATTGTTCTGTATTGTGATATCAGTTTAACAGTCTCAGTTCCCTTGAGGAATGAGCAATTATATGTAGGTAACTCACATTTTCTTGCTACCTCTATGACAATAATCCAGCAGCAAATCTTTGGTCACTGGCACATGATCTTTTGTTTGCTAAAAAATAGTGTCTCTGTGCTGCACTGTGCCTTTACAGTTTTAAATATCCTAATATCTGTGCCATTGTCCTGTGTTGTATTTTCAAGGGAAATTCTTTTTCTTAATTTAAAGATGCTGTTTTTCACCAAATGACAGGCATTCCTTATGGCTCTCCATTTTAACCAAGGTACTAAAGGCTATTTCAATTTGACTACAGCAGTGTTCTGCCAAATGGCTGCTCTAAGTTATATTGTGCACATTACCCACCAGAAAGCATGACTTGATAAGAGTGCATTGTGAACTACACCACACATCGATATGGAGGTTATTTGATTTGAAATTGGATTCTAGCCTTCCTTGATGTGTTGTATAAATGGAGACACGTGTTGAGGAAATTCTCATGGAGCTTATGAAGAATCGGGTGTGCTTTTTTTTTCTTTCAGAGCTTGACTTCTGCTTCTTAAAACATCAGTTCCAGGTCTGATAAATATTCAGAGATAAAGTATAAGAGGTTTTTTTTTTTTTTAAATAGAAAGATAACTTGCAAAAATTATTCATTGAGTGGATTTCTACTCTGGTATTAGTCAGGTGTAGGTTGCACACTTTTGTAGCAGGGTGTCTTTTTGACCCATCTTTAAACATTTAAGACTTAGTTCAGTAGTTCATCCAATTGATGAGATATGTTTCTTAAGTACAGTGCCTTCAAAGTACTCTAAATATATAATATTCTCTGAGAGACATGTCAGTCATTGTCAAGATGAAAATAGCTTAAATGCTAAGTTTCTTATAAACTGTGTCCTTGTCTTAGAGGCCTATTCATAAAGCAGTGATTTACTGTATGTGTGACACTTAAGAATGCTTGAAAAATAGATGGAGGCACACAATTTCATTACAGGGCAGATGGAACTGTAGATATTGTGGTGGGGCAGGGGGAAGAACTTGCTGTGCAACTTGCATGCATATAGACAGCATGTGCATGGCCCTAAGGGCAGCACACAGAACTTCACAGAAAACATATTAAATGGGCATAGGGGAAGCATCCTTTGACCTACATAAAAGAGCCTTTGTGTAGATCTCATGAGCAAAAGTTCGTATTTTCAAACAGATAAAGATGTGCTGCTTCTTTGGAATCAAAGGTAGATTGGCAACACGTTTCAGGAAATGGCAAAATCATTATAAGTGGTGTTTGGTATTCACTGTATTGGTATTCATCATTGTGAAAGGTTTTGGCACCAAGGAGGTTGTAATATATAATCCCACATAAATCCTATCATAATTTACTATTAATTGATGTGCTTCTGTTGTAAAGTGCTACTACTAACTTAAAAGGAAGCAGAATGAAGAAGGAAACAGTGCCCTGACAAGACATTTGTAGCCTGGCTGTGTGATGGATTCAGAGATAACTGTGAAGTGATTAGCTCAAGACTCTAAATTTGCCAAGGACTGGGGAGCACTATGCAGACAGGGCATGGGATATGTAGTGCAAAACTTGGCAAGTGGGCTAAAATTAGCTGTATCATTCAAAGCATTTATGAAGTTCTTTCTTGAGCTATTGTAAAACACTAATCCTTTCATAATGAACTGAAATTTGGCATTTGGAAAGTCTTCTGTACATATAAGATGTCATGAAATGTGCTAAGTAGGTTGATCTGAACCTGAAATAACCTGTATTTGTTTTGAAGATTAGTAAGAAAGTTCTCACCAATAAAAAGCACCTCTTGGACTTGTTAAGAGCAACAGAAACCCCTTAATATTGAGAAACAGAATATTTTACTGTGTAGTCCTAAATGTATTATAAAGTTTTTGTTTTGCTAGAAAATCAGAGGTGGTAGGATATGAATAAAATTATTTACACACAAACATTTTCCATGTGTCTGTGATTCAAGAAATCTCAACTTCTATTGTACTGCTGTATTAAAATGTATTCATTAGGTATGTAAGAATAGCAGAAATTACACTTCAGTTCTATCTAAAATGTTTCCCTGCTGTGCACTGTTTTCCTGTGCTGGCTGAATTTTTTTATATCCTACACAAATTCAAAACTTTGGACTTAGTGGTTCCATGTTAACTAAATGGAAATAATTCTTGAGAGGGGAAACTTGTTAAAAGATTTTTCACAATGATGTAAAACAATACAATAGGCAATTGCCCACTCATGTATTTCACTCACTCTGCTAACTATCACAAACATTTCAATGTTGAGGGCTTTTTCCTGATTTGCACATACTTATTGGAAAAATTCATGTGTTTCCCTCTAAGTAATCTGCCTCCTATTATCATCATTCTATAACAGTAGCATGTATAGACCATGGATTCTCTGAGTTAAGCACTTTACAAATGTATAACAAAGACAATCACTGCACAGGAAAACCTGCAGTGTAAGTAAAAGGTTTACAGTTGTACACAAAGGATGGATGAAACAAGGATAACATAAAGGGAACAATGAAACAGTATTCTTCTTCATGAAAAAAAGTGGTCAAGACAATGCATCAGGTGTTATGGCATGAGAGAGTGTTAGGGTGGGAAACTGGTGGGGGACTGGGGGACCTAATGTTTTAGAAAATACCAAAAAATTTCCTCCCCCTCCCCCGCACACACACTTTTCTTGGTGTAGGTTGGTGTAGGAGTCCCAGTCAAGCAGTCATCCCCCAGCACAGATATAATTCGATCCAGTGCCCAGATGAGACAGGATTTTCACCCTGGCTGCAGGGCACGGCTTGAATGCAGAGCCAGGGAAGTGGTGGGCATCTCACTCTGTTGTATGTCCTCTCCCCACCTGTTCTCATCTGACTAGGCCTAACTCTTCCTGCCTTCTCATTTCTACCTTCGCTTGACACTCCAAAGGTGATTTTAAATGGAGGAAAATTGTGGACAATGATGAGAATTGAGATACAGATTTTGCTGTTTTCAGTTGTACATTGGCTTCTTGGATAACTAAGGAACAAACAGTATTGACACCAGACGTTTTACGCAGCACCTGCTGCTAAGTTGTCCAATGATTATGTAAAGCAAGGCACGTTTGCTAAGAGGCCAGCAGACACATGATGGTGGCAGCAAAACTGTCCCCTGTTTGAGCTTTGGACGCAGTTCCAGAATGGGTGTGATCTGGGAGACAGCCAGCTATGTAATGGATGCTATGACCAATATCTCCCTTGTTGAGATCTCGCCTTTTTCATTTATAGTGTCATCTGTTATATGGCAGTGGGCTATTCAGCACGGGAGATGAGACTTCAGTGAGCTATAATGCACACAAAAAAGTGTGACAAATTGCAATGACAAGGCTGCATTTGTACTATGAGGTACAGTCAGTTGTGATATGATGTAGTGGAATGAAATAATTCCTTCTTGGACAATGCTGGCTGTGGTATATTGTCTGCTGCCAAGAGTCAGTGCTACAAATACAGCTCACCATCAGAGAATTATTTCACAAAAAATCAGAACAACCCCTCTCTAATGCACATGTAATAAGATAATAGTTGATGCATTAGAAATCTGTACACTCTTTCGGATCTGAAAAGATTTGAAATCTATTCCCATGTTGAATTTGTACTCTCAAAAATCCCAGTGCCATGAAACAGACATGTTGTCTGGTTTGCACCATGTGAATATGCAGTAGTATCTGGCTTTTGCCACTTTGGCTATAGCCTACCCAAAATAATTTAGTTTTTTACGGTCCTGGAGCTTTCTAGAAAGATGTAAGCTCCAGTATTGCATTGCAAAACTAAAAGAAGTTTATGTCAGAATTGAACTCTGCTATGTGAACAGTGTCTATCTAAGCATGGTGAGCATTTCTGAAGATGAAGTAAATTTTAGTTTACATGCTTTTGTCTTACTACCAAGATTTTAAGGACTTTGATAGTTGCTTAAGGGTACTGGAAAATCTTCTCAGTCCCCTCTTTTACTCTTTTGTTTTCCCCATACTCTTCTTTTCACTTTCCCTTTTCTTTTGTGGGAAGGAGCTTTGGTGAATTGAAAAATTTACACTTGCATTGAAAAAAAGTTGATGGAAATAATAATACTTCTTAATTCTTCTACTATTAAAATCCTGTTTTAGACTTGATTGCTATTTAAAACTATGAAGATGCCTGGAAACAAACAAATCAACCTTACAAAGGAAGTCTGTCTTCCACTGAGTTGTGTTCAAAACTTGTCTTAAATTCAGTGGAAAAACATACAAAAGGTAGTTATAAAAACTGTATTTCTTTTAAGGTTTTCCTCTTAATATGCTTTCTTTGTTGACAAAAAATTGAAGTATTTGGATACAAATATGGCAATTATGCCTTTCATTCTCTAGGAAGCTGAAGAAAACTCAAGTGACACCTTACTGGTAGTTTTCTAGACTCGGTAGCTTAGATTCACCATGTTTACCTTCAGGCTACTCTCTGAATGGCCTCTGATTTTCTAGAAAGATATATACAGCTGGAAACAGAATATGTGGGATTTTTTGTGTGTGTTAGAAAACCCTTTCTATTTCATTCTATAATATTGAAATTGTACTATACTATCTAATTGTATCTAACTTACTAAGATAAAAGATATAGCTAAGTATACACATTCTTTTATATTGACATTTAATAATAGAGGAAAGGCTCAGACATGCCCCAGGTTGGAGCTTAAATTGTGTAAACTCAACAGAAAGGAAATGTTGTCTATAGAACATTTATGTAAATCATCCTCCTGAAGATTAAATATACCATTATAATATTTAACGGAAAATTTGAGAAGGCCTTAAAGCTAAAATCATCCCTGTCATCTTCTCCACCCTCTCTTCTCCCTTCCCCCTACTTCTCTGTGTTCTTCTTCCACTGTGAAGAGCCCGTAGATTTGGTTTGGGTTTTTTCTTTTGTTTGTTTTTTTTGTTGGTTTTTTGTTTGTTTTTTTAACAGTATTGCAATATTTTTTTAAATGGCTTTAAAGAAGACATTTCTTTGGTGCAATTGCAGTTTTTAACAACTGCTAAACTCTTTGTAGCAGAGCTCCACTGGTGTAGAACTAAAATCTGGAAGTAATCAGCAGCCAGTGAACATCAGAAATTCTTCAAAAAACATTTAAACACAGTTGGAGTCTGCTAGTAGTTGGGATAGGATTCAGGTACCTAATCCCTTGAGGTTAGTTGTCATCCCCCATCTTCCTTGTCTTATATGTGGAACTAAAAAGCCCCAGGGTGTTGATGGTTGTAAGGAAGCTGCGGCATCGCACCCCCGCTGGGAGCAATAAATAAAGCTCTGCTGCCATTGTCAGCTGCGCCTTCCCCGCCCGCCCCGCTCCGCTTTGGTACCGGGGCTGCCGAGGAGAGGGGAGCGCTACCTGTTAAGCCATGGAAACAAACCCGATAAGTAACAGCAATCACTGCTGAAAGACGAGCGGTTTTGACACGCATGCTTGACCTGTAATACAGGCGAGTCTGCCTGAGAAGTAAACAAAATTGTAACTTCACTTCAGAGAAATATTGGTGTAATTATGTTAGAGATTACATGACTCTGGGTGTCTTTGGATCCCGCTTAGTTCACTTGAAAACTCTTCCTTTTTTTTTTTTTTTTTTTTTTTTTTCCCCTTTATTTTTCTCTGGATTGTTTCTGATTTCCTTGTTATATCTAGTTAGTCTGGATAGCCTCTCTGGTTTGCCTTATCTCATCTGCTCATGCACTTCGCAAGTAACAAATTAAGGACATCTATCATTTTGCTTTGAAAGGAACTTGTACTTTTGCTATATACAGAAACAAACAAACATGCCTCCCTCTCACCATTGCAAGTAGAACTGTTTTCTCTCTAAGCTCCTATAGATGCACACGGTGCTATGTGACTAGGTGAATGGAGAGACTGGAGCATGGCAGGGAGCTGGCAGTGCAGGCTGTGAGCTTGGCTCCCTGTTTGCAGTCTGCAAGGACATGCAAGTGCTATGGGCTGGCCTGAGCAGCTGAGGGAGAGGAGAGAGGACTGATATTCAATGGTTATTTACACTTCACATTAGCACTCTTACCTGTTTCTGTTCTAGAGGGAGTCTTGAAGAGGAAAAGGGGAAGGCAAATTACTTTGGGGATCAAACTTTTTAATATAGTACAGAACTTTGCTAAAAAAATACTGCACTCAATTAGCAAACAAAGCTTCTTCTATTCTTTATCCTGGTCCCTTCTCAGCCTTGTAATAATTTCTTTCATATGATTGGGACACATGTGATGAAACAGTTTTTTTTTTTTTTTTCCCCAAAATGTGAAACTATCTATACACTTTGTAGTTACTGTAATTGCAATTTTCCCAGTTAATCTGCAACTCAGTGTTTAAACAAGAATTGAGTTTTATAATGATCTTCTTCACAAAAGCAAGTTTTAACCACTAGAGAACAGCACTAAAGAGCTGTCTTTTTGTTTGTTTGGTTGTTTGTTTGTTTTGAATAATGCTCATGCTCAACTTGCAGTTGTATTTAAATATTATAAGCCTATATAACTTCTAGAACAGGGCCCAAGGTCTTATCAGTGCTATAGAAAAGCATTTTAATAGAGTCAAGAATGTGGAAAACCACAAGAAAAGAATTAGTCATCAATGAAATCCACCTTATTCACACTCTTAGCCCTTTGTAAGGCCACAAGATTTGTGATGGATTATTTAACTTATTGTAGAAAATCAAAGTAGCTTTTGAGTGGTGTGCTATTTTACATCCCCAATTTTCCAGAAAATAGAAAATTTGCTCAAAAAATTTTATCCTAAAAATTGGAGACTGTCACCAGGTGCTGAGCTACATAGGTTTCATGCAGACTTAAAAGAGGGATAAAACATTGTTCATACCGGTTTGGTTAAATCCCACAAAAAATTATTATGATCACTACCTAAAGTTTATGTTGATTTTAATGTTCAATGACATGAAAAGCAAAAGTCTATAATTTTCCATGGACTGTACTGTGATTTCCCTGTATTACCTTTGAAGAATGATGTGTATGAACATGAGAGAGAATTAAATATCTTCCACTACTTGCCAGTATAGGCAACATCATAGGCCATTATGTCAGAAATAATTTAAAATCACTTAAACATTTAAAATAGTCCACACAAAACAATACTAGAATGGAATTATATCACTTTAAACATTTGATTATGATTATATTTTATTATTTACATTTCAGTAGCTGAGTCTATTTTCTATTCCTTTCTACATGATATTTGCTTAAAGTAATTATACCAACTGAGAACAGTGGCAGATTGAAATTAAATGTTTGGATTAAATATTTTGTCAGCAAACATGCATCAACTGCTTTACTACTGCTTCTCTTCTTCTCTGCATACTGATTAAAAAAAGATTGGCTTTTATCTTGTCATGATTTTAAAATGCCTAGATAAATGCTATTTGATATAGCAGCTTAAAATCTAGAAAGAATCTGGATCTAAATAGCAAGGAACGTATGACATGTAAGTGAAAAAATACTTGATATGTCTATCAGCTCAGTGCCTCAGCCTCTCCTCCTCAAAGAGGCTACTTTTATTTCCAATTGATGTGTTGCAGTGAGGATCAAAATATGATTAGCTGACAGCTTCCACATTGCTGCTGATCTAAATATACAAACTTCTCATGGAGCTTTTCAGAGACCTAGAATTCAAGACACCCACTGCTTTCTAATCCTGAAACATGGGAAAACATTTTGGTGTTGTAATAATAATGAAAAAGTCTGTTATCGCCTATCTAACAGAAATTCTCATTAACCTTAACAAGACTTTCATATGTAGATAAGTAAATCTAATGCAACTTTTCAACAATGGCAGTTTCAGTGCAGAAACTTAGAAACAAAACTTCAAGCTGATACAACATAGCTGCCTGTATCCTCATTGCAGCTGTGTTTTACTTTGCTGAGCCACAGTTCTCGCTGCTGTAACTGAGAGCTGGGATTGTTTCCTCTCTTCCTCTGGCAGCCCTGCCACCCCTGCCACGTGTGTGTATGTGTGTGTGTATGTGTGTGTGTATGTGTGTGTGTGTGTGTGTGTGGAGGGAGGAGTTCCTTGGGCTTGCTGATCTAGAGTTTGAATCTCAAACTGCTGCTCTCTCCCTCCACCTGGGCTGATTGCTTCTCCTCTGGATGCTGCAGGTTTCTATGACCATCACTCTTTTTCCTAGAGATGGCCCCACTTGTTTGTGTGGTTATGTCAACTTACATGCTTCCATTTCTTCCCTATGACAATTCTTACAGAATTGGATAAGGTCTAACTTAGCTGGACTTCACAGATGTTTCTCCAAAAACTGTTACGTACAGTAGAAAATATTTATAGCTTTTATACAACTTTTCTTTAACTGAGCTTCACTTTAAAAACATTCACATTAGTAGATAAATGCTATGTATCTTTTTTTCTTCCCCCTTCCTTTCTCTATGGACACAAGGAAGAAAATGTTTCTGTTGAAAACAATACTGTGCATGGATGTATATTATCTTATACTTATTTTGGTAAAAAGCCCTCCCTTCTCTTTGGCTCCTCGGTAAGTTCTTGTTCTTGTTCATTCTTGCCTAAGGAACAGACAGGAAAGTAGTAACAGTTTTGTCTCTTCTTCAGAATGAAGGGAGGTGGGTACAACAATCTCTAGTCTTTCAAGAAAAGGCAATTTTTACAAGGTAACAGAAGAGGATTTCTCTCTGAGGGACCACATTACCCCAGAGACTCATCCCATTTCATCTCGCCATATGTTGTGCCAGCTTCTGGAGTATCTTAGCACAGGATTTTCTAGCCTTTTCTGTGATGCATTTAACTTTTACTTCTGTAGGAAGAACAGGAGGATATTCTCCTTCAAAGCCATTTCTTAATACTATTTTACTGTTTGAGAAGGATAGGTTTCTAGAATACTACATGTGTTTAAAGGTCTTCAGACATAATACATATATATCATACTGCTATTATATACTATATATATAATGTAATATATATATAATATATATTATATACATATACAGCATACTGCTATTATAATCACTGTGTAAGTTAAAAAGATGCCACAATATTGGAAAGCTTAATGGAAATACCTTAGTAAACAGATGCATTTTTAAGGCTTCTCTAGGGCAAGTTTGAGTAGTGAAGTTTGGAAAGCCCTTAGCATATCTGCACCAATGTATGCTTTAAATATTCTGCTGGCAACAGTGTGAGTAATATGGTAGAGGAAATGCACCTGACCACATATGGTCATTTCTATTTTCAGTTTAATTGCCTGTTAAGGAGCCCTGAGGAATTCCAAATCATTCTAGTGTGTTTCATCAGCCAGCTGTGAAATACACTGTTGCAGCTACATAAAAATAAAGACTTAAAAATAATACATCTATGTGCAAGCAGCTTGCTTTCCCACCCAAGGATGTTAAAGGTGCTTATGTGTCATGGATGTAACAGAACATTTGGAAAAGCAGACTCAGTTCATACTGGGCACATGACATCTGGTTTCCTATTGAGCTATAAAGAGGAAAAAGGCATAATCAAGTGCAGAAACTTTTCAGAGCTGTCAGCTAGCACAAAGCTGCTTCTGGGAAAACAAACTGCGCTATTTACAAATTGTGATATCATCAGGAGCTATTTATATAGTGAAAATAATTTACACTCCAATTACGTATTTGTAGATAGTCCAGCCAGAAATGGCCATTGTGTCATCCAGGCTGACCCCCAATCTAGAAATGAGGCTACATCTAGCTTTTTAATTATGAAATATAATTTTCTTGGTGAAGACAACTTCTTTAATATCATTATTATTTTTATTACAACATTGAAAGCATCTATGTTTTCAAAAGCAAAGCACATTTCAAGAGAACCGAAAAAAGAAAGTTATTAATATGTAAAGGACTTTTTGGCAATTAATCATGGGCTCATAGGATATGCTAGATCATCACTTCTATTTCTTGCCAGAAGAGTAATTTTTTTAGGTTTTTTTCAGTCAAATTTAATTTGTGGTAAGCCATTGGTTGTGCACTGCTTTACTTGGGAATTGATCTGCACTCTGTCATTCACTTGGAGTTTTCTTCTTTTAGCTTCATTCAATTATTCATAATTATGTACGTTCATAAATTAGATTAGGCTGCTAGATTTATTTTCTCTGTCTACAACCTACTAGCTAGATTTGATAGGTAGAGATTTCTTGTTTGGGTAAACAATGGGTGGGTAACTGTTGTAAACTCTTTAATTTGAATCTGTGGGACAGGGCATGCTGCATTTGGAGACATGTGTTGCAGAGAACACTTTTTTAATATGTTCAAATTCAAAAAGTTCTTCATGCCCAATGCAAATTGTCAAGGATAATTAGTTGCTGAAAAAAAACAGTATCAGTGAGCAAGAGGGCACCAGGCGTTTCCCAGTGCTTTGTAATACCTGTAGAGAAAGGGCACACACTTGCCTGAAAAATATGTGGTCTTTCCTTGTTACAGTATTGAGATATCTGTAAAAGATTTGATTAACAATGTATTTATATATTTTTTAAATCATACATTTAACAGTGACTTGTGTAGTAAAAAGTTTTACTGGACTCTCAGAACACACTTTCAGCTTTTTCTTTCTCTCCATCTTGCATAAACATCAAGTAAAAGCATTTAGATGGGCTGAACACTTAAAAAAAATATTCTCCTCACAAGAGTGTTTACAGAGTTAGCTACGTTTGCAAACCCTGAGAGCTTGGGCAGGTGTACTGTCTTAAAAAATTATCACAAAAAAAAAAATCTGGATGTTTAAGAACTCCTTATTATATCAGTTAAGATAATTTCTCATGTATTTTTAAAAATTATTTTCTGCATGCTCTGTGAACAGCATTGGGAGTCTGTCTGAGGAAAGTTGTCTCTTACTGAAAAAAGTTCTGAATTGAACATATTAGGCTACCAACTTTTCTTGCAAATCTGTGTGGAAGTTGCAGTCTGCTTGCAAAATCTCAGGAGTAAAGATAGTATTTTAATATTTTCTGTAGCTAGTGAAACATCAGCCATCATTTGAGCATTAATTCTCAACAAATATAATCATGTATGGAAGGGATTCAAAGAAATCTGCATGTCTGTTCTAGAGTTGGCTCATTGAGAAATGGCATTTATGTGTTGTGTAATGAGTACAGCTCATACAGCAGTAACCACCGGGAGGATGTCCCAAATAAGAGGGAGGCTCAGTTGCTCAGTCTACCTCTCAGTGCCAGGTAAAAATCAGTACAGATAGGATGAAATCCAGGATGGCTGGACATTGCAGGTGATTTGAACAGCAGAACTTTGCTATCAAAACAGTACTGCTGCCTCGGGGAGAAAATAATACCAATAATATTTAACAATACCTTACTTTTCACAGTGCTTTTCCTCACAAATTTACATGAAGACTAAAGGAAGAAGTTTCTGAGGTTATCTAGGCTATTTCCTGACGTTGATGAATTGTTTCTTCCTAGGAATTCCCAAATATCAGCTTTTCACTGTTAGATGTCATAGCAAATGAGATACTTCGTCAATTTTGCTGAAGAGGCAAAACAGAGCACAGATAACATGAAGATTGCCCTGAGTTCAACTAAACAACAGCAGCTCTTTGGTCAGTTGAACTTATTGCAAGATTCCCCTTAGTTTTTCTCTCTCCTTTCAGATCTCTTGACTCTTGAAAAATCTCCTGTCATTTATCATCACTCTGAAGCTCTCTGGTCTGTAGCTTTGATTACAGTACCAGAAGTGACTTGACCTAATATGATCTGCAAATGACCAAATTATTTCTACAGAAAGATACTCACATGACCTTATATCTAGCTATGAATTCTCTACCTATTGCCCTACATTTTCAGTGAAACCCATAATTAGGGTGTGTAAATTCAATTTCACTGTTTCCTAAGACTGCACTGAGATGGGAACTAAATCTAGGGCTGATGAAGTTAACGGATTAGCTCTCTGGGACCCCTAGAGTGCTCTTCATTTTACTTGTTGCCAACAACAACCTTTTAATCACAACCGCATCTGCTAGAAGGGTGAATGAGTTGTAAGCTTTCATTTTTGAACCCTCTTTCACTGTATTCCATAGAGATGTAGTTATCCTGCATCTTGATCACAAATTGTTACTCAAAATTGCGTACCACCTGAGATCTTTGTCTTCTCTATGATATGTTACATCCATACTGTGGAAAGAAAAACATTTAAGGTCTCTTTTTTTCTTAAGACAAGGATGTGAAAATGTTGTCTAGATTTTTGGTGTCTTCAAGAAGCAGAAGGATCATCTATTTTATACATTATCCATTACCTAGATTAAACTTTGTTTCTTTGTTTTTGAATAGGGATGCTGAAAAATAACTGCTTGTTCTTCTAATCTAGAGCTCCTCAAGATAGCTGGATATCTTATCGCACTCTTTCCAACTCCAAAAGGCACATAAATAATTATTCCACTGGTCAAGAATTCTGAGTGGTGCTAAATTATTATTTCTTTTTAATTTTAGTTTTGCTTTAGGTTGTTTGGGTTGGTTTTGGGTTTTTTTTCCACTTAGGCATATATTGGCTTTTCTCTTTCAAAAATAGAAAACAGTTACATGATTACTTTTGCTGTGCTAATGACGTACACTTTTTCTGTGAAAAGAGAGTTGCATTTTCTGGTTTTTATGGACAGCAGTGATATTCTCATTATAGATGTAAGTGCCAATATTTTACACTCATAGTCTTTCATTATAATTAATTCTACATTAAAAGATTAATAAGATAGTGGAAAATGGTGGCTAATTTTTCCAGCTGAAACTAAGGAGGGGATATAGATGGACAGAATGTAATTAAAGAGGCTGGAATTTGGCCAAGACTCTGGCATTGTTATTTCTGCTCTTGCAAAAATACCATGGGATCTTTAATGGCCCTGAGTGGCCTCAGTTGTACGTCTCTTTTGAAAGATGGATACTGGTGATCGTCTACTGCCTAGTGAATGCGCTGCTAATGCCTGCCTGGCTGAGAGCTGAGAATAAGAGCAGGATGAAGAGATTCATTAAACAGTGAAAGATCAAAATGAATGAATGGCGAAACTGAGGACCCCTGCCTTCTCTAGGAAGTGTCTTATTGCTGCCTTGAGGAAGAGGTGGTCTGATCCACAACTCATTGAAATCAATGAAAAGAATCTAATTGATTTCAAAGGATTTTGGCTCAAGCCCTAAGTTCCATTTTATCTTGCTCTTTGTTCTCTGACAAGGATTAAAGTAACCAGGAAGTCTTGTATCTGATTATGTCTTCCCAAAATCTAAAACGAAATTGTCTCTATCTGTTTAAACAGATTTTTCCATAAGAGCTACTGCTCAAGGTCAGGAGAAAAGGGTCTAGGCAGGTCCCTGGTTTGGAGCATAGCCTCACCTGGGTTGTGAAATGAAACAGTTTGGTACATGTGGTCCTGTAGAATTCACTAGTCACGTATTTATGTCTAGGGTGTGTTTCTTTTCACTCTCAGTTTAAGGGATCTGTGTACAAAAGATTGTCTTTACCTCATTTTTAAGTGGGTATTCATGAAGGAGTGTATATGATCAGATAAACTTTACACCAAAGTCATGTTATGAGGAGCTGCACTGACATGCTGCTTCATTGGTGTATTTTTCAAACTACTTTTATAATTTCACCTTCTATTTGGAACGAATGTGGAATAGTTTTACACCTAGATAATTAAAGCTCTTTCTGCTACCGCCAAAGCTTCCTGGCAATTTCTATTTTATGCACTGTTTTTGGGCAAATAACTGCTTACAAAATTTAGCTTGTCCAAGAATTCATTTATTGGTCTGAACTTGTGTTATCTCTGAAATATTTGGATAGTAGCGGTTAGACTTTGAATATGGTTATTTTACAAAGTCAGTTGCTAAACTGATATTTGTGAGCATATTGTGCACAAACCGTGTAACCACCATCTTGAGGCAGGAGTAGCAATATCTGTACATCATTTGAATTTGTCTGATGAATTGCACAGCTACCAGAGGAATCTCATCTGTTAATCCTTGCAGAAATCTGAAATGCAAAGAATTTCCATGTTTGAGTCCTACTAATGGTCTTGAACCATGCGTACAATGTTGTTGAAAATACGTAGGCAGTCAACTTTAGTGAGGCAAAGTTCATATTTAAGCTACACTTGCATATGTTGAAATAGTATAGGAAGAGATATCTACCAGTGTCCTACCATTTTTTTCACCTCTAAAAAGCACTTAAAGTTTTTAAAATCAAATATTTTACCTAATCTTATTTTCCAGTGTCTTTCCAATGAGTCCTTCCTCCATTTAATGTGTTCTCTCTTTCATTAGGATGGGAATGCAATTAACAATGCATGAGTTAGGGGGCTCTCTTTTACAAGGCCTCTCTATGTAAAAATTCTTTTGAGAGTATAATGATCTAGGGGTTTTGGGTTTGCTTCTACTTACATGCAACTTCTCCCTTGTTTTTGTATTTTAGTGACTGCAAAGACATGACCCTTGAAGTTGTAGTATCAGACTGTTAAAGAGCTGACATCCGGGGGGAAAAAATACATCAACACTTACTTCATTCTCCCATATTCTTCTGTTGGTTTGTTTTTAACTTCTTTCTTCTTGTTTCTTGGTTCCTTGTAATTAGATTTAGGGAAGTTTTGGTTGTTAACAGCACCTTGTTCACTTTCTCATAGGAATAGAAATGGCTAAGCAAAAACTTCCCCCTCACTGCCAGTATGGGAGGTGGACAGAAACAGGCATGTACACAATCCAGTTTTCTTGAATAGTTCTTGGGGAACATCACTTCTTCGTGTGTGCAATCTTTGCTTTTCTGCTACTTTTTTTATTTCTTCCAAGTAGTCATGAAATCTGAGTACAAATCATTTTGGTGTGGATATTGACATCACGAGGAAGCTTGAAAATTAAGTGCTGAAGTTTTAATGCTTCTGACAGAGTTGCTACCCCCAAAAAAATTTATTTTCCCAGGGAATTGTGAAATGCTGCAGCAGTCAAATGCATAGAAATGTTTTTCAAGGTGAAAGGGACCAAAGTATTGTTATTTCTGCAAACCAAATGTTTCTGCTCTGGCTCAGATGCTACTGTTTTACCAAAGCATCTTGACTGGGCATGGGATATCAGTCTAATTGTTACATTGTATAGACAGCTCAGCTTCTCCTTTTTCTTTGCTTCCAATACCACAGTCATCTACTGTTTATCTAAAGGGGAGCCTCTGCTAGCTGGTTGTAGTAATAATTCATGCAGTTGATGATATTGATAAGGACACTGACCAGCCTTAAATCAGAAGTTGTTTACTCTATTTGTTTTAACACACTAATCTGACCATGTATAAGAAGGATCACATTCCCTCACATCTCTTACACCTACGAGCTATGGATCATCAGCATCCAGACCGATGCTCTTGTTTGGTATCACAGGGAGTTGCCAAAAGCTAGTCAGTGACTTTGGCCTTTGTTAGAGCATGGTGCTGTCTCCATGCCTACTGGGCATTGTGAGTAAAGCAAGCTGTCAGTCTGATGTGTTTACAGACAGATGGGTCAGGAACAGAAGCAATTATTTCCAATGTGACCTGACCAGTGCGGAGCTGGAGAGATTTTGCACATTTATAAATGACCATCTTCATCAGACATCCAACCAAGGATGTATTACCAAGCTAGTTGCCCAAAAGCCTGTTGTGGTAAGTCAAAGAATTAGAGTCAATATTATTTAGACCTTTCCTTACTACAGCATGGAGCTTTCACAGTTTCTAGAAAGCTCACATACCCAAAGCTGCTATGGACTTCACATATTGTTTTTCTCTTCTTAGGATGGCTTACCAATAATGAAGAAAGAACCAGGGCACATATTATAAATATGCTACTCAAATGGAACATTTTATCTTTATTTCCTAATATTTCTCATAAGGATATCATCAGGTCTCTCTGTCACCTCTTTTAGTGTTTTTTTTTCATTATAAAGAGCCATCTCCCTATGTAAGCCATTATCTAAAATAGAGCTTACAGTTATGATTTGCACACAGGGAAGCTGTTTAATGTCTGATATTCCTCATGACCATTCATTCACTTTATCTCATTTTAGAATAAAGGGAGTTTTGCTTCCCTGCTGCTCACTATGCCCTTCTCTGAGCCTGCTTTCCTCAGCCTTGAAAAAAGTAAAACTCCAAAACTCTGTTTGAAACAAGGTATGCTTAGTCCTTGGTTCTATCAGAAACACTCTCAGTTACAGATACAATAGGTGTGCAACATTTTCGATATTGCGTTTACACCCTGGCTCTGACCAGGGTATGTATAATTTGGCCCTGTGCACAATTTAGAGTAAACCCAGAGCTCTTCAATGTGTAAAGCACGGTGTGGAGTCCTGAAAGAAGGTTTTTGAGTATCTGTTCAGGCCAATTCCCCCCAGCTCTCTTCCAGAATAGTATGTATCCTGAGATAGAATTTCAGAACTTTGTCTGTATCAGAAATTACAACATGATTTTTTAAACTGCATTCTGCCTTTCACTACAGCTGCAGAAGTATGCAGCACAATGAGAAAGAGGGAGAACAGAGTAATCAGTATCTTTCTTTATAGCCTATATACATTGTTTATATTTTTACCCTTGCTATTTATAGAGTATTTTTAAGACATGATTTTTATTTTATTTTTTTTTTCTGAAGAGACTGGCTATTCCGTCATCTCATCTTTGTCCAAATTTACAAAACTTTTGGGGGGGGTCATCAAGACAAATCCTAGAGACTTCAAGAGGAGGTTCTTTGATGTTAGAATATGGTCATCTATCAAAGTCTGAATCTGGTCACCTTGTGCATAGGGCAACATGCACATTTATGGGCTCTTAGTGTTTGTTAGGTAGCTGAGCTTTCAATACAGGACAGAATTATGTCCCTGTCCCACCTTTTTCTCCTTCTAAAGTGATATTTTAGAATTATGAACCATATAAAAACTTTCAGCCACTGAGATCATATTAGCTTAAGATAAGATAGCAAAAGAAACTCTTAATAAATTCTATTATACATAAACAATATTCTTATGGTCTTGCATCTCCTTCTGCATCTTGGAAACAGGAAAGAGGTACCCTAAATACTTTTCATGCCCTTTCAGCTTTATTTTCGTTTCCTTCTTCTGCAATCCTTTAGAGAAAGGAAAGAAGAGAAAAGCAAGAGGAGAAAACAGAGGGAGGAAAGGCAACAATAGAAGTTTCTTTGCCACTTGATCTTCACAAAATTATAGAATCCAACTCTTGGAGAGAGTCCTTTTTGTCAACAGCACCTTTATACACAGGCTCACACTATAAAATCACTACTGGTCTGTGGTCTCCTGATGAAAAAAGTAGTCTCACCCTTCTTCCCTGACATTTCCAGGTGAATCCATAGAAGAGGAACTTCTTTGAACCCTGTTGTCTCAAGGGTCCTGGCAGCTCTGTGGACCCCCTTCTAAGAGAGTTCCAGGAAGTCAGATGAGAAGAACAAAGATAATTTAAAAGTTTTGAAGAGTTAACAGACAACAATAAAATAATAGAACACTTTCTGGAGGAATGGAGGGTCTATATCCTCCAAGGTACAATTGAAACAATAAGGAATGCTTAGGCAATTGTTTCCCAAGGAAAGGAGTGTTCGTTCTTCAGTTTGAGTAATTAAAAATATATATTTGAGAGAACATGGAAGAAAATACTGCCTTGGATGGTATTATATTAACAAATGGGAATAAGACTGTCCTGGCTGATCTAATAATCTTTTTCTGTTTGGAATGACTGTTGATGTACTTGGTTCCTGCCCATGTGCTTTTCAGATTTCTTACCAAGGGCCAAGTTAATCCACTGTGTGCTGCTAGTGCAAATGAATTTTGCTCAAGATTTTAAATTTTTTTCGTGCCAAGTTATGCCTTAAATTTGAAGCATAGGTCTGAAGCTATGACGTTTCATATTTGACTCGTTTTGCATCACAATGAATCTTATTTTCTGCTGTCTATGTGAGCATAGTGTTTTTAAAGCTAATATATCATTCATATTCTATGCAAGAGCACTTTGGCATCATTTTCTTGACACATATCCCAGTTCCCTTCTCCTGATCTTTTTGACTCCTCTTACCCTGGGGATTGTATACTGAGTTATCAATACTGATCTGATTTGTGTCAACAGAAAATAGATTGAGCTTTCAAATGAGTGGAATAAAAATATACAAAATATGCTGTTTTTACACCGAAATCATTTGATGGTCAGTGTATCTTATCTGAACCATGTTGGTTTTGTAGTTGAAGAATTCCCATTCTTTAATCTTTAGCATTAAATAGTTTACAGAAAAACTGAAAAGGTACTGGATGCTATTTAGCGACGAGAAAAAACAGCCTGGAAACATGGCTTTTGGATTCTTCTTTCATTTACCCAGGTTTTAATGTATTTGGACTTGGTTTTTGTCTTTAAGTATGTGAACAAAATTCTGCTTACCTATACAGTTTTTACAAAAAATGGTGCAGGCAATTATGATAAATTATTTACCTATATCTTCTGAGAAGTGGTAACTCAGCAGCAGGAGAAATATTTAAAATTAGAGTACTTGTCTTGTTTGATTTTTACTACTACATCTTTTTCAGAATTGCTTTCTCCCTTTTCCCAGCTTTGATCCTATCTCTGCTCCTCCTTGTCACTGAAATGCTTTATTTCTCTCTTTTGAGCCACTCACTACTTCATGTATTTTCCCTTAAGCCCCTCCTTTTCTGTTTAGCTTATGATGACTCCCTTTGAAAAGCATTTTGTGCTATTGTGTGTTGACTTAAATTGTATTTTACATAAAAGGTAAAAGATAAATAAAGGAAAGGGTGGGAGATGATGCACTAATGTGTGGGTTGAGAGATGGAACAAAGGGTTGTTTTTTAATTCAAGCTGAAAATAGAAAATAAGATACTTGCTGCACTTCTGTGCATGTAAATAAAACTATAGCTTTACTCACAGAATAAAAAGTATGACTTTTTTTAAGCTACTGAGATATAAGTCAAAGATGTCATTTGCTAATAAAAATAATCCTCGGCTCCTTTGCAAACACTTTAATGTTGGACTATGGGAGCAAAAAAATATTATTTGCATTATGAAAAACTCCTGTAAATATAGCTTCTGAATTGCAATGTGCAGCTCTAGCAGAACATTGCTTAGAGAGATTTTGTTTAAAACATTTATTGAAGGCATATATTACAGTATATCATTTACTGGCTGGAAGCCATGCAATATGTGTCTTAACAAAAAAAAAAAAATTACCTTGTAATATGAGCTCCTCCAAGGCATAATTATATAATAAAGTTCTTATTGGGAAAACTGGAAGAAGGCCAAGCCTTGTCCAAATATAGTGAATGTCAGAGCCAAATTTATTATCCTTAGCTATTAACAGGAGAAGGCAGGTTTTGTTTACCAAGCCTAATTCTCTCCTAATTACAGCCACTATAAAATAATTACTATCCATGGGATAACAACACAAGGCAGAGTGACTAACAGAAGAAACTGCAGGGGTTAGAAAACAGAGTGCAATTCTGTGTCATTTTGAACAGCTTGTGTACTGCCATGAACAAATTAACGGACTTCATTAAGGAATTATGTTTTAAGAGTGGCTTTGCAGTGAAGCAGTAAAGCAATTAATGCATCTTATTTGGTCCTAGATCTGAGTTCTAGTATGGTTTTAGACAGCAATTTAATTTCTCTTTTTTTTTTTTTTTTTTTTTTTTTTAATGTATCAGGTATAATAGGATGTAACAACATTACTGAATAAGATCAGTAATGAGTATATGGAAAGGGCTATATTTTGGACAAATGCTACCCATTTTCCACTGAATCAAAATGTTTCACTGAGTAAATTCACATGAACATAATCTTAATTGAATAAAAAAACAAAGAGAGAGTCCAAATTGCACTTAAAATAATTTGCATATTCAAATATTTATTTCCATTACATTTTGGGTAAAAACTCATAGCACTAAATAAATGTAATATGTAATCTCTGTGTTGATATTTGAGCAAGGAAAGTAGGTTAATGCAAAAAATTTCAATATTTCATTATTGCTCTCCATAAAAATCAGAATAGAGTATTTCTCAGCTGAAACAGAATACTTCATTAAATTTGCAATATTTTGATTCTCACTTTGTCTACTCTCTTCCATCTTGTTGTACAACCCCAGAGGTGCACAAAAGTCCTAGGGCAAGGGGTTTTTCACAATTAAAGTGTATGTATCAAAATCAGCCTGTACACAACATATTCAGTGTAAAAGGTTAGAGTTCAAGCTGTCTTCTCTCTGTAGCAGACAGCTCACCCTATAGCAGGGCTAACTCCCTGATTTTAGTGACTTAGTGGGAACTGGCAAACTCAACACACTTGGGAGTCTGTTTTAGATACTAGTTTTAATAGGCCTCCAGATGGCCACATGAAAGCAAAAGGATTATTATAGTAGCCCCCAGCCGTGCCATGATAGATAAAGGTATATTAGAGTTTCCTTTATAAACCCCTTTTCCGAGCGTTTTATAATTCCATTATAAAATTCTCTTAGCACCAGAAGTCAATATAAAGTACTCAGACCCCACAATATGTTTTAGGGTTTTTAAAAGGATGTATATCATCGCAGCCTCTGTTTATCCTGTATACATAGAAGTGGTTTAGATTACTCTAAAGAGTGCTTTTGCTCACAATTTAAACAGAATCTAATTGTGAAAGTAAAATTTAAATATGCATACCCTCAGCTGGGGTGAATCAGCTGACTGTCTTCTGTCTTTTGAGATTTTAGATCAGCAAAGTGACTCATTTATATCCTCCAAGCATCCTTTCTTCATTATTAGTCAAGGGCAAGATGAGTGGAAACCAAAGCTAAGACACAGAAGTAAAATGTTAGAAGTGTTGCTGGACGCCCAGTATAGATATTTTGACATCACCCAAGAACACTGGGATAAATAAATACAAATCCTTTGTATACCCCATCAGCATATCCTGGATCTGTCAGAATTCTATGTTTTATTCAAATTCTTGCTAGTTTACACAGTGGTATTAGAGACGTGGTGCTCTTTAAGCTGGGGCAAAGCTGACTTTACTAGCTGCATTTGTGTGGTTCTGTTGCTTTGCCCTTGTTTCCCTGGGCTCTAACATCAGTGGTATTAAGTTATCAGAAAAGTTTCTTAGCACATTTCAAACAAAACCTTAAAATCTAGTTTCATAGAACAAGTCCACACAAGGTTTCTTTGAAAAATCACAAAGGAAAATGCTGCAGTTGGTCAGTTATTTTCTTTCCTTATCTAAATAAAATCAAAATGGGGCTTGCATTTTTTCCTTCTAGTTTGATCTAAAAATTTCCCACTGTCTGAAAAATTGTGAACAATTTCCTGAACAGCAAAACAAACAACAAATGTAGACAGTAAACCTAAATAAATATTAAACTGACTTCCAGGTGTGAAAACCCCAACTGATCCCTTTCCCTGGTTTTAACTCTGGTTTTCTGATATTAAAACAGAAGGTGACTTATTGCAACATGAACATTATCTCCTCTGCACGTGTCACATCCTCTCAGGTTATACTTTAAAGTTCTCACTGCAAAGGCCAGTCCTGTGCATTAGCATTGTAGAAAGGGAAGTGCCATTGTAAGATATTGTGTCAATAATTCTACATATTTATGAAGCCAAATTATGAATTGATATGATCTATCATAATGGCTCTGCCATGTCAATGTCTGCATATTAACTGCTTCATTACAGGATGATACTGTGTCGATCACCGTTTTTCACAAGTCCAGAACCACTGTTAAATTTTAGTCATTTATCTTCAATTGCATTAAAAATGAAAGGCTAACATGTTTGCAGCTTATTAAGTTATGCTTGTAATTAACACTTAAAGAAATCTGGAGAATGACCGTGGAAATATTTAATGCTTTGTGTATTCCTAGAGTAAGTATCTTTATTCATTTGGAAAACATTATTTAATTTTAAAACATTTCAGAAATACTGTAACTGTGCTGCATGATTTGCACATCATTCTATCACATAAAATTAAAAGCTCTACACAGAACTACAGCTTAAATATTATAATAAAATACAACACTTACAAATGAAATTATACCTAATTTTCCTTTAGATATGTGTCCCATATCTTCTTAATGGTTTTCTGAAGACTTCTGAGTTGATAAGTAGTGCATTTGAATGGGATACATGTCTTCAAATATTGCAGAAAATTCAAGTGTGAGATGTCACGTACTGTAGCAAATTTGCTACAATACCTAGGCACAAAAGGGTGAGTTAAGGATGGACTGTCAGCATGGAGGTCGTTGACCTGGAATGAAAGTAATGTACAGATCTAGAGCACTAATGAGGGAAACAATGACTTCCACAATAATGATGCGCAATGCTGTATAACATCCCATGTATTCTTGTATAGCCTGTAAATGTCATGAGCCTCAACTAGAAATCAGAATTTCCTTGCTTTTGATGGCTTGTCTTCAGATATTTGGTGCACTTTGTAGCTGCAGTTATTGCTCTGCTTTTGCATAAACCCTTCTAGGAAGCTGTTGTCGAGTTGATGCAACATCATGGTCATTGGACAGTGAAATACTTGTTGGTTTTGCCTACATTTCATTGGCAAAAAAAAATAAATTCAGGGCTGTAATTCTAGTAATTACATTAAGTTTATTCTATTTGTGCGCTGGAAATGTTTTCATATGTTATTCAGAAAGTAATGTCTTTATCATCTGAGACAGAGCTCAATGCACATGTTTTTGTTCTCAGAGTTATATTTGTTTCAGGATAATCTTTAGGAATGCACTTCTACCCAATCCCCACTGTTGTAAAATGTGATTATCTTTTGCACAGTTATGGATAAATTAATTTCTGGGATAGTTGATTTTTTGATTATGGAAAGAAAAGGGAAATTATTTGAAACATTGCAAACACAATTATGTTGGTTTTTTTTCTGATTTTTAAAGTCATTTTCCTTACATTGAAGCAGAATTTGGAAGATTTGTGCTAAATAAAGCTTGTGCTCATTGTGGCATGTATCTACAGTTGTTGTGCTGCAAGAGACATTTCAGAAAGGATTCTTTTTCCTGAAGAAACTGCACTTCTGACTATTGCTTATGAACTAGGTTGAAGAGACCTTTAACCAAAAAACCTTCTCTGGTACCAAAATGACCAGGTACAGTCTTAGGTATCCAGCAAAATTGCCAGAGATTCAAGCTGTAATCAGTAGATGTCTTCCTGGTCTTATTACTATGATTCATTTAAAAATATTTTAAATCATAATCATACAAAAAATCTGCACAACATTCTAGCTGAAAACATCAAGTTTACTATCTCTTGAGAGCTACAACCTAGAAGAAGCAGAGTGTCAGAGTACAATTGACAGTCTGTTAAGGGATACTAAAAAACAGGGCTGGAAATAGAAATAGAAACTAACTTTCAGCTTTATCAAGTGTGATGCTTCAAGGTCAGAATGAAATTCAGTGATGGGGCAGCACAAAGATGCTTGCACGGCAGGTGCCCTGGTCAATCTATAAACTCAGAGGCCATCAGTCTCTGCTTGTGCCAGCCTGCATTTTAATCAGAAGGAAAAATAAGTGGCACAGTTAAGCATGCTTAGTGGTTTCCAATCAAGCAGGTCCCAAAATCAGAAAACACATCATAGGAGTTTTTAGGCACACTGAACTTAGATAAAATCTTAACAATGCAAGAGCTGATAATATAAAATTAGTTTAAAAAATTATTAATATCTCAGATTAGGCATTTCCTCCTTAATTTTTCTACAGAGCTGGAAATTGATCATAGTAAGAATACAGAATTGTATGTCCTTTTTCATTTTGTCCTATGCTGGTTCTCACTCTAGAGCAATGACTGAAAAGGCAATATCAATGATAACACATGTACACTCTATTTGGGGCCTTCCCTCCTTTTAATTTGTTTGTCCGGTACCATGTGGTATTTTGCCTTGAAAAATCTGATGAGATTTGAGCAGGGATTTTGTTAAATGTGGTCTGGTTGGGGAGATTTGAGGGTGATAGCAATGGGTATCTGAAAGACCCTGAGGAAAACTAAACACTGGAAAAAGAGTAGTAGCTGTAGGAGGAGTCAGAAAACAGAGACAGGTCCAGAAATAAACAGAACTTCAGTGATTTTTTGCTCCTTTTGTTAAACAAAATAAATACCTTCTCTTTTTATGAGAAATGAGGGAAAGGCTAACTCAGCTGAGTAGTTTTCTAGTTGTGATCAAATATGAATTTGAATCCTGAGAAGTACTCATGTGTGGCAAGTGAGAATGGATATCTTCATTCTGCTCTGCAGAGTGATAAATTAAATAGCTTAGTGCATAGCTAACTCTCTTCCCCTTAAAGCACTTTGTCATGTACAATCTTTACAGAAAATGAAGATTTTCTCCAGATGTTTCATTCTTTTCCTTCCTTCATATAATCTTCAGTCACACTTCTTATCTTTCTTCTGGCTTTAAGATGTAGGAATTTTGTGATATTTAGTATTCCTTACCTGTACTAACAAATATACACAAATTTGTCATATAGTGCCTGGGTGGTGCAATGTCCCCTAGTGTGATGATATTTCACAGATGACCTTGCATGTGGGGTATTTCAGTTTTCCATGTCATCTGCATAGCCCAACCTAAGTGTTGTGACACGTCTTCAGTGTATCAGCTCGCTGGGTATGTTCACCAATCCTGCTACACAGGATTTTCAGGTGTGCCAAAGCCTAGTCAGAGGTAAAGCAGCTGTGTTCTTTTACTAAGGCTGAAGGGCATCCAGACAGAAACCCTGAACATATGTTCAAAGCCTTAGATTTTGCCTAGACAAAACATTGAAATAGACAAAAAGAGAACATATCCAGATCTTCATCTGTCCTAATCTCCAACTAGCTGTTTCTCAGCATGATGTTACAAACAAGACTTCTGAAGAATGAGGCTTGTTGGATGGATACTTTCCTCTCAGTTGTGTAGCATGGTCTTCTGCTGGGATGCTTTCTCACTGTGAAATATATGTAAAGTACAAAAGACATGGCTCTTCCTGCTGTATACCACCAATGTTCTCTGCTTAATATCACAGGAAATGTTTAGAAGCTTTCTGGCTTCTATGTGATTTAAAGGTCTGTTGTTCAGTGATACATTTATTGGTTTTCTGGAGTATATGGCAAAGCAAATGTTGTACAGTACTATGTTAGCACAGAAGAAAAGAAAATCGAGCTGTATTAAAATATTCTTGCTTTAGAGAGAGGTTTTAAAGGCAGTAAAGCTTGTTTTTCCTGCCAGTCCTAACTCTCGCATAGTGGCAGTTCCTCATTATACTGCTGCCTTTCCTTACACTTCAGGTAGATAATTTACTGTAATGACAATAATAAAGCTGTTCCACACCTATAATAACAGATAACATTGTAGCAGTGTGCAAGGGAGGTGATTTCGAGTATTGTATGGTTATTTTTCCTGTTTTCTCTTTTTCTCTGTTATATGACATATAGCCACAGCTTATGAACAGTTCATTAACATACATCACTTTCAATGTGAGCGTGATTTTAGATGTAACTTTTTTGAAACTGGGTTTCTCAAACATGTACTTTGTTGTTCAAAACCAAGATGTATGAATGAAAAGCCTCCAGCAATACCTTGAAGATAATACTAAAATGCATACGCAGGAGAAGCAGCAAAAAGCCCTGTGAAAGCTTAGTCATCCTAAGAGGTCTTGACCATTGTCCTTCTGAAATTTACACTGCAACACAATATACAACTTCAGGCCAACCCACCAGTGATAATAAATGAGAAATTCTGAGGGCTACTGAGCACTGTGCAGGTTTTCCCAGTGGACCAGGACACAGTTTGTTAGCACAGGTGTTCCTGTAATTGTGATTCATTGGTGTAAATGCTCCCTGCTCAATGGCCCTTTTCCACTTCCGTCTTCTCCTGGGGTCGTATTGATCTGATGGGTACTGACCTGCACTACTGGGTAACAAGTAAGCCTACACAGATGGGGGCTCTATTCATATTCTAAAGGTTAAACCACAGCCCTATAAAATATTAAAAGGGATATTTTTTCAAGTGCGCAAGAATTTCATAGCACAAATTGCAAAGACTTTCTGGAGATCGCCCACACTAAACTCCACATCTACTTTTTGAAAATGTCTTCCTAAACCACTTAAAGCCAAAAGTCTCTGTATATACAACGCATTGTGTTTCATAAAAACCTACACTATGGTCTTTTTGTAGACTTGTCAGGGGGTTTGTTGCATTAGTATTCTGATGAAAATTTTCCTTTCTACAGAACTGGAGGGAGGGGTTAATATTATTTTTCCTCCTGTTGGAGTAAATAGATTTTCTTCAGGAAAATCCATATGACAAGTCTTAATATGTTTACTGGAATTTTTTGTTATCAATTAATTTTTCTGTCTGGAGGCCAAAAAGCTCTATGTTGCCCACAGATTAATTTTTTTTAAGGAATTTTCCAATTTCCTTCTTCAGAATAGTTCTTGGTTTTTACTTTCAGTGAGCTTGAAGAATACTGTTTTCAGAATATGAATGAAACTGTTTTCAGAAAATGACTATTGGGAAGTAGATACAAACATACTCAAATGCTCTCACATGTAAATTTGCAAATACTCAAGTATTTATTTATTTATTTATTTATTTATTTATTTTTCACTTAAAAATGGGGTTTCTTTCCAAGCTAAGTCTGATTCAACTACTCTGTTGGGATGGAAAGGGAGTTGCACCAAGGTACCCAAATTTTAAGACATCTCTACTTTCCTCTGTTGCGCTTCAAGTTCCTGAAGCAGATTGCCCACATCTGATCCAGGAACTTCAAGAAGGGCCAGCAAAAGTCAGTACTTGGAGATGAAAATTGATCACATTCCTTTTGACGTGCAATTAATGTGGCTCACTGTAGCCTCCTTTGCAAAGTTCATGTTAAGGCCTCTTTTCTGGTTATGTTGCATATTAACTGAGTTCTGTGTCTGGAATGGGGATGTTTGGTGTGCTGTCCCACACCACCCCCTTTAATGATATTACCAAAATTTACATCAGGCTTTCCTAAAATTTCTCTTCCTCAACTGACAGTGATTTGTTGTGTTTTTCAGGTTTGAGTCTGAAACAAATACACTGTAAGTCTTATGTCTGCAAACATGGATTATACTTTGGAAGTTTTAGTTTTGGTGGCTCTTGTTTTTGTTTTTATTGTTGTTTTGTTGATAGACAAATTGTTCATGCAGTATGATAGATACAGTCTGATGTGTATACATCATGCATATTCATACAGGTCTTACTTCAGGCATGCAACACACCTTAACCTGGTCAAAATGTAGCCCTTGGTAATCAACTGCCTCTTAATATGATTGTAGATGATGTACTTTTGTAACTACATATTACTGTGTACTGAGAGGACCAATCCATATCCCTATATAAAATAATTTCTTGTGCTTTTAAATCACTGTATTAATCCATATGATCCACTGATAAAGAAAAACAATTTATTGTGAAATGGATATAAATAGAGAAAAGCCTGTGAGGATACAATAATTGTGTCTATTTTTCTGTTCCCAATGCTATGAAAAAATAAAATGCTAATAAATGCAAATTATGCATGCTCTTTGATGCATGCTAAAAAGGGACCATTTTAAAAAAACAGAGGTACCTTTAATACCAGTGGTCAATGCATTGCTGTTTTCTGTTTATATCTAGCTTTAACCATAAAGTTCAGTTTCATTTTAAGGGTTTGTGCATCTATCTGTCTATGAACTGACAGGCTAAGCAAATATGAGTTCCTGATGGTTTAAAAAAAATAAATCCTTGAATTCAAAATAGATTCCACAAGGAAATATTGGAAAGAAAAAATAAACATTGCCCCCAATAGGACAGTCACTGTGACTTGAAGAAAAGAAAATTGAAATACATGAAAAATCAATGAGGTAATAATTAAATTGTGGAGCCCACAGTACAGTGACCAAAGCTCAGCATGCATTTGTTAATGTATACTGGAAACTGGGGTAATCAGCAGTTACAGGAGAGCAGAGAATGTCTGTCATCCTGAAGCTAATTTCACTATCGGACTCTTTAAAAACACATACCTCCTACAGCATACAGGGATATTTATAGGAGGTTAAAGATACAAATTAAAGTCCTGGAGACTATACATTCTTGATTACCCAGCATTCTTAAATCAGCCCCTTCTTGGTTCTCACACCTGGGCCTCAGCTGCAGAGTAGCTGTCATTTACGCTATCCATGGCACAGGATTGATGACAGTCATTCGCTGATGAAGCTGTATACATCATTTCTGTCCAAGCTGCACTGGCCAGATGGACCCTGACCATCCATCGCCTGTCAGGGACGCATCTGTTCACACTCCTGCTAGAGGTACTAACAAGTCATTGGCTTTCCAAAAGGACAGTATCAGCTGAATAGGGCATAACATAAAAAAAGCTGTTGTTGTTGTTCTTGTGTTTTAATAGCGCTTCTAGAGCAGCTTTTTAAAATGTAAAATAGGATGACTTCCACTAACTCACAAGTTTAAAAAGTTGCAAAAATCCTTTATATTTTTGTGAATGCTTTTTGAATTCACATTATAGAGGACCTGGCAAATATTTCTGGTAGATCTTTCTTCAGAGAGATGGACTGTTGGGCTAAGGATTTACTACTACATGTTGATCTATTGGTTCTTTCACAAAAGAGAAATATCTGCATATTTTCTTGTATATCCAGCATTGTCCATTAATATTTTTCATGTGGAATTTCTTTGATATGGATTAAAGTTACTACGTCACTAAAATGAAGGAGCAGTAAAGAAATATTTTACCGTTCCTTCTGTGATGTAGCCCTAGCCATCAGTAAAATAAAAACAAGCTTCTGAAGTGATTGTTTTCAGCAAGGGACTTTATTCAGCAGCACAAAAGTGGCTTTTGCTGGAGATACAAAAATAATGTAAGAATGTTATTGTAGGGCAGAGGCTGTAAAGAGACTTTCACAATTAGAATGCTTCCAATTCCTGCAATGTCTTAGGACTAGTATGTCCATAAATATATAGAATCAGATATTATGGATGCTTTCATAACTGGGAAACCAAAACTGTTTTATTGCATGAGAATTTGCTTGGGACTGCTTTAAATAATGCTCTTTCAGTAAGAATATGAAGGTTGTAGGGCATTAGGTCTCTAAAATAAAATAGAGGAAAGTCAAAAAAGGGGAAAAGAAAAAATTCTGGCTCCTGAAGAATGAGTAATAGGAACAGCTCCACCACTAGGGGCATGTCCTCCTGCCTCCCCAACATGCCCACATGGCTTGGTGTGGACCTCCTGTTTGCTTGGTGACTGAGGAAAACTCCCAATATTCATTATCTATTCATTTTATTTTTTCTCCTGTTTCTTGTATCCTAATATTCTTTAGCTTGATTTATTTACTGAATCCAATAATCTTTTGAAGGAACTATTCAATGTCACTTGCATTTATGACATAAAGAGAGGGTTAAGGAAAAGATTGTAATAGTGCAGAAGAATGGGAAGAATTGTGAGATATGGGTTCTTCTACAGGTAGTACTCTGGTTTTGGCTGTATTAATGATGCTTTGTCATTTCCACAAGGAGGTCTATTCTGAAGCTCTCTTTTGGAGTGATAAAATGTTTGCTGACTTCTTAGCAGCTCACATGTGCTGCTCATGGTTTTAGCCAGTTATTCATAAAGAAAGAAACCAGAGAACAAAGAAAAACTGAGCATGTTAATATCCCTTCCATGTATTTAAGGTTTCTATTCAGTATTTGCACCTTTGTTTCTCTACAGCCATGCTCCACCCTTCTATGAATAGGGATTGAAGACTAAACCTTTTCCATTTGAATTGAAAGTTAAAAGCACATGGTATTGTCTCTAGTTAGTACTCTGTGCTATTCTTTCAGAAAACAAGAATACACCACTACTTATCTCTTGAAGTTTTACACTTTGTATTGATTTTGATCTTAGCTATCAGCAAACTGCCTAATCTGTCCTCAGTATTTTCACTTTATCTTGCTTTGTTTCATTTATCTGAAGATCAGGCTTAATTGGATATGTTACTTTTCATACAGAGGAAAATATATTCCTCTGTAAGCAAAATTTAAAACACAAGAGTATTTTTTTAAAGTATAATATAAATCTTTGTTAATAAAAAAAAATCAGTGTTATTTCCATTATTTAATAAAAAGACTAGTACATTTTATTGTATCTTGAAAGATATATTTCTACAATGATTTTGTTTTGTTCTGAGTTAGGAAACAAATATATGTGGCAAAGGAAATAGTAGGTGCTGAATTGTCCCTGATAGGTACTTGTAAGATGGAGTCTGACTTCATGGTAGTGATAAATTAACCAGTCTCTGTTTCAGAAATAATGCTGGATGGGCTATAATTCTAGCATGGTCAATGTATTAGGCACAGGTCTTGAATGCATGGTCTACACAGCTTAAAGAAGGGTTAAACAGAGCAAGGACTGTAGATCATAGTGTAAGTTAGACAAAGGCCATCAAAACCAAACCAGGCATAAACCTCCAGCCGTTCCAGAGAATAAAAGGACAATAGTTGGATGCTGGGCTTGCTCTGTGGTGGTGGGAGCCTCCAATACACTGCAGTTCTGTGGTTTGTTTTCTGCAATACCCTCAACCACTGCAAGATCACATTACAGAGACAATAGTGATATGAAATTCACAACGCTTGCAAAGCAGGTATTGATATTTAATCAGTCTGCTTTCTGAACAGCAGATACGGTGATATTTTACACAAATAAAAATACAAAAATATTTGAGGCCTAGTGGTTTGGTACGTTGTATTTTTCACCTGGGTTTTATTTTTTGTTTTGTTTTGTTTTTGTTGCATTTCTTGTAGATGTGCTTAAGAAATATTTTGCTTTTGGGTAACTGAATCAATATATTACTTGTTTGGTGATCACTGGCAGCATAACCTGTACTGCAGTGTTACTGAAACTCTGTAAAATTTCTCCCTCAGAAGAACCTTATGACCTTGTACATTTAGAGCCAGAACACGAGTTCTGCTTACATTCTTTTGGGTGCTAAGAAATTGCAAAAGGATCCAAGGCCATCGGAGTGACCTCATGTAGATCTGGAATAAGTGAATCGACTATTGATGAGGGCTGGAAGGGGGTGGTGGTGCTAGAAATTTAAATGAAATAATTTATTTCAATAGAGATTTTATTCAGAATTGTCCATTTGTTTCACTCTTTGTGAGATTACTATTTTATGTGTGTAGAATAATATTTCAATACTGAATTTTTTTTTTTCATGTCTATATATTTTATCTTTCCTCTGCATTTTATAAGAAAAGCAAATTCCTTGGGCTTCAACTTTCTTCTGGGATGGAATATGCTTTTACAACTTGCAAAATAACTGAATAGAATAACTGAATATTTGTTTCACAGTAAAAAAGCTCCACTAATTCCACAATAATATGTTATTCTTATTGCAGTTTACACTCAGTGATGAAGCTTTAGTTATTAAGGAGGATAGTCTATACCAAACAGGGAATATTATTTCAATTTAGAAGAAAACAATAATAAAAAAATGAAGGTTATAATAAGCATTCTTGATTAAATTCTATTTTATATACTTTAAAATATAGATGTTTCTATATCAATGTGTATTAAAATATTTACATATGATATAAGGTATATAAACATAATGCTTCTAACAGGTGCTTAGAAAAACTGCTTACAAATATGTCTACGACAAAAAAATAGAAACTACTTTGATAGAGGGGGCTTTTTGAGAAATTTTATTGGAGGACAAGTATTTTATTGTGCAGGCTGAAATGAGTGACACATGGGAGTTAATGAAGTGTGCTCAAATAGGAAAAAAACAGTGGATGTAATGGCATTGATTTGTAAGACTAAGAGAGAAAGGAAAGAAACATATTTCTGTTCTCTCATGGCATAAATAGTTCCTAATAATGTCTGTTATTGACAATGGTATTATATCATATATGTTTAAGTAATCATAGCTCAAACCACACTTTGTGGAACTGACTGCAGGAGAAGGAATTAAGGAGAAGGATTTTCCCACTTATTTCAATTTATCTAATACAATAAAAAGGGAATAAATTTTATAGGCTAAATTCACACTTATGTCCAATAGCCAGGAAATAAAAGCAAAGTCTTGGACATATTTCAAATTCCTGCTTGATTATATGTCCATCAAAGAGAGGTTCCTACACCATGTGTAAGAGCCTATGTGCTGTATTTTAACATCAGAAAGAGAGAATAGCATGTGGAGCATGTACCCACCGAGCCACATAGAAGATCCACAGGATACAGAAGGGCACATGTGTGAAAGTAAAGAAGATCAAAACAGGATCTCAAATACCAGATTTCTTCATTTTAAAGCCCCTATCAATTAGCAACTGTTCATTTTTAATAGCCACAGCCTTACCATGCAAGTCACAAAGCTTCAGCTTCTGAATTCCCCCATAGACAATGGCTGTTTGAGTAGATTTACCTTAAGTAATGACAATTGTGGAATATTTTTGGGAATGCTGGCATTTCATCTCAGGATTAGACACTGAACTCAAGGTTATGATTTTCTCACCGTGGAAGCTGGGTTAAGTTTGGTCATTATTTTCATGAGACCTTGTCAAGAATAGCCTAGATTGCTGGTTGGTGGCAGTCTTAGTGGGTGGTATTCTACCTTCAGAAGAAGTATGAAAAAACCAACATCACATCAGCAGTTCTGTGGCCTTCCAAATGTAAGAGAATGTTGAGAATTAGAGAAGCTGAGATCCTGCTAAAGTAGGCTGTTAAATTGTGTCAGATAATGAGTTTATGTTGCATATTTTTGGAGTACCTACATAAGCCTGGACTTCCTTAAATATAAGCTCTTATCTGTAGCCTATGCACCAGGGTTGGTCAGCATTTGACATTTCATTCAAAGGTCAGTACTAAGAGCTATCAAAGTACAATGTGAGTTATCAACGGTGTACTGGTCTCAAATCCTAAGGAACACCAGGGTTTTTACCTAGAAACCTACAAAGCTGAAAGATCTGTTGAAAACAAAAGGTGAAATTAAGCAGAAAGTGATTTTTTTGTTTCAGTGATCTGTTTTCTTTTAAGTGCTTTATAAGTATAAGAGCACTAAGCTTGTGGTCATTGTGTTTTAATCTTGTTGTCTCAATCATAATTCACAAGCACTGAGAGGTGGGTCAAGCATCACAGCAGTGTAAGATGTTTAAGTTCAGAACATGAGCATTTAGGGGACCAGTTAGAGCAGGCACTAAAATTCCTATTCCAAAAAACCCTTTAAATATCTGATAAAGTATCCAAGGCTGGGGATGTGTACTGAAAGTCTGGAGGGCAGAAGGTCAGTTCCAAAAAGCTGGCATCTTTTGATAATGTAGTAATGATACTTTGAGCCAGCATGTAATGCTGAATTATGATGCTGCTACTGTATGTGCCAAAAAGTAGGGTTTGACCTGACCATCAGACCAGATTTGATTGATTTCAGGATACTTGGATGAAAGGAGGCATTGTATCTGCCCAGATTTAAGTCCTTGGTGAGTTGGGTTCATTTCACGCCATGATAAGGGGTTCAGTACCCAAAGATTCCTTTATGCTGTGTAAGGCTGAAGTGTCTGGATGCAATTCTGCATGAGGACTTTGGTAGTCTGGCTTTTGCACATCCTCAGCCAACAGCTTCTGCCATGAACAACCTCACCTGTACAGAGATGTGGTAGTTGCTACATATTCAGTTACTTATTAAATCCAGTAGTGTCAAATTGGAAGTTAAAGATTACAAAGTGTAATAACACTTTAAAATTAATTTTTAAATTAAGAAAGTGTCTCAGAATTTTCAAATGGATATTGGATTCCTCACTTCCCAGGTTGCTCTGATGGGAGTTTTGTACGAAGGGAGAACAAATCAAATATGTATCTATATATTAAACCTGATTTCATAATATGTAATTATTTCTGAGTAACTTTAGTTTCCAAAAGGTTACTTTATATGTTTTATATACACATACACACCTGCCTGTATAGAATTAGAACCAGTTAGCTGTTATATTTATTTTTAATGCTACAGATTTGAATTATCTGCAGCATATAGAATACCTAATTTCTGGCCAAAAAAAAAAGAACAAAATATTGGTATGGCAGCATATATTGCATATACTATTTCAAGTACACACAAAACTATTCTGTTACCTTGTGTTAAGCAATATTTATATTCCGCTCATAGGATAGCTTGAATCTTGCTTCTTTTAAAGCATTTTTTTTCAAGGATATAGGAATGCCATTATTGATGCTCATAGATGAGAATAGTAACATAGATAAGTACTATTTCAGAATGTATATCACTTCTAATCAAGACCTGGCTGAAGAAAGACTGGGTGGATGGCTATATGTCCCTGGGGAGCAGAAAGACTTATCAACAAGCCAAGCAAATGAAGGGGCTTAGTTTGCTGCCTTGAGTGGGCTTTAGTTTGAGGCTTGTATGTTTTGTGTTCCAAGATTAACTATCCTTGGTTTGTCATAATTATTAAGAAATTGCTACCTATAGGTCTAGGGGCATCTTTTTAATGCAGTGGATGCAGAGCCACTTATTTGACCTTGACTGCTCTCCTTCAAACTACAAATATAAACTGTTGAGACTGACACATAGAAGATTTTTTTTTCTTTCCTTCCAATCCAAAATAAAAGTTCATACAGATTCTTGTCTCATGAAAGTAATCAAGTAATTAAAATGGAGATGACTATGAGAAGGCCTGCCTGGTGAGTATATGCTCCATAAAAAATCCTTAACTTCTCAAACTTAGGAATTTAATTAAAGAAAATAAACAATTCTTCATTAAAATCTAGTTCTTAGAGGGTTGGTGGTTTGTTTTTTTTTTTACTCTCATTTTCCTTCATTATGACTGGCCAGACTGCAGGTAACAATAATGATTCAGATTATTTTTTTTCTCATTCCTTCAATAATATTTCCAGGCATAAAATACCTTTCCATTTTCCCAAATACTCTGTAAATGGACTATTCTTGGCCTGTGAGAGAAAGAAATATTATTGTGCCTATCTCAAAGATGAGTAAATTACAAATATTAGTGCTCATGCAATTTGTAGTCAATGGGATAATAGGGCTAGAATTAGGCCAGTTAACTGAAGAGCAGTCCAAGTAAAAGAAGAGTTAAAATATAGGATTCTTCTGAGATAATGGAGAAAAACATTTATGATCAATACCAGTCAACAAGTGTTAAGAAAGTAGAGTCTGTCAAATAATCCTGATTACATTATTTGTTTTGATTAGAAATGTAGTATTTCATACAACTGCACCACTCAAGCATGCAGAATCACTTGAATTGGTACCTCATGGTATTGTGATTAAAAAATACTGTCCATACTGTCAGTCAGCAATGAGAACATCACCTATTTTTAATTTAACAGTAAATTCCTTTTATTTTAGTGGGATTTTGCAAGATTTTATGTAAAATCACTACTTTTTAAATAAGATTCTAAAATTAAACATGAAATAAAAGCTGTGGCAAATACCAAATATCAGGAAAAAATCAGAAGTCTGAAGCCATACAATTAGTAGCTAAACCAAGACCTCTTAAAGCATTTTCTGAATGCAGATAAACACATTTAGGATCTCTTTATAAACTTAATACTGAGAATGAGGGTCTATGTCTCGTAAGGCAGTGCCAAAAAAAATGCACTGAGAGATATAGTGCTTTTTCACACTGAGAGAGTGATAGGAGGTAAATATTTTGGTACATGGTCCCATTCTGGTGCTCTAATAGACAAGTGAGTGTGAACCCCTGAATGTTTTAGAACAAGCAGGAGAGGAGTGCAAGTACTGCTTCATAGAACACATCTGTTCCTCTTTTTGAAAAGATAATAGAAAAGATCTCAGAAATTGCAGAAGAAATGAAGAAAAGTTTTTATTTAACAAACACAAATTTTTATTTATTTATTATCACTCAAGTTTATTCTGTTTAGAGAGTACAGGTTTCATCTTGATTTGAGAAGGAAAATATTCAGTGCATCTGATTCCTTTGATTAAGTGTAAACTGTCTCAGGACTGAATGGTCATCATTAGAGCCAAACACATTCAAATTAACCAAACACAAACCTTAACAGCAAGGATTATCCATCATCAGATTAACTTGACTATAAGAATTTAGAATATAAGAACCAAAGTAAGAATTACAAGGCTAATTTACACTTCTCAAGTATTGCCAAGGTTTGTACATTAAGTTTGCAACACTTTGAAATGGCCAGAGTTTAGAAATACTTCAGGGAGGCACACCAAAAATTTTCAGGAAAGGTATATAAAACTTAAATGTAAATGTAGTGTTTTATTTGCTTGTCTTATCTTAAAAAAAAAAAAAGGAAATAATTTAAGAATATTTTTTTTTTTTCCTGGTTCTGTAAACTGAAGAAAATGCAATTAGACTGTTGCTGTGCTGTGGTGACCTTGTTGAAACTAGCCTCAGGTGGAGTGGCATTTTTGTGGTTGGTGCAGATCATTTCAGTCCGCTTGTGGGAATAGGCTCTAGGAGTGCTTGCTGCTCGTTCCATACCCAAGTGGTTTTGGAAGTACATTGATTTTATTACCCCAGGTTTGGGGCAAACCTTTTCTTCAGGTGCACTCATGAAGCATCCCTCTGCCTTTTGGGGAGGAAAGTGTGCATCAGAGCTGGCTCTGAGCTTGCAAGAGCTCCATAAAGTGCAACACTTTTGCTTTAAAGTGTGGAGTCATTAATTAATTTACCAGAATAATATCAGTACTTTTACAATGTTTAAAGATATTTCTACCTGTAATTTTTGCAGTATATTTGAGAGTTTGGAGTTGGTTTTGATTTTAAAGAGTCTTTAAAGTAAATTCTCTGCATAATTTTCTAGTGATCCAGAAGTGTTTAATAATCTTTAAATTGTTAATTTTCTAAAAGAATTAGAATTTCCT